>NC_134368.1:65667059-65994119 GCF_035582795.1 Mycteria americana
GCTGCCAGCACGGAAAGCTGTAGCTGGTTTTCACTGTCCCTTGGAACTGCATTCGCTGCCGCACAGTCATTCGTGTTCTGCAAAAGCTTGGCTTGGTAATGGGGCAACACTGTGTATCTCTCTCTGGCAGAGCCCGGCTGCCAAATTCGAAACGTCCCGCGATGGCGCCCACACGAAAGCTGCCAGCACGGAAAGCCGTAGCTGGTTTTCACTGTCCCTTGGAACTGCATTCGCTGCCGCACAGTCATTCGTGTTCTGCAAAAGCTTGGCTTGGTAATGGGGCAACACTGTGTACCTCTCTCTGGCAGAGCCCGGCTGCCAAATTCGAAACGTCCCGCGATTGCGCCCACACGAAAGCTGCCAGCACGGAAAGCTGTAGCTGGTTTTCACTGTCCCTTGGAACTGCATTCGCTGCCGCACAGTCATTCGTCTTCTGCAAAAGCTTGGCTTGGTAATGGGGCAACACTGTGTACCTCTCTCTGGCAGAGCCCGGCTGCCAAATTCGAAACGTCCAGCGATTGCGCCCACATGAAAGCTGCCAGCACGGAAAGCTGTAGCTGGTTTTCACTGTCCCTTGGAGCTGCATTCGCTGCCGCACAGTCATTCGTGTTCTGCAAAAGCTTGGCTTGGTAATGGGGCAACACTCTGTATCTCTCTCTGGCAGAGCCCGGCTGCCAAATTCGAAACGTCCAGCGATTGCGCCCACACGAAAGCTGCCAGCACGGAAAGCTGTAGCTGGTTTTCACTGTCCCTTGGAGCTGCATTCGCTGCCGCACAGTCATTCGTGTTCTGCAAAAGCTTGGCTTTGTAATGGGGCCACACTGTGTACCTCTCTCTGGCAGAGCCCGGCTGCCAAATTCGAAACGTCCCGCGATGGCGCCCACACGAAAGCTGCCAGCACGGAAAGCTGTGGCTGGTTTTCACTGTCCCTTGGAACTGCATTCGCTGCCGCACAGTCATTCGTGTTCTGCAAAAGCTTGGCTTGGTAATGGGGCAACACTGTGTACCTCTCTCTGGCAGAGCCCGGCTGCCAAATTCGAAACGTCCAGCGATTGCGCCCATACGAAAGCTGCCAGCACGGAAAGCTGTAGCTGGTTTTCACTGTCCCTTGGAACTGCATTCGCTGCCGCACAGTCATTCGTGTTCTGCAAAAGCTTGGCTTGGTAATGGGGCAACGCTGTGTATCTCTCTCTCGCAGAGCCCGGCTGCCAAATTCGAAACGTCCAGCGATTGCGCCCACACGAAAGCTGCCAGCATGGAAAGCTGTAGCTGGTTTTCACTGTCCCTTGGAACTGCATTCGCTGCCGCACAGTCATTCGTGTTCTGCGAAAGCTTGGCTTGGTAATGGGGCAACACTGTGTATCTCTCTCTGGCAGAGCCCGGCTGCCAAATTCGAAACGTCCAGCGATTGCGCCCACACGAAAGCTGCCAGCACGGAAAGCTGTAGCTGGTTTTCACTGTCCCTTGGAACTGCATTCGCTGCCGCACAGTCATTCGTGTTCTGCAAAAGCTTGGCTTGGTAATGGGGCAACACTGTGTATCTCTCTCTGGCAGAGCCCGGTTGCCAAATTCGAAATGTCCAGCGATTGCGCCCACACGAAAGCTGCCAGCACGGAAAGCTGTAGCTGGTTTTCACTGTCCCTTGGAACTGCATTCACTGCCGCACAGTCATTCGTGTTCTGCAAAAGCTTGGCTTGGTAATGGGGCAACACTGTGTACCTCTCTCTGCCAGGGCCCAGCTGCCAAATTCGAAACGTGCAGCGATGGTGCCCACATGAAAGCTGCCAGCACGGAAAGCTGTAGCTGGTTTTCACTGTCCCTTGGAACTGCATTCGCTGCCGCACAGTCATTCGTGTTCTGCAAAAGCTTGCCTTGGTAATGGGGCAACACTGTTTATCTCTCTCTGCCAGGGCCTGGCTGCCAAATTCGAAACGTCCAGCGATTGCGCCCACACGAAAGCCCCAGCACGGAAAGCTGTGGCTGGTTTTCACTGTCCCTTGGAACTGCATTCGCTGCCGCACAGTCATTCGTGTTCTGCAAAAGCTTGGCTTGGTAATGGGGCAACACTGTGTATCTCTCTCTGGCAGAGCCCGGCTGCCAAATTCGAAACGTCCAGCGATTGCGCCCACATGAAAGCTGCCAGCACGGAAAGCTGTAGCTGGTTTTCACTGTCCCTTGGAGCTGCATTCGCTGCCGCACAGTCATTCGTGTTCTGCAAAAGCTTGGCTTGGTAATGGGGCAACACTGTGTATCTCTCTCTGCCAGGGCCCGGCTGCCAAATTCGAAACGTGCAGCGATTGCGCCCACACGAAAGCTGCCAGCACGGAAAGCTGTAGCTGGTTTTCACTGCCCCTTGGAACTGCATTCGCTGCCGCACAGTCATTCGTGTTCTGCAAAAGCTTGGGTTAATAATGGGGCAATACTGTGTATCTCTCTCTCGCATAGCCCGGCTGCCAAATTCGAAAGGTCCAGCGATTGCGCCTACACGAAAGCTGCCAGCACGGAAAGCTGTAGCTGGTTTTCACTGTCCCTTGGAGCTGCATTTGCTGCCGCACAGTCATTCGTGTTCTGCGAAAGCTTGGCTTGGTAATGGGGCAACACTGTGTATCTATGGCAGAGCCCGGCTGCCAAATTCGAAACGTCCAGCGATTGCGCCCACACGAAAGCTGCCAGCACGGAAAGCTGTAGCTGGTTTTCACTGTCCCTTGGAACTGCATTCGCTGCCGCACAGTCATTCGTGTTCTGCAAAAGCTTGGGTTAGTAATGGGGCAACACTGTGTATCTCTCTCTGGCAGAGCCCGGCTGCCAAATTCGAAACGTCCAGCGATTGCGCCCACACGAAAGCTGCCAGCACGGAAAGCTGTAGCTGGTTTTCACTGTCCCTTGGAACTGCATTCGCTGCCGCACAGTCATTCGTGTTCTGCGAAAGCTTGGCTTGGTAATGGGGCAACACTCTGTATCTCTCTCTGGCAGAGCCCGGCTGCCAAATTAGAAATGTCCAGCGATTGCGCCCACACGAAAGCTGCCAGCACGGAAAGCTGTAGCTGGTTTTCACTGTCCCTTGGAACTGCATTCGCTGCCGCACAGTCATTCGTGTTCTGCAAAAGCTTGGCTTGGTAATGGGGCAACACTGTGTATCTCTCTCTGGCAGAGCCCGGCTGCCAAATTCGAAAGGTCCAGCGATTGCGCCTACACGAAAGCTGCCAGCACGGAAAGCTGTAGCTGGTTTTCACTGTCCCTTGGAACTGCATTCGCTGCCGCACAGTCATTCGTGTTCTGCGAAAGCTTGGCTTGGTAATGGGGCAACACTGTGTACCTCTCTCTGCCAGGGCCCAGCTGCCAAATTCGAAATGTCCAGCGATTGCGCCCACACGAAAGCTGCCAGCGCGGAAAGCTGTAGCTGGTTTTCACTGTCCCTTGGAGCTGCATTCGCTTCCGCACAGTCATTCGTGTTCTGCAAAAGCTTGGCTTGGTAATGGGGCAACACTCTGTACCTCTCTCTCGCACAGCACGCCTGCCAAATTCGAAAGGTCCAGCGATTGCGCCTACACGAAAGCTGCCAGCACGGAAAGCTGTAGCTGGTTTTCACTGTCCCTTGGAACTGCATTCGCTGCCGCACAGTCATTCGTCTTCTGCAAAAGCTTGGCTTGGTAATGGGGCAACACTGTGTACCTCTCTCTGGCAGAGCCCGGCTGCCAAATTCGAAACGTCCAGCGATTGCGCCCACATGAAAGCTGCCAGCACGGAAAGCTGTAGCTGGTTTTCACTGTCCCTTGGAGCTGCATTCGCTGCCGCACAGTCATTCGTGTTCTGCAAAAGCTTGGCTTGGTAATGGGGCAACACTCTGTATCTCTCTCTGGCAGAGCCCGGCTGCCAAATTCGAAACGTCCAGCGATTGCGCCCACACGAAAGCTGCCAGCACGGAAAGCTGTAGCTGGTTTTCACTGTCCCTTGGAGCTGCATTCGCTGCCGCACAGTCATTCGTGTTCTGCAAAAGCTTGGCTTTGTAATGGGGCCACACTGTGTACCTCTCTCTGGCAGAGCCCGGCTGCCAAATTCGAAACGTCCCGCGATGGCGCCCACACGAAACCTGCCAGCACGGAAAGCTGTGGCTGGTTTTCACTGTCCCTTGGAACTGCATTCGCTGCCGCACAGTCATTCGTGTTCTGCAAAAGCTTGGCTTGGTAATGGGGCAACACTGTGTACCTCTCTCTGGCAGAGCCCGGCTGCCAAATTCGAAACGTCCAGCGATTGCGCCCACACGAAAGCTGCCAGCACGGAAAGCTGTAGCTGGTTTTCACTGTCCCTTGGAACTGCATTCGCTGCCGCACAGTCATTCGTGTTCTGCAAAAGCTTGGCTTGGTAATGGGGCAACGCTGTGTATCTCTCTCTCGCAGAGCCCGGCTGCCAAATTCGAAACGTCCAGCGATTGCGCCCACACGAAAGCTGCCAGCACGGAAAGCTGTAGCTGGTTTTCACTGTCCCTTGGAACTGCATTCGCTGCCGCACAGTCATTCGTGTTCTGCGAAAGCTTGGCTTGGTAATGGGGCAACACTGTGTATCTCTCTCTGGCAGAGCCCGGCTGCCAAATTCGAAACGTCCAGCGATTGCGCCCACACGAAAGCTGCCAGCACGGAAAGCTGTAGCTGGTTTTCACTGTCCCTTGGAACTGCATTCGCTGCCGCACAGTCATTCGTGTTCTGCAAAAGCTTGGCTTGGTAATGGGGCAACACTGTGTATCTCTCTCTGGCAGAGCCCGGTTGCCAAATTCGAAATGTCCAGCGATTGCGCCCACACGAAAGCTGCCAGCACGGAAAGCTGTAGCTGGTTTTCACTGTCCCTTGGAACTGCATTCACTGCCGCACAGTCATTCGTGTTCTGCAAAAGCTTGGCTTGGTAATGGGGCAACACTGTGTACCTCTCTCTGCCAGGGCCCAGCTGCCAAATTCGAAACGTGCAGCGATGGTGCCCACATGAAAGCTGCCAGCACGGAAAGCTGTAGCTGGTTTTCACTGTCCCTTGGAACTGCATTCGCTGCCGCACAGTCATTCGTGTTCTGCAAAAGCTTGCCTTGGTAATGGGGCAACACTGTTTATCTCTCTCTGCCAGGGCCTGGCTGCCAAATTCGAAACGTCCAGCGATTGCGCCCACACGAAAGCTGCCAGCACGGAAAGCTGTGGCTGGTTTTCACTGTCCCTTGGAACTGCATTCGCTGCCGCACAGTCATTCGTGTTCTGCAAAAGCTTGGCTTGGTAATGGGGCAACACTGTGTATCTCTCTCTGGCAGAGCCCGGCTGCCAAATTCGAAACGTCCAGCGATTGCGCCCACATGAAAGCTGCCAGCACGGAAAGCTGTAGCTGGTTTTCACTGTCCCTTGGAGCTGCATTCGCTGCCGCACAGTCATTCGTGTTCTGCAAAAGCTTGGCTTGGTAATGGGGCAACACTGTGTATCTCTCTCTGCCAGGGCCCGGCTGCCAAATTCGAAACGTCCAGCGATTGCGCCCACACGAAAGCTGCCAGCACGGAAAGCTGTAGCTGGTTTTCACTGCCCCTTGGAACTGCATTCGCTGCCGCACAGTCATTCGTGTTCTGCAAAAGCTTGGCTTGGTAATGGGGCAACACTGTGTACCTCTCTCTGGCAGAGCCCGGCTGCCAAATTCGAAACGTCCCGCGATGGCGCCCACACGAAAGCTGCCAGCACGGAAAGCTGTAGCTGGTTTTCACTGTCCCTTGGAACTGCATTCGCTGCCGCACAGTCATTCGTGTTCTGCAAAAGCTTGGCTTGGTAATGGGGCAACACTGTGTATCTCTCTCTGCCAGGGCCCGGCTGCCAAATTCGAAACGTGCAGCGATTGCGCCCACACGAAAGCTGCCAGCACGGAAAGCTGTAGCTGGTTTTCACTGCCCCTTGGAACTGCATTCGCTGCCGCACAGTCATTCGTGTTCTGCAAAAGCTTGGGTTAATAATGGGGCAATACTGTGTATCTCTCTCTCGCATAGCCCGGCTGCCAAATTCGAAAGGTCCAGCGATTGCGCCTACACGAAAGCTGCCAGCACGGAAAGCTGTAGCTGGTTTTCACTGTCCCTTGGAGCTGCATTTGCTGCCGCACAGTCATTCGTGTTCTGCGAAAGCTTGGCTTGGTAATGGGGCAACACTGTGTATCTATGGCAGAGCCCGGCTGCCAAATTCGAAACGTCCAGCGATTGCGCCCACACGAAAGCTGCCAGCACGGAAAGCTGTAGCTGGTTTTCACTGTCCCTTGGAACTGCATTCGCTGCCGCACAGTCATTCGTGTTCTGCAAAAGCTTGGGTTAGTAATGGGGCAACACTGTGTATCTCTCTCTGGCAGAGCCCGGCTGCCAAATTCGAAACGTCCAGCGATTGCGCCCACACGAAAGCTGCCAGCACGGAAAGCTGTAGCTGGTTTTCACTGTCCCTTGGAACTGCATTCGCTGCCGCACAGTCATTCGTGTTCTGCGAAAGCTTGGCTTGGTAATGGGGCAACACTCTGTATCTCTCTCTGGCAGAGCCCGGCTGCCAAATTAGAAATGTCCAGCGATTGCGCCCACACGAAAGCTGCCAGCACGGAAAGCTGTAGCTGGTTTTCACTGTCCCTTGGAACTGCATTCGCTGCCGCACAGTCATTCGTGTTCTGCAAAAGCTTGGCTTGGTAATGGGGCAACACTGTGTATCTCTCTCTGGCAGAGCCCGGCTGCCAAATTCGAAAGGTCCAGCGATTGCGCCTACACGAAAGCTGCCAGCACGGAAAGCTGTAGCTGGTTTTCACTGTCCCTTGGAACTGCATTCGCTGCCGCACAGTCATTCGTGTTCTGCGAAAGCTTGGCTTGGTAATGGGGCAACACTGTGTACCTCTCTCTGCCAGGGCCCAGCTGCCAAATTCGAAATGTCCAGCGATTGCGCCCACACGAAAGCTGCCAGCGCGGAAAGCTGTAGCTGGTTTTCACTGTCCCTTGGAGCTGCATTCGCTTCCGCACAGTCATTCGTGTTCTGCAAAAGCTTGGCTTGGTAATGGGGCAACACTCTGTACCTCTCTCTCGCACAGCACGCCTGCCAAATTCGAAAGGTCCAGCGATTGCGCCTACACGAAAGCTGCCAGCACGGAAAGCTGTAGCTGGTTTTCACTGTCCCTTGGAACTGCATTCGCTGCCGCACAGTCATTCGTCTTCTGCAAAAGCTTGGCTTGGTAATGGGGCAACACTGTGTACCTCTCTCTGGCAGAGCCCGGCTGCCAAATTCGAAACGTCCAGCGATTGCGCCCACATGAAAGCTGCCAGCACGGAAAGCTGTAGCTGGTTTTCACTGTCCCTTGGAGCTGCATTCGCTGCCGCACAGTCATTCGTGTTCTGCAAAAGCTTGGCTTGGTAATGGGGCAACACTCTGTATCTCTCTCTGGCAGAGCCCGGCTGCCAAATTCGAAACGTCCAGCGATTGCGCCCACACGAAAGCTGCCAGCACGGAAAGCTGTAGCTGGTTTTCACTGTCCCTTGGAGCTGCATTCGCTGCCGCACAGTCATTCGTGTTCTGCAAAAGCTTGGCTTTGTAATGGGGCCACACTGTGTACCTCTCTCTGGCAGAGCCCGGCTGCCAAATTCGAAACGTCCCGCGATGGCGCCCACACGAAACCTGCCAGCACGGAAAGCTGTGGCTGGTTTTCACTGTCCCTTGGAACTGCATTCGCTGCCGCACAGTCATTCGTGTTCTGCAAAAGCTTGGCTTGGTAATGGGGCAACACTGTGTACCTCTCTCTGGCAGAGCCCGGCTGCCAAATTCGAAACGTCCAGCGATTGCGCCCACACGAAAGCTGCCAGCACGGAAAGCTGTAGCTGGTTTTCACTGTCCCTTGGAACTGCATTCGCTGCCGCACAGTCATTCGTGTTCTGCAAAAGCTTGGCTTGGTAATGGGGCAACGCTGTGTATCTCTCTCTCGCAGAGCCCGGCTGCCAAATTCGAAACGTCCAGCGATTGCGCCCACACGAAAGCTGCCAGCACGGAAAGCTGTAGCTGGTTTTCACTGTCCCTTGGAACTGCATTCGCTGCCGCACAGTCATTCGTGTTCTGCGAAAGCTTGGCTTGGTAATGGGGCAACACTGTGTATCTCTCTCTGGCAGAGCCCGGCTGCCAAATTCGAAACGTCCAGCGATTGCGCCCACACGAAAGCTGCCAGCACGGAAAGCTGTAGCTGGTTTTCACTGTCCCTTGGAACTGCATTCGCTGCCGCACAGTCATTCGTGTTCTGCAAAAGCTTGGCTTGGTAATGGGGCAACACTGTGTATCTCTCTCTGGCAGAGCCCGGTTGCCAAATTCGAAATGTCCAGCGATTGCGCCCACACGAAAGCTGCCAGCACGGAAAGCTGTAGCTGGTTTTCACTGTCCCTTGGAACTGCATTCACTGCCGCACAGTCATTCGTGTTCTGCAAAAGCTTGGCTTGGTAATGGGGCAACACTGTGTACCTCTCTCTGCCAGGGCCCAGCTGCCAAATTCGAAACGTGCAGCGATGGTGCCCACACGAAAGCTCCAGCACGGAAAGCTGTGGCTGGTTTTCACTGTCCCTTGGAACTGCATTCGCTGCCGCACAGTCATTCGTGTTCTGCAAAAGCTTGGCTTGGTAATGGGGCAACACTGTGTATCTCTCTCTGGCAGAGCGCGGCTGCCAAATTCGAAACGTCCAGCGATTGCGCCCACACGAAAGCTGCCAGCACGGAAAGCTGTAGCTGGTTTTCACTGTCCCTTGGAACTGCATTCGCTGCCGCACAGTCATTCGTGTTCTGCAAAAGCTTGGCTTGGTAATGGGGCAACACTGTGTACCTCTCTCTGGCAGAGCCCGGCTGCCAAATTCGAAACGTCCAGCGATTGCGCCCACACGAAAGCTGCCAGCACGGAAAGCAGTAGCTGGTCTTAACTGTCCCTTGGAACTGCATTCGCTGCCGCACAGTCATTCGTGTTCTGCAAAAGCTTGGCTTGGTAATGGGGCAACACTGTGTACCTCTCTCTGGCAGAGCCCGGCTGCCAAATTCGAAACGTCCCGCGATGGCGCCCACACGAAAGCTGCCAGCACGGAAAGCTGTAGCTGGTTTTCACTGTCCCTTGGAACTGCATTCGCTGCCGCACAGTCATTCGTGTTCTGCGAAAGCTTGGCTTGGTAATGGGGCAACACTGTGTATCTCTCTCTGGCAGAGCCCGGCTGCCAAATTCGAAACGTCCAGCGATTGCGCCCACACGAAAGCTGCCAGCACGGAAAGCTGTAGCTGGTTTTCACTGTCCCTTGGAACTGCATTCGCTGCCGCACAGTCATTCGTGTTCTGCAAAAGCTTGGCTTGGTAATGGGGCAACACTGTGTATCTCTCTCTGGCAGAGCCCGGTTGCCAAATTCGAAACGTCCAGCGATTGCGCCCACACGAAAGCTGCCAGCACGGAAAGCTGTAGCTGGTTTTCACTGTCCCTTGGAACTGCATTCGCTGCCGCACAGTCATTCGTGTTCTGCAAAAGCTTGGGTTAGTAATGGGGCAACACTGTGTATCTCTCTCTGGCAGAGCCCGGCTGCCAAATTCGAAACGTCCAGCGATTGCGCCCACATGAAAGCTGCCAGCACGGAAAGCCGTAGCTGGTTTTCACTGTCCCTTGGAACTGCATTCGCTGCCGCACAGTCATTCGTGTTCTGCAAAAGCTTGGCTTGGTAATGGGGCAACACTGTGTATCTCTCTCTGGCAGAGCCCGGCTGCCAAATTCGAAACGTCCAGCGATTGCGCCCACACGAAAGCTGCCAGCACGGAAAGCTGTAGCTGGTTTTCACTGTCCCTTGGAACTGCATTTGCTGCCGCACAGTCATTCGTGTTCTGCAAGAGCTTGGCTTGGTAATGGGGCAACACTCTGTACCTCTCTCTCGCACAGCACGCCTGCCAAATTCGAAAGGTCCAGCGATTGCGCCTACACGAAAGCTGTCAGCACGGAAAGCTGTAGCTGGTTTTCACTGTCCCTTGGAACTGCATTCGCTGCCGCACAGTCATTCGTGTTCTGCAAAAGCTTGGCTTGGTAATGGGGCAACACTGTGTATCTCTCTCTGGCAGAGCCCGGCTGCCAAATTCGAAACGTCCCGCGATTGCGCCCACACGAAAGCTGCCAGCACGGAAAGCTGTAGCTGGTTTTCACTGTCCCTTGGAACTGCATTCGCTGCCGCACAGTCATTCGTGTTCTGCAAAAGCTTGGCTTGGTAATGGGGCAACACTGTGTATCTCTCTCTGGCAGAGCCCGGCTGCCAAATTCAAAACGTCCAGCGATTGCGCCCACACGAAAGCTGCCAGCACGGAAAGCTGTAGCTGGTTTTCACTGTCCCTTGGAACTGCATTCGCTGCCGCACAGTCATTCGTGTTCTGCAAAAGCTTGGGTTAGTAATGGGGCAACACTGTGTATCTCTCTCTGGCAGAGCCCGGCTGCCAAATTCGAAACGTCCAGCGATTGCGCCCACACGAAAGCTGCCAGCACGGAAAGCTGTAGCTGGTTTTCACTGTCCCTTGGAACTGCATTCGCTGCCGCACAGTCTTCGTGTTCTGCAAAAGCTTGGCTTGGTAATGGGGCAACACTGTGTATCTCTCTCTGGCAGAGCCCGGCTGCCAAATTCGAAACGTCCAGCGATTGCGCCCACACGAAAGCTGCCAGCACGGAAAGCCGTAGCTGGTTTTCACTGTCCCTTGGAACTGCATTCGCTGCCGCACAGTCATTCGTGTTCTGCAAAAGCTTGGCTTGGTAATGGGGCAACACTGTGTATCTCTCTCTGGCAGAGCCCGGCTGCCAAATTCGAAAGGTCCAGCGATTGCGCCCACACGAAAGCTGCCAGCACGGAAAGCTGTAGCTGGTTTTCACTGTCCCTTGGAACTGCATTCGCTGCCGCACAGTCATTCGTGTTCTGCAAAAGCTTGGCTTGGTAATGGGGCAACACTCTGTACCTCTCTCTCGCACAGCACGCCTGCCAAATTCGAAAGGTCCAGCGATTGCGCCTACACGAAAGCTGCCAGCACGGAAAGCTGTAGCTGGTTTTCACTGTCCCTTGGAACTGCATTCGCTGCCGCACAGTCATTCGTGTTCTGCAAAAGCTTGGCTTGGGAATGGGGCAACACTGTGTATCTCTCTCTGGCAGAGCCCGGCTGCCAAATTCGAAACGTCCAGCGATTGCGCCCACACGAAAGCTGCCAGCACGGAAAGCTGTAGCTGGTTTTCACTGTCCCTTGGAACTGCATTCGCTGCCGCACAGTCATTCGTGTTCTGCAAAAGCTTGGCTTGGTAATGGGGCAACACTGTGTATCTCTCTCTGGCAGAGCCCGGCTGCCAAATTCGAAACGTCCAGCGATTGCGCCCACACGAAAACTGCCAGCACGGAAAGCTGTAGCTGGTTTTCACTGTCCCTTGGAACTGCATTCGCTGCCGCACAGTCATTCGTGTTCTGCAAAAGCTTGGCTTGGTAATGGGGCAACACTGTGTACCTCTCTCTGGCAGAGCCCGGCTGCCAAATTCGAAACGTCCCGCGATGGCGCCCACACGAAAGCTGCCAGCACGGAAAGCTGTAGCTGGTTTTCACTGTCCCTTGGAACTGCATTCGCTGCCGCACAGTCATTCGTGTTCTGCAAAAGCTTGGCTTGGTAATGGGGCAACACTGTGTACCTCTCTCTGGCAGAGCCCGGCTGCCAAATTCGAAAGGTCCAGCGATTGCGCCTACACGAAAGCTGCCAGCACGGAAAGCTGTAGCTGGTTTTCACTGTCCCTTGGAGATGCATTCCCTGCCGCACAGTCATTCGTGTTCTGCAAAAGTTTGGCTTGGGAATGGGGCAACATTGTGTACCTCTCTCTGGCAGAGCCCGGCTGCCAAATTCGAAACGTCCAGCGATTGCGCCCACACGAAAGCTGCCAGCACGGAAAGCTGTAGCTGGTTTTCACTGTCCCTTGGAACTGCATTCGCTGCCGCACAGTCATTCGTGTTCTGCAAAAGCTTGGCTTGGTAATGGGGCAACACTGTTTATCTCTCTCTGCCAGGGCCCGGCTGCCAAATTCGAAACGTCCAGCGATTTCGCCCACACGAAAGCTCCAGCACGGAAAGCTGTGGCTGGTTTTCACTGTCCCTTGGAACTGCATTCGCTGCCGCACAGTCATTCGTGTTCTGCAAAAGCTTGGCTTGGTAATGGGGCAACACTGTGTATCTCTCTCTGGCAGAGCGCGGCTGCCAAATTCGAAACGTCCAGCGATTGCGCCCACACGAAAGCTGCCAGCACGGAAAGCTGTAGCTGGTTTTCACTGCCCCTTGGAACTGCATTCGCTGCCGCACAGTCATTCGTGTTCTGCAAAAGCTTGCCTTGGTAATGGGGCAACACTGTGTACCTCTCTCTGGCAGAGCCCGGCTGCCAAATTCGAAACGTCCAGCGATTGCGCCCACACGAAAGCTGCCAGCACGGAAAGCAGTAGCTGGTCTTAACTGTCCCTTGGAACTTCATTCGCTGCCGCACAGTCATTCGTGTTCTGCAAAAGCTTGGCTTGGTAATGGGGCAACACTGTGTACCTCTCTCTGGCAGAGCCCGGCTGCCAAATTCGAAACGTCCCGCGATGGCGCCCACACGAAAGCTGCCAGCACGGAAAGCCGTAGCTGGTTTTCACTGTCCCTTGGAACTGCATTCGCTGCCGCACAGTCATTCGTGTTCTGCAAAAGCTTGGCTTGGTAATGGGGCAACACTGTGTACCTCTCTCTGGCAGAGCCCGGCTGCCAAATTCGAAACGTCCCGCGATTGCGCCCACACGAAAGCTGCCAGCACGGAAAGCTGTAGCTGGTTTTCACTGTCCCTTGGAACTGCATTCGCTGCCGCACAGTCATTCGTGTTCTGCAAAAGCTTGGCTTGGTAACGGGGCAACGCTGTGTATCTCTCTCTGGCAGAGCCCGGCTGCCAAATTCGAAACGTCCAGCGATTGCGCCCACACGAAAGCTGCCAGCACGGAAAGCTGTAGCTGGTTTTCACTGTCCCTTGGAACTGCATTCGCTGCCGCACAGTCATTCGTGTTCTGCAAAAAACTTGGCTTGGTAATGGGGCAACACTGTGTATCTCTCTCTGGCAGAGCCCGGCTGCCAAATTCGAAACGTCCAGCGATTGCGCCCACACGAAAGCTGCCAGCACGGAAAGCTGTAGCTGGTTTTCACTGTCCCTTGGAACTGCATTCGCTGCCGCACAGTCATTCGTGTTCTGCAAAAGCTTGGCTTGGTAATGGGGCAACACTGTGTATCTCTCTCTGGCAGAGCCCGGTTGCCAAACTCGAAATGTCCAGCGATTGCGCCCACACGAAAGCTGCCAGCACGGAAAGCTGTAGCTGGTTTTCACTGTCCCTTGGAACTGCATTCACTGCCGCACAGTCATTCGTGTTCTGCAAAAGCTTGGCTTGGTAATGGGGCAACACTGTGTACCTCTCTCTGCCAGGGCCCAGCTGCCAAATTCGAAACGTGCAGCGATGGTGCCCACATGAAAGCTGCCAGCACGGAAAGCTGTAGCTGGTTTTCACTGTCCCTTGGAACTACATTCGCTGCCGCACAGTCATTCGTGTTCTGCAAAAGCTTGCCTTGGTAATGGGGCAACACTGTTTATCTCTCTCTGCCAGGGCCCGGCTGCCAAATGCGAAACGTGCAGCGATTGCGCCCACACGAAAGCCCCAGCACGGAAAGCTGTGGCTGGTTTTCACTGTCCCTTGGAACTGCATTCGCTGCCGCACAGTCATTCGTGTTCTGCAAAAGCTTGGCTTGGTAATGGGGCAACACTGTGTATCTCTCTCTGGCAGAGCGCGGCTGCCAAATTCGAAACGTCCAGCGATTGCGCCCACACGAAAGCTGCCAGCACGGAAAGCTGTAGCTGGTTTTCACTGTCCCTTGGAACTGCATTCGCTGCCGCACAGTCATTCGTGTTCTGCAAAAGCTTGGCTTGGTAATGGGGCAACACTGTGTACCTCTCTCTGGCAGAGCCCGGCTGCCAAATTCGAAACGTCCAGCGATTGCGCCCACACGAAAGCTGCCAGCACGGAAAGCAGTAGCTGGTCTTAACTGTCCCTTGGAACTGCATTCGCTGCCGCACAGTCATTCGTGTTCTGCAAAAGCTTGGCTTGGTAATGGGGCAACACTGTGTACCTCTCTCTGGCAGAGCCCGGCTGCCAAATTCGAAACGTCCCGCGATGGCGCCCACACGAAAGCTGCCAGCACGGAAAGCTGTAGCTGGTTTTCACTGTCCCTTGGAACTGCATTCGCTGCCGCACAGTCATTCGTGTTCTGCGAAAGCTTGGCTTGGTAATGGGGCAACACTGTGTATCTCTCTCTGGCAGAGCCCGGCTGCCAAATTCGAAACGTCCAGCGATTGCGCCCACACGAAAGCTGCCAGCACGGAAAGCTGTAGCTGGTTTTCACTGTCCCTTGGAACTGCATTCGCTGCCGCACAGTCATTCGTGTTCTGCAAAAGCTTGGCTTGGTAATGGGGCAACACTGTGTATCTCTCTCTGGCAGAGCCCGGTTGCCAAATTCGAAACGTCCAGCGATTGCGCCCACACGAAAGCTGCCAGCACGGAAAGCTGTAGCTGGTTTTCACTGTCCCTTGGAACTGCATTCGCTGCCGCACAGTCATTCGTGTTCTGCAAAAGCTTGGGTTAGTAATGGGGCAACACTGTGTATCTCTCTCTGGCAGAGCCCGGCTGCCAAATTCGAAACGTCCAGCGATTGCGCCCACATGAAAGCTGCCAGCACGGAAAGCCGTAGCTGGTTTTCACTGTCCCTTGGAACTGCATTCGCTGCCGCACAGTCATTCGTGTTCTGCAAAAGCTTGGCTTGGTAATGGGGCAACACTGTGTATCTCTCTCTGGCAGAGCCCGGCTGCCAAATTCGAAACGTCCAGCGATTGCGCCCACACGAAAGCTGCCAGCACGGAAAGCTGTAGCTGGTTTTCACTGTCCCTTGGAACTGCATTTGCTGCCGCACAGTCATTCGTGTTCTGCAAGAGCTTGGCTTGGTAATGGGGCAACACTCTGTACCTCTCTCTCGCACAGCACGCCTGCCAAATTCGAAAGGTCCAGCGATTGCGCCTACACGAAAGCTGTCAGCACGGAAAGCTGTAGCTGGTTTTCACTGTCCCTTGGAACTGCATTCGCTGCCGCACAGTCATTCGTGTTCTGCAAAAGCTTGGCTTGGTAATGGGGCAACACTGTGTATCTCTCTCTGGCAGAGCCCGGCTGCCAAATTCGAAACGTCCCGCGATTGCGCCCACACGAAAGCTGCCAGCACGGAAAGCTGTAGCTGGTTTTCACTGTCCCTTGGAACTGCATTCGCTGCCGCACAGTCATTCGTGTTCTGCAAAAGCTTGGCTTGGTAATGGGGCAACACTGTGTATCTCTCTCTGGCAGAGCCCGGCTGCCAAATTCAAAACGTCCAGCGATTGCGCCCACACGAAAGCTGCCAGCACGGAAAGCTGTAGCTGGTTTTCACTGTCCCTTGGAACTGCATTCGCTGCCGCACAGTCATTCGTGTTCTGCAAAAGCTTGGGTTAGTAATGGGGCAACACTGTGTATCTCTCTCTGGCAGAGCCCGGCTGCCAAATTCGAAACGTCCAGCGATTGCGCCCACACGAAAGCTGCCAGCACGGAAAGCTGTAGCTGGTTTTCACTGTCCCTTGGAACTGCATTCGCTGCCGCACAGTCTTCGTGTTCTGCAAAAGCTTGGCTTGGTAATGGGGCAACACTGTGTATCTCTCTCTGGCAGAGCCCGGCTGCCAAATTCGAAACGTCCAGCGATTGCGCCCACACGAAAGCTGCCAGCACGGAAAGCCGTAGCTGGTTTTCACTGTCCCTTGGAACTGCATTCGCTGCCGCACAGTCATTCGTGTTCTGCAAAAGCTTGGCTTGGTAATGGGGCAACACTGTGTATCTCTCTCTGGCAGAGCCCGGCTGCCAAATTCGAAAGGTCCAGCGATTGCGCCCACACGAAAGCTGCCAGCACGGAAAGCTGTAGCTGGTTTTCACTGTCCCTTGGAACTGCATTCGCTGCCGCACAGTCATTCGTGTTCTGCAAAAGCTTGGCTTGGTAATGGGGCAACACTCTGTACCTCTCTCTCGCACAGCACGCCTGCCAAATTCGAAAGGTCCAGCGATTGCGCCTACACGAAAGCTGCCAGCACGGAAAGCTGTAGCTGGTTTTCACTGTCCCTTGGAACTGCATTCGCTGCCGCACAGTCATTCGTGTTCTGCAAAAGCTTGGCTTGGGAATGGGGCAACACTGTGTATCTCTCTCTGGCAGAGCCCGGCTGCCAAATTCGAAACGTCCAGCGATTGCGCCCACACGAAAGCTGCCAGCACGGAAAGCTGTAGCTGGTTTTCACTGTCCCTTGGAACTGCATTCGCTGCCGCACAGTCATTCGTGTTCTGCAAAAGCTTGGCTTGGTAATGGGGCAACACTGTGTATCTCTCTCTGGCAGAGCCCGGCTGCCAAATTCGAAACGTCCAGCGATTGCGCCCACACGAAAACTGCCAGCACGGAAAGCTGTAGCTGGTTTTCACTGTCCCTTGGAACTGCATTCGCTGCCGCACAGTCATTCGTGTTCTGCAAAAGCTTGGCTTGGTAATGGGGCAACACTGTGTACCTCTCTCTGGCAGAGCCCGGCTGCCAAATTCGAAACGTCCCGCGATGGCGCCCACACGAAAGCTGCCAGCACGGAAAGCTGTAGCTGGTTTTCACTGTCCCTTGGAACTGCATTCGCTGCCGCACAGTCATTCGTGTTCTGCAAAAGCTTGGCTTGGTAATGGGGCAACACTGTGTACCTCTCTCTGGCAGAGCCCGGCTGCCAAATTCGAAAGGTCCAGCGATTGCGCCTACACGAAAGCTGCCAGCACGGAAAGCTGTAGCTGGTTTTCACTGTCCCTTGGAGATGCATTCCCTGCCGCACAGTCATTCGTGTTCTGCAAAAGTTTGGCTTGGGAATGGGGCAACATTGTGTACCTCTCTCTGGCAGAGCCCGGCTGCCAAATTCGAAACGTCCAGCGATTGCGCCCACACGAAAGCTGCCAGCACGGAAAGCTGTAGCTGGTTTTCACTGTCCCTTGGAACTGCATTCGCTGCCGCACAGTCATTCGTGTTCTGCAAAAGCTTGGCTTGGTAATGGGGCAACACTGTTTATCTCTCTCTGCCAGGGCCCGGCTGCCAAATTCGAAACGTCCAGCGATTTCGCCCACACGAAAGCTCCAGCACGGAAAGCTGTGGCTGGTTTTCACTGTCCCTTGGAACTGCATTCGCTGCCGCACAGTCATTCGTGTTCTGCAAAAGCTTGGCTTGGTAATGGGGCAACACTGTGTATCTCTCTCTGGCAGAGCGCGGCTGCCAAATTCGAAACGTCCAGCGATTGCGCCCACACGAAAGCTGCCAGCACGGAAAGCTGTAGCTGGTTTTCACTGCCCCTTGGAACTGCATTCGCTGCCGCACAGTCATTCGTGTTCTGCAAAAGCTTGCCTTGGTAATGGGGCAACACTGTGTACCTCTCTCTGGCAGAGCCCGGCTGCCAAATTCGAAACGTCCAGCGATTGCGCCCACACGAAAGCTGCCAGCACGGAAAGCAGTAGCTGGTCTTAACTGTCCCTTGGAACTTCATTCGCTGCCGCACAGTCATTCGTGTTCTGCAAAAGCTTGGCTTGGTAATGGGGCAACACTGTGTACCTCTCTCTGGCAGAGCCCGGCTGCCAAATTCGAAACGTCCCGCGATGGCGCCCACACGAAAGCTGCCAGCACGGAAAGCCGTAGCTGGTTTTCACTGTCCCTTGGAACTGCATTCGCTGCCGCACAGTCATTCGTGTTCTGCAAAAGCTTGGCTTGGTAATGGGGCAACACTGTGTACCTCTCTCTGGCAGAGCCCGGCTGCCAAATTCGAAACGTCCCGCGATTGCGCCCACACGAAAGCTGCCAGCACGGAAAGCTGTAGCTGGTTTTCACTGTCCCTTGGAACTGCATTCGCTGCCGCACAGTCATTCGTGTTCTGCAAAAGCTTGGCTTGGTAACGGGGCAACGCTGTGTATCTCTCTCTGGCAGAGCCCGGCTGCCAAATTCGAAACGTCCAGCGATTGCGCCCACACGAAAGCTGCCAGCACGGAAAGCTGTAGCTGGTTTTCACTGTCCCTTGGAACTGCATTCGCTGCCGCACAGTCATTCGTGTTCTGCAAAAAACTTGGCTTGGTAATGGGGCAACACTGTGTATCTCTCTCTGGCAGAGCCCGGCTGCCAAATTCGAAACGTCCAGCGATTGCGCCCACACGAAAGCTGCCAGCACGGAAAGCTGTAGCTGGTTTTCACTGTCCCTTGGAACTGCATTCGCTGCCGCACAGTCATTCGTGTTCTGCAAAAGCTTGGCTTGGTAATGGGGCAACACTGTGTATCTCTCTCTGGCAGAGCCCGGTTGCCAAACTCGAAATGTCCAGCGATTGCGCCCACACGAAAGCTGCCAGCACGGAAAGCTGTAGCTGGTTTTCACTGTCCCTTGGAACTGCATTCACTGCCGCACAGTCATTCGTGTTCTGCAAAAGCTTGGCTTGGTAATGGGGCAACACTGTGTACCTCTCTCTGCCAGGGCCCAGCTGCCAAATTCGAAACGTGCAGCGATGGTGCCCACATGAAAGCTGCCAGCACGGAAAGCTGTAGCTGGTTTTCACTGTCCCTTGGAACTACATTCGCTGCCGCACAGTCATTCGTGTTCTGCAAAAGCTTGCCTTGGTAATGGGGCAACACTGTTTATCTCTCTCTGCCAGGGCCCGGCTGCCAAATGCGAAACGTGCAGCGATTGCGCCCACACGAAAGCCCCAGCACGGAAAGCTGTGGCTGGTTTTCACTGTCCCTTGGAACTGCATTCGCTGCCGCACAGTCATTCGTGTTCTGCAAAAGCTTGGCTTGGTAATGGGGCAACACTGTGTATCTCTCTCTGGCAGAGCCCGGCTGCCAAATTCGAAACGTCCAGCGATTGCGCCCACACGAAAGCTGCCAGCACGGAAAGCTGTAGCTGGTTTTCACTGTCCCTTGGAACTGCATTCGCTGCCGCACAGTCATTCGTGTTCTGCGAAAGCTTGGCTTGGTAATGGGGCAACACTCTGTATCTCTCTCTGCCAGGGCCCAGCTGCCAAATTCGAAACGTCCAGCGATTGCGCCCACACGAAAGCTGCCAGCACGGAAAGCTGTAGCTGGTTTTCACTGTCCCTTGGAACTGCATTTGCTGCCGCACAGTCATTCGTGTTCTGCAAAAGCTTGGCTTGGTAATGGGGCAACACTGCGTATCTCTCTCTGCCAGGGCCCGGCTGCCAAATTCGAAACGTCCAGCGATTGCGCCCACACGAAAGCTGCCAGCACGGAAAGCTGTAGCTGGTTTTCACTGTGCCTTGGAACTGCATTCGCTGCCGCACAGTCATTCGTGTTCTGCAAAATCTTGGCTTGGTAATGGGGCAACACTGTGTACCTCTCTCTGGCAGAGCCCGGCTGCCAAATTCGAAACGTCCAGCGATTGCGCCCACACGAAAGCTGCCAGCACGGAAAGCTGTAGCTGGTTTTCACTGCCCCTTGGAACTGCATTCGCTGCCGCACAGTCATTCGTGTTCTGCAAAAGCTTGGCTTGGTAATGGGGCAACACTGTGTATCTCTCTCTGGCAGAGCCCGGCTGCCAAATTCGAAACGTCCAGCGATTGCGCCCACACGAAAGCTGCCAGCACGGAAAGCTGTAGCTGGTTTTCACTGTCCCTTGGAACTGCATTCGCTGCCGCACAGTCATTCGTGTTCTGCAAAAGCTTGGCTTGGTAATGGGGCAACACTGTGTACCTCTCTCTGGCAGAGCCCGGCTGCCAAATTCGAAACGTCCAGCGATTGCGCCCACACGAAAGCTGCCAGCACGGAAAGCTGTAGCTGGTTTTCACTGTCCCTTGGAACTGCATTCGCTGCCGCACAGTCATTCGTGTTCTGCGAAAGCTTGGCTTGGTAATGGGGCAACACTGTGTACCTCTCTCTGCCAGGGCCCAGCTGCCAAATTCGAAACGTCCAGCGATGGTGCCCACACGAAAGCTGCCAGCACGGAAAGCTGTAGCTGGTTTTCACTGTCCCTTGGAACTGCATTCGCTGCCGAACAGTCATTCGTGTTCTGCAAAAGCTTGGCTTGGTAATGGGGCAACACTGTGTACCTCTCTCTGGCAGAGCCCGGCTGCCAAATTCGAAACGTCCAGCGATTGCGCCCACACGAAAGCTGCCAGCACGGAAAGCTGTAGCTGGTTTTCACTGTCCCTTGGAACTGCATTCGCTGCCGCACAGTCATTCGTGTTCTGCAAAAGCTTGGCTTGGTAATGGGGCAACACTCTGTACCTCTCTCTCGCACAGCACGCCTGCCAAATTCGAAAGGTCCAGCGATTGCGCCCACACGAAAGCTGCCAGCACGGAAAGCTGTAGCTGGTTTTCACTGTCCCTTGGAACTGCATTCGCTGCCGCACAGTCATTCGTGTTCTGCAAAAGCTTGGCTTGGTAATGGGGCAACACTCTGTACCTCTCTCTCGCAGAGCCCGGCTGCCAAATTCGAAACGTCCAGCGATTGCGCCCACACGAAAGCTGCCAGCACGGAAAGCTGTAGCTGGTTTTCACTGTCCCTTGGAACTGCATTCGCTGCCGCACAGTCATTCGTGTTCTGCGAAAGCTTGGCTTGGTAATGGGGCAACACTCTGTATCTCTCTCTGCCAGGGCCCAGCTGCCAAATTCGAAACGTCCAGCGATGGTGCCCACACGAAAGCTGCCAGCACGGAAAGCTGTAGCTGGTTTTCACTGTCCCTTGGAACTGCATTCGCTGCCGGACAGTCATTCGTTTTCTGCAAAAGCTTGGCTTGGTAATGGGGCAACACTGTGTACCTCTCTCTGGCAGAGCCCGGCTGCCAAATTCGAAACGTCCAGCGATTGCGCCCACACGAAAGCTGCCAGCACGGAAAGCTGTAGCTGGTTTTCACTGTCCCTTGGAACTGCATTCGCTGCCGCACAGTCATTCGTGTTCTGCAAAAGCTTGGCTTGGTAATGGGGCAACACTGCGTATCTCTCTCTGCCAGGGCCCGGCTGCCAAATTCGAAACGTCCAGCGATGGTGCCCACACGAAAGCTGCCAGCACGGAAAGCTGTAGCTGGTTTTCACTGTGCCTTGGAACTGCATTCGCTGCCGCACAGTCATTCGTGTTCTGCAAAAGCTTGGCTTGGTAATGGGGCAACACTGTGTATCTCTCTCTGGCAGAGCCCGGCTGCCAAATTCGAAACGTCCAGCGATTGCGCCCACACGAAAGCTGCCAGCACGGAAAGCTGTAGCTGGTTTTCACTGCCCCTTAGAACTGCATTCGCTGCCGCACAGTCATTCGTGTTCTGCAAAAGCTTGGCTTGGTAATGGGGCAACACTGTGTATCTCTCTCTGGCAGAGCCCGGCTGCCAAATTCGAAACGTCCAGCGATTGCGCCCACACAAAAGCTGCCAGCACGGAAAGCTGTAGCTGGTTTTCACTGTCCCTTGGAACTGCATTCGCTGCCGCACAGTCATTCGTGTTCTGCAAAAGCTTGGCTTGGTAATGGGGCAACACTGTTTATCTCTCTCTGCCAGGGCCCAGCTGCCAAATTCGAAACGTCCAGCGATTGCGCCCACACGAAAGCTGCCAGCACGGAAAGCTGTAGCTGGTTTTCACTGTCCCTTGGAACTGCATTCGCTGCCGCACAGTCATTCGTGTTCTGCAAAAGCTTGGCTTGGTAATGGGGCAACACTGTGTACCTCTCTCTGGCAGAGCCCGGCTGCCAAATTCGAAATGTCCAGCGATTGCGCCCACACGAAAGCTGCCAGCACGGAAAGCTGTAGCTGGTTTTCACTCTCCCTTGGAGCTGCATTCGCTGCCGCACAGTCATTCGTGTTCTGCAAAAGCTTGGCTTGGTAGTGGGGCAACACTGTGTATCTCTCTCTGGCAGAGCCCGGCTGCCAAATTCGAAACGTCCAGCGATTGCGCCCACACGAAAGCTGCCAGCACGGAAAGCTGTAGCTGGTTTTCACTGTCCCTTGGAACTGCATTCGCTGCCGCACAGTCATTCGTGTTCTGCAAAAGCTTGGCTTGGTAATGGGGCAACACTGTGTACCTCTCTCTCGCACAGCACGCCTGCCAAATTCGAAAGGTCCAGCGATTGCGCCCACACGAAAGCTGCCAGCACGGAAAGCCGTAGCTGGTTTTCACTGTCCCTTGGAACTGCATTCGCTGCCGCACAGTCATTCGTGTTCTGCAAAAGCTTGGCTTGGTAATGGGGCAACACTCTGTATCTCTCTCTGGCAGAGCCCGGCTGCCAAATTCGAAACGTCCAGCGATTGCGCCCACACGAAAGCTGCCAGCACGGAAAGCTGTAGCTGGTTTTCACTGTCCCTTGGAACTGCATTCGCTGCCGCACAGTCATTCGTGTTCTGCAAAAGCTTGGGTTAGTAATAGGGCAACACTGTGTATCTCTCTCTGGCAGAGCCCGGCTGCCAAATTCGAAATGTCCAGCGATTGCGCCCACACGAAAGCTGCCAGCACGGAAAGCTGTAGCTGGTTTTCACTGTCCCTTGGAACTGCATTCGCTGCCGCACAGTCATTCGTGTTCTGCGAAAGCTTGGCTTGGTAATGGGGCAACACTGTGTACCTCTCTCTGCCAGGGCCCAGCTGCCAAATTCGAAACGTCCAGCGATGGTGCCCACACGAAAGCTGCCAGCACGGAAAGCTGTAGCTGGTTTTCACTGTCCCTTGGAACTGCATTCGCTGCCGAACAGTCATTCGTGTTCTGCAAAAGCTTGGCTTGGTAATGGGGCAACACTGTGTACCTCTCTCTGGCAGAGCCCGGCTGCCAAATTCGAAACGTCCAGCGATTGCGCCCACACGAAAGCTGCCAGCACGGAAAGCTGTAGCTGGTTTTCACTGTCCCTTGGAACTGCATTCGCTGCCGCACAGTCATTCGTGTTCTGCAAAAGCTTGGCTTGGTAATGGGGCAACACTCTGTACCTCTCTCTCGCACAGCACGCCTGCCAAATTCGAAAGGTCCAGCGATTGCGCCCACACGAAAGCTGCCAGCACGGAAAGCTGTAGCTGGTTTTCACTGTCCCTTGGAACTGCATTCGCTGCCGCACAGTCATTCGTGTTCTGCAAAAGCTTGGCTTGGTAATGGGGCAACACTCTGTATCTCTCTCTCGCAGAGCCCGGCTGCCAAATTCGAAACGTCCAGCGATTGCGCCCACAGGAAAGCTGCCAGCACGGAAAGCTGTAGCTGGTTTTCACTGTCCCTTGGAACTGCATTCGCTGCCGCACAGTCATTCGTGTTCTGCGAAAGCTTGGCTTGGTAATAGGGCAACACTATGTATCTCTCTCTGCCAGGGCCCAGCTGCCAAATTCGAAACGTCCAGCGATGGTGCCCACACGAAAGCTGCCAGCACGGAAAGCTGTAGCTGGTTTTCACTGTCCCTTGGAACTGCATTCGCTGCCGGACAGTCATTCGTTTTCTGCAAAAGCTTGGCTTGGTAATGGGGCAACACTGTGTACCTCTCTCTGGCAGAGCCCGGCTGCCAAATTCGAAACGTCCAGCGATTGCGCCCACACGAAAGCTGCCAGCACGGAAAGCTGTAGCTGGTTTTCACTGTCCCTTGGAACTGCATTCGCTGCCGCACAGTCATTCGTGTTCTGCAAAAGCTTGGCTTGGTAATGGGGCAACACTGCGTATCTCTCTCTGCCAGGGCCCGGCTGCCAAATTCGAAACGTCCAGCGATTGCGCCCACACGAAAGCTGCCAGCACGGAAAGCTGTAGCTGGTTTTCACTGTGCCTTGGAACTGCATTCGCTGCCGCACAGTCATTCGTGTTCTGCAAAAGCTTGGCTTGGTAATGGGGCAACACTGTGTACCTCTCTCTGGCAGAGCCCGGCTGCCAAATTCGAAACGTCCAGCGATTGCGCCCACACGAAAGCTGCCAGCACGGAAAGCTGTAGCTGGTTTTCACTGCCCCTTGGAACTGCATTCGCTGCCGCACAGTCATTCGTGTTCTGCAAAAGCTTGGCTTGGTAATGGGGCAACACTGTGTATCTCTCTCTGGCAGAGCCCGGCTGCCAAATTCGAAACGTCCAGCGATTGCGCCCACACGAAAGCTGCCAGCACGGAAAGCTGTAGCTGGTTTCCACTGTCCCTTGGAACTGCATTCGCTGCCGCACAGTCATTCGTGTTCTGCAAAAGCTTGGGTTAGTAATGGGGCAACACTGTGTATCTCTCTCTGGCAGAACCCGGCTGCCAAATTCGAAACGTCCAGCGATTGCGCCCACACGAAAGCTGCCAGCACGGAAAGCTGTAGCTGGTTTCCACTGTCCCTTGGAACTGCATTCGCTGCCGCACAGTCATTCGTGTTCTGCAAAAGCTTGGCTTGGTAATGGGGCAACACTGTGTACCTCTCTCTGGCAGAGCCCGGCTGCCAAATTCGAAACGTCCAGCGATTGCTCCCACACGAAAGCTGCCAGCACGGAAAGCCGTAGCTGGTTTTCACTGTCCCTTGGAACTGCATTCGCTGCCGCACAGTCATTCGTGTTCTGCAAAAGCTTGGCTTGGTAATGGGGCAACACTCTGTATCTCTCTCTGGCAGAGCCCGGCTGCCAAATTCGAAACGTGCAGCGATTGCGCCCACACGAAAGCTGCCAGCACGGAAAGCTGTAGCTGGTTTTCACTGTCCCTTGGAACTGCATTCGCTGCCGCACAGTCATTCGTGTTCTGCAAAAGCTTGGGTTAGTAATGGGGCAACACTGTGTATCTCTCTCTGGCAGAGCCCGGCTGCCAAATTCGAAATGTCCAGCGATTGCGCCCACACGAAAGCTGCCAGCACGGAAAGCTGTAGCTGGTTTTCACTGTCCCTTGGAACTGCATTCGCTGCCGCACAGTCATTCGTGTTCTGCAAAAGCTTGGCTTGGTAATGGGGCAACACTGTGTACCTCTCTCTGCCAGGGCCCAGCTGCCAAATTCGAAACGTCCAGCGATGGTGCCCACACGAAAGCTGCCAGCACGGAAAGCCGTAGCTGGTTTTCACTGTCCCTTGGAACTGCATTCGCTGCCGAACAGTCATTCGTGTTCTGCAAAAGCTTGGCTTGGTAATGGGGCAACACTGTGTTCCTCTCTCTGGCAGAGCCCGGCTGCCAAATTCGAAACGTCCAGCGATTGCGCCCACACGAAAGCTGCCAGCACGGAAAGCTGTAGCTGGTTTTCACTGTCCCTTGGAACTGCATTCGCTGCCGCACAGTCATTCGTGTTCTGCAAAAGCTTGGCTTGGTAATGGGGCAACACTCTGTACCTCTCTCTCGCACAGCACGCCTGCCAAATTCGAAAGGTCCAGCGATTGCGCCCACACGAAAGCTGCCAGCACGGAAAGCTGTAGCTGGTTTTCACTGTCCCTTGGAACTGCATTCGCTGCCGCACAGTCATTCGTGTTCTGCAAAAGCTTGGCTTGGTAATGGGGCAACACTCTGTATCTCTCTCTCGCAGAGCCCGGCTGCCAAATTCGAAACGTCCAGCGATTGCGCCCACACGAAAGCTGCCAGCACGGAAAGCTGTAGCTGGTTTTCACTGTCCCTTGGAACTGCATTCGCTGCCGCACAGTCATTCGTGTTCTGCAAAAGCTTGGGTTAGTAATGGGGCAACACTGTGTATCTCTCTCTGGCAGAACCCGGCTGCCAAATTCGAAACGTCCAGCGATTGCGCCCACACGAAAGCTGCCAGCACGGAAAGCTGTAGCTGGTTTCCACTGTCCCTTGGAACTGCATTCGCTGCCGCACAGTCATTCGTGTTCTGCAAAAGCTTGGGTTAGTAATGGGGCAACACTGTGTATCTCTCTCTGGCAGAGCCCGGCTGCCAAATTCGAAACGTCCAGCGATTGCGCCCACACGAAAGCTGCCAGCACAGAAAGCTGTAGCTGGTTTTCACTGTCCCTTGGAACTGCATTCGCTGCCGCACAGTCATTCGTGTTCTGCAAAAGCTTGGCTTGGTAATGGGGCAACACTCTGTACCTCTCTCTGCCAGGGCCCAGCTGCCAAATTCGAAACGTCCAGCGATGGTGCCCACACGAAAGCTGCCAGCACGGAAAGCTGTAGCTGGTTTTCACTGTCCCTTGGAACTGCATTCGCTGCCGCACAGTCATTCGTGTTCTGCAAAAGCTTGGCTTGGTAATGGGGGAACACTGTGTACCTCTCTCTGGCAGAGCCCGGCTGCCAAATTCGAAACGTCCAGCGATTGCGCCCACACGAAAGCTGCCAGCACGGAAAGCTGTAGCTGGTTTTCACTGTCCCTTGGAACTGCATTCGCTGACGCACAGTCATTCGTGTTCTGCAAAAGCTTGGCTTGGTAATGGGGCAACACTGTGTACCTCTCTCTGGCAGAGCCCGGCTGCCAAATTCGAAACGTCCAGCGATTGCTCCCACACGAAAGCTGCCAGCACGGAAAGCCGTAGCTGGTTTTCACTGTCCCTTGGAACTGCATTCGCTGCCGCACAGTCATTCGTGTTCTGCAAAAGCTTGCCTTGGGAATGGGGCAACACTGTGTATCTCTCTCTGGCAGAGCCCGGCTGCCAAATTCGAAACGTCCAGCGATTGCGCCCACACGAAAGCTGCCAGCACGGAAAGCTGTCGCTGGTTTTCACTGTCCCTTGGAACTGCATTCGCTGCCGCACAGTCATTCGTGTTCTGCAAAAGCTTGGCTTGGTAATGGGGCAACACTGTGTACCTCTCTCTGCCAGGGCCCAGCTGCCAAATTCGAAACGTCCAGCGATGGTGCCCACACGAAAGCTGCCAGCACGGAAAGCTGTAGCTGGTTTTCACTGTCCCTTGGAACTGCATTCGCTGCCGCACAGTCATTCGTGTTCTGCAAAAGCTTGGCTTGGTAATGGGGCAACACTGTGTACCTCTCTCTGGCAGAGCCCGGCTGCCAAATTCGAAACGTCCAGCGATTGCGCCCACACGAAAGCTGCCAGCACGGAAAGCTGTAGCTGGTTTTCACTGTCCCTTGGAACTGCATTCGCTGCCGCACAGTCATTCGTGTTCTGCAAAAGCTTGGCTTGGTAATGGGGCAACACTCTGTATCTCTCTCTGGCAGAGCCCGGCTGCGAAATTCGAAACGTCCAGCGATTGCGCCCACACGAAAGCTGCCAGCACGGAAAGCTGTAGCTGGTTTTCACTGTGCCTTGGAACTGCATTCGCTGCCGCACAGTCATTCGTGTTCTGCAAAAGCTTGGCTTGGTAATGGGGCAACACTGTGTATCTCTCTCTGGCAGAGCCCGGCTGCCAAATTCGAAATGTCCAGCGATTGCGCCCACACGAAAGCTGCCAGCACGGAAAGCTGTAGCTGGTTTTCACTGTGCCTTGGAACTGCATTCGCTGCCGCACAGTCATTCGTGTTCTGCGAAAGCTTGGCTTGGTAATGGGCAACACTGTGTACCTCTCTCTGCCAGGGCCCAGCTGCCAAATTCGAAACGTCCAGCGATGGTGCCCACACGAAAGCTGCCAGCACGGAAAGCTGTAGCTGGTTTTCACTGTCCCTTGGAACTGCATTCGCTGCCGCACAGTCATTCGTGTTCTGCAAAAGCTTGGCTTGGTAATGGGGCAACACTGTGTATCTCTCTCTGGCAGAGCCCGGCTGCTAAATTCGAAACGTCCAGCGATTGCGCCCACACGAAAGCTGCCAGCACGGAAAGCTGTAGCTGGTTTTCACTGTCCCTTGGAACTGCATTCGCTGCCGCACAGTCATTCGTGTTCTGCAAAAGCTTGGCTTGGTAATGGGGCAACACTGTGTATCTCTCTCTGGCAGAGCCCGGCTGCTAAATTCGAAACGTCCAGCGATTGCGCCCACACGAAAGCTGCCAGCACGGAAAGCTGTAGCTGGTTTTCACTGTCCCTTGGAACTGCATTCGCTGCCGCACAGTCATTCGTGTTCTGCAAAAGCTTGGCTTGGTAATGGGGCAACACTATGTATCTCTCTCTGGCAGAGCCCGGCTGCCAAATTCGAAACGTCCAGCGATTGCGCCCACACGAAAGCTGCCAGCACGGAAAGCTGTAGCTGGTTTTCACTGTCCCTTGGAACTGCATTCGCTGCCGAACAGTCATTCGTGTTCTGCAAAAGCTTGGCTTGGTAATGGGGCAACACTGTGTACCTCTCTCTGGCAGAGCCCGGCTGCCAAATTCGAAACGTCCCGCGATTGCGCCCACACGAAAGCTGCCAGCACGGAAAGCTGTAGCTGGTTTTCACTGTCCCTTGGAACTGCATTCGCTGCCGCACAGTCATTCGTGTTCTGCAAAAGCTTGGCTTGGTAATGGGGCAACACTCTGTACCTCTCTCTCGCACAGCACGCCTGCCAAATTCGAAACGTCCAGCGATTGCGCCCACACGAAAGCTGCCAGCACGGAAAGCTGTAGCTGGTTTTCACTGTCCCTTGGAACTGCATTCGCTGCCGCACAGTCATTCGTGTTCTGCAAAAGCTTGGCTTGGTAATGGGGCAACACTGTGTACCTCTCTCTGCCAGGGCCCAGCTGCCAAATTCGAAACGTCCAGCGATGGTGCCCACACGAAAGCTGCCAGCACGGAAAGCCGTAGCTGGTTTTCACTGTCCCTTGGAACTGCATTCGCTGCCGAACAGTCATTCGTGTTCTGCAAAAGCTTGGCTTGGTAATGGGGCAACACTGTGTTCCTCTCTCTGGCAGAGCCCGGCTGCCAAATTCGAAACGTCCAGCGATTGCGCCCACACGAAAGCTGCCAGCACGGAAAGCTGTAGCTGGTTTTCACTGTCCCTTGGAACTGCATTCGCTGCCGCACAGTCATTCGTGTTCTGCAAAAGCTTGGCTTGGTAATGGGGCAACACTCTGTACCTCTCTCTCGCACAGCACGCCTGCCAAATTCGAAAGGTCCAGCGATTGCGCCCACACGAAAGCTGCCAGCACGGAAAGCTGTAGCTGGTTTTCACTGTCCCTTGGAACTGCATTCGCTGCCGCACAGTCATTCGTGTTCTGCAAAAGCTTGGCTTGGTAATGGGGCAACACTCTGTATCTCTCTCTCGCAGAGCCCGGCTGCCAAATTCGAAACGTCCAGCGATTGCGCCCACACGAAAGCTGCCAGCACGGAAAGCTGTAGCTGGTTTTCACTGTCCCTTGGAACTGCATTCGCTGCCGCACAGTCATTCGTGTTCTGCAAAAGCTTGGGTTAGTAATGGGGCAACACTGTGTATCTCTCTCTGGCAGAACCCGGCTGCCAAATTCGAAACGTCCAGCGATTGCGCCCACACGAAAGCTGCCAGCACGGAAAGCTGTAGCTGGTTTCCACTGTCCCTTGGAACTGCATTCGCTGCCGCACAGTCATTCGTGTTCTGCAAAAGCTTGGGTTAGTAATGGGGCAACACTGTGTATCTCTCTCTGGCAGAGCCCGGCTGCCAAATTCGAAACGTCCAGCGATTGCGCCCACACGAAAGCTGCCAGCACGGAAAGCTGTAGCTGGTTTTCACTGTCCCTTGGAACTGCATTCGCTGCCGCACAGTCATTCGTGTTCTGCAAAAGCTTGGCTTGGTAATGGGGCAACACTCTGTACCTCTCTCTGCCAGGGCCCAGCTGCCAAATTCGAAACGTCCAGCGATGGTGCCCACACGAAAGCTGCCAGCACGGAAAGCTGTAGCTGGTTTTCACTGTCCCTTGGAACTGCATTCGCTGCCGCACAGTCATTCGTGTTCTGCAAAAGCTTGGCTTGGTAATGGGGGAACACTGTGTACCTCTCTCTGGCAGAGCCCGGCTGCCAAATTCGAAACGTCCAGCGATTGCGCCCACACGAAAGCTGCCAGCACGGAAAGCTGTAGCTGGTTTTCACTGTCCCTTGGAACTGCATTCGCTGACGCACAGTCATTCGTGTTCTGCAAAAGCTTGGCTTGGTAATGGGGCAACACTGTGTACCTCTCTCTGGCAGAGCCCGGCTGCCAAATTCGAAACGTCCAGCGATTGCTCCCACACGAAAGCTGCCAGCACGGAAAGCCGTAGCTGGTTTTCACTGTCCCTTGGAACTGCATTCGCTGCCGCACAGTCATTCGTGTTCTGCAAAAGCTTGCCTTGGGAATGGGGCAACACTGTGTATCTCTCTCTGGCAGAGCCCGGCTGCCAAATTCGAAACGTCCAGCGATTGCGCCCACACGAAAGCTGCCAGCACGGAAAGCTGTCGCTGGTTTTCACTGTCCCTTGGAACTGCATTCGCTGCCGCACAGTCATTCGTGTTCTGCAAAAGCTTGGCTTGGTAATGGGGCAACACTGTGTACCTCTCTCTGCCAGGGCCCAGCTGCCAAATTCGAAACGTCCAGCGATGGTGCCCACACGAAAGCTGCCAGCACGGAAAGCTGTAGCTGGTTTTCACTGTCCCTTGGAACTGCATTCGCTGCCGCACAGTCATTCGTGTTCTGCAAAAGCTTGGCTTGGTAATGGGGCAACACTGTGTACCTCTCTCTGGCAGAGCCCGGCTGCCAAATTCGAAACGTCCAGCGATTGCGCCCACACGAAAGCTGCCAGCACGGAAAGCTGTAGCTGGTTTTCACTGTCCCTTGGAACTGCATTCGCTGCCGCACAGTCATTCGTGTTCTGCAAAAGCTTGGCTTGGTAATGGGGCAACACTCTGTATCTCTCTCTGGCAGAGCCCGGCTGCGAAATTCGAAACGTCCAGCGATTGCGCCCACACGAAAGCTGCCAGCACGGAAAGCTGTAGCTGGTTTTCACTGTGCCTTGGAACTGCATTCGCTGCCGCACAGTCATTCGTGTTCTGCAAAAGCTTGGCTTGGTAATGGGGCAACACTGTGTATCTCTCTCTGGCAGAGCCCGGCTGCCAAATTCGAAATGTCCAGCGATTGCGCCCACACGAAAGCTGCCAGCACGGAAAGCTGTAGCTGGTTTTCACTGTGCCTTGGAACTGCATTCGCTGCCGCACAGTCATTCGTGTTCTGCGAAAGCTTGGCTTGGTAATGGGCAACACTGTGTACCTCTCTCTGCCAGGGCCCAGCTGCCAAATTCGAAACGTCCAGCGATGGTGCCCACACGAAAGCTGCCAGCACGGAAAGCTGTAGCTGGTTTTCACTGTCCCTTGGAACTGCATTCGCTGCCGCACAGTCATTCGTGTTCTGCAAAAGCTTGGCTTGGTAATGGGGCAACACTGTGTACCTCTCTCTGGCAGAGCCCGGCTGCCAAATTCGAAACGTCCAGCGATTGCGCCCACACGAAAGCTGCCAGCACGGAAAGCTGTAGCTGGTTTTCACTGTCCCTTGGAACTGCATTCGCTGCCGCACAGTCATTCGTGTTCTGCAAAAGCTTGGCTTGGTAATGGGGCAACACTGTGTATCTCTCTCTGGCAGAGCCCGGCTGCCAAATTCGAAACGTCCAGCGATTGTGCCCACACGAAAGCTGCCAGCACGGAAAGCTGTAGCTGGTTTTCACTGTCCCTTGGAACTGCATTCGCTGCCGCACAGTCATTCGTGTTCTGCAAAAGCTTGGCTTGGTAATGGGGCAACACTGTGTACCTCTCTCTGGCAGAGCCCGGCTGCCAAATTCGAAACGTCCCGCGATTGCGCCCATACGAAAGCTGCCAGCACGGAAAGCCGTAGCTGGTTTTCACTGTCCCTTGGAACTGCATTCGCTGCCGCACAGTCATTCGTGTTCTGCAAAAGCTTGGCTTGGTAATGGGGCAACACTCTGTACCTCTCTCTCGCACAGCACGCCTGCCAAATTCGAAAGGTCCAGCGATTGCGCCCACACGAAAGCTGCCAGCACGGAAAGCTGTAGCTGGTTTTCACTGCCCCTTGGAACTGCATTCGCTGCCGCACAGTCATTCGTGTTCTGCAAAAGCTTGGCTTGGTAATGGGGCAACACTCTGTATCTCTCTCTGGCAGAGCCCGGCTGCCAAATTCGAAACGTCCAGCGATTGCGCCCACACGAAAGCTGCCAGCACGGAAAGCTGTAGCTGGTTTTCACTGTGCCTTGGAACTGCATTCGCTGCCGCACAGTCATTCGTGTTCTGCAAAAGCTTGGCTTGGTAATGGGGCAACACTGTGTATCTCTCTCTGGCAGAGCCCGGCTGCCAAATTCGAAATGTCCAGCGATTGCGCCCACACGAAAGCTGCCAGCACGGAAAGCTGTAGCTGGTTTTCACTGTCCCTTGGAACTGCATTCACTGCCGCACAGTCATTCGTGTTCTGCAAAAGCTTGGCTTGGTAATGGGGCAACACTGTGTACCTCTCTCTGGCAGAGCCCGGCTGCCAAATTCGAAACGTCCAGCGATTGCGCCCACACGAAAGCTGCCAGCACGGAAAGCTGTAGCTGGTTTTCACTGCCCCTTGGAACTGCATTCGCTGCCGCACAGTCATTCGTGTTCTGCAAAAGCTTGGCTTGGTAATGGGGCAACACTGTGTACCTCTCTCTGGCAGAGCCCGGCTGCCAAATTCGAAACGTCCAGCGATTGCGCCCACACGAAAGCTGCCAGCACGGAAAGCTGTAGCTGGTTTTCACTGTCCCTTGGAACTGCATTCGCTGCCGCACAGTCATTCGTGTTCTGCAAAAGCTTGGCTTGGTAATGGGGCAACACTGTGTATCTCTCTCTGGCAGAGCCCGGCTGCTAAATTCGAAACGTCCAGCGATTGCGCCCACACGAAAGCTGCCAGCACGGAAAGCTGTAGCTGGTTTTCACTGTCCCTTGGAACTGCATTCGCTGCCGCACAGTCATTCGTGTTCTGCAAAAGCTTGGCTTGGTAATGGGGCAACACTATGTATCTCTCTCTGGCAGAGCCCGGCTGCCAAATTCGAAACGTCCAGCGATTGCGCCCACACGAAAGCTGCCAGCACGGAAAGCTGTAGCTGGTTTTCACTGTCCCTTGGAACTGCATTCGCTGCCGCACAGTCATTCGTGTTCTGCAAGAGCTTGGCTTGGTAATGGGGCAACACTGTGTACCTCTCTCTGCCAGGGCCCAGCTGCCAAATTCGAAACGTCCAGCGATTGCGCCACACGAAAGCTGCCAGCGCGGAAAGCTGTAGCTGGTTTTCACTGTCCCTTGGAACTGCATTCGCTGCCGCACAGTCATTCGTGTTCTGCAAAAGCTTGGCTTGGTAATGGGGCAACACTCTGTACCTCTCTCTCGCACAGCACGCCTGCCAAATTCGAAAGGTCCAGCGATTGCGCCTACACGAAAGCTGCCAGCACGGAAAGCCGTAGCTGGTTTTCACTGTCCCTTGGAGCTGAATTCGCTGCCGCACAGTCATTCGTGTTCTGCAAAAGCTTGGCTTGGTAATGGGGCAACACTGTGTACCTCTCTCTGGCAGAGCCCGGCTGCCAAATTCGAAACGTCCAGCGATTGCGCCCACACGAAAGCTGCCAGCACGGAAAGCTGTAGCTGGTTTTCACTGTCCCTTGGAACTGCATTCGCTGCCGCACAGTCATTCGTGTTCTGCAAAAGCTTGGCTTGGTAATGGGGCAACGCTGTGTATCTCTCTCTCGCAGAGCCCGGCTGCCAAATTCGAAACGTCCAGCGATTGCGCCCACACGAAAGCTGCCAGCACGGAAAGCTGTAGCTGGTTTTCACTGTCCCTTGGAACTGCATTCGCTGCCGCACAGTCATTCGTGTTCTGCGAAAGCTTGGCTTGGTAATGGGGCAACACTGTGTATCTCTCTCTGGCAGAGCCCGGCTGCCAAATTCGAAAGGTCCAGCGATTGCGCCCACACGAAAGCTGCCAGCACGGAAAGCTGTAGCTGGTTTTCACTGTCCCTTGGAACTGCATTCGCTGCCGCACAGTCATTCGTGTTCTGCAAAAGCTTGGCTTGGTAATGGGGCAACACTATGTATCTCTCTCTGGCAGAGCCCGGCTGCCAAATTCGAAACGTCCAGCGATTGCGCCCACACGAAAGCTGCCAGCACGGAAAGCTGTAGCTGGTTTTCACTGTCCCTTGGAACTGCATTCGCTGCCGAACAGTCATTCGTGTTCTGCAAAAGCTTGGCTTGGTAATGGGGCAACACTGTGTACCTCTCTCTGGCAGAGCCCGGCTGCCAAATTCGAAACGTCCCGCGATTGCGCCCACACGAAAGCTGCCAGCACGGAAAGCTGTAGCTGGTTTTCACTGTCCCTTGGAACTGCATTCGCTGCCGCACAGTCATTCGTGTTCTGCAAAAGCTTGGCTTGGTAATGGGGCAACACTCTGTACCTCTCTCTCGCACAGCACGCCTGCCAAATTCGAAACGTCCAGCGATTGCGCCCACACGAAAGCTGCCAGCACGGAAAGCTGTAGCTGGTTTTCACTGTCCCTTGGAACTGCATTCGCTGCCGCACAGTCATTCGTGTTCTGCAAAAGCTTGGCTTGGTAATGGGGCAACACTCTGTATCTCTCTCTCGCAGAGCCCGGCTGCCAAATTCGAAACGTCCAGCGATTGCGCCCACACGAAAGCTGCCAGCACGGAAAGCTGTAGCTGGTTTTCACTGTCCCTTGGAACTGCATTCGCTGCCGCACAGTCATTCGTGTTCTGCGAAAGCTTGGCTTGGTAATGGGGCAACACTGTGTACCTCTCTCTGCCAGGGCCCAGCTTCCAAATTCGAAACGTCCAGCGATGGTGCCCAAACGAAAGCTGCCAGCACGGAAAGCTGTAGCTGGTTTTCACTGTCCCTTGGAACTGCATTCGCTGCCGCACAGTCATTCGTGTTCTGCAAAAGCTTGGCTTGGTAATGGGGTAACACTCTGTACCTCTCTCTCGCACAGCACGCCTGCCAAATTCGAAAGGTCCAGCGATTGCGCCCACACGAAAGCTGCCAGCACGGAAAGCTGTAGCTGGTTTTCACTGCCCCTTGGAACTGCATTCGCTGCCGCACAGTCATTCGTGTTCTGCAAAAGCTTGGCTTGGTAATGGGGCAACACTCTGTATCTCTCTCTGGCAGAGCCCGGCTGCCAAATTCGAAACGTCCAGCGATTGCGCCCACACGAAAGCTGCCAGCACGGAAAGCTGTAGCTGGTTTTCACTGTCCCTTGGAACTGCATTCGCTGCCGCACAGTCATTCGTGTTCTGCAAAAGCTTGGCTTGGTAATGGGGCAACACTGTGTATCTCTCTCTGGCAGAGCCCGGCTGCCAAATTCGAAATGTCCAGCGATTGCGCCCACACGAAGGCTGCCAGCACGGAAAGCTGTAGCTGGTTTTCACTGTCCCTTGGAACTGCATTCACTGCCGCACAGTCATTCGTGTTCTGCAAAAGCTTGGCTTGGTAATGGGGCAACACTGTGTACCTCTCTCTGCCAGGGCCCAGCTGCCAAATTCGAAAGGTCCAGCGATGGTGCCCACACGAAAGCTGCCAGCACGGAAAGCTGTAGCTGGTTTTCACTGTCCCTTGGAACTGCATTCGCTGCCGCACAGTCATTCGTGTTCTGCAAAAGCTTGGCTTGGTAATGGGGCAACACTGTTTATCTCTCTCTGCCAGGGCCCGGCTGCCAAATTCGAAACGTCCCGCGATTGCGCCCACACGAAAGCTGCCAGCACGGAAAGCTGTAGCTGGTTTTCACTGTCCCTTGGAACTGCATTCGCTGCCGCACAGTCATTCGTGTTCTGCAAAAGCTTGGCTTGGTAATGGGGCAACACTCTGTACCTCTCTCTCGCACAGCACGCCTGCCAAATTCGAAACGTCCAGCGATTGCGCCCACACGAAAGCTGCCAGCACGGAAAGCTGTAGCTGGTTTTCACTGTCCCTTGGAACTGCATTCGCTGCCGCACAGTCATTCGTGTTCTGCAAAAGCTTGGCTTGGTAATGGGGCAACACTCTGTATCTCTCTCTCGCAGAGCCCGGCTGCCAAATTCGAAACGTCCAGCGATTGCGCCCACACGAAAGCTGCCAGCACGGAAAGCTGTAGCTGGTTTTCACTGTCCCTTGGAACTGCATTCGCTGCCGCACAGTCATTCGTGTTCTGCGAAAGCTTGGCTTGGTAATGGGGCAACACTGTGTACCTCTCTCTGCCAGGGCCCAGCTTCCAAATTCGAAACGTCCAGCGATGGTGCCCAAACGAAAGCTGCCAGCACGGAAAGCTGTAGCTGGTTTTCACTGTCCCTTGGAACTGCATTCGCTGCCGCACAGTCATTCGTGTTCTGCAAAAGCTTGGCTTGGTAATGGGGTAACACTCTGTACCTCTCTCTCGCACAGCACGCCTGCCAAATTCGAAAGGTCCAGCGATTGCGCCCACACGAAAGCTGCCAGCACGGAAAGCTGTAGCTGGTTTTCACTGCCCCTTGGAACTGCATTCGCTGCCGCACAGTCATTCGTGTTCTGCAAAAGCTTGGCTTGGTAATGGGGCAACACTCTGTATCTCTCTCTGGCAGAGCCCGGCTGCCAAATTCGAAACGTCCAGCGATTGCGCCCACACGAAAGCTGCCAGCACGGAAAGCTGTAGCTGGTTTTCACTGTCCCTTGGAACTGCATTCGCTGCCGCACAGTCATTCGTGTTCTGCAAAAGCTTGGCTTGGTAATGGGGCAACACTGTGTATCTCTCTCTGGCAGAGCCCGGCTGCCAAATTCGAAACGTCCAGCGATTGCGCCCACACGAAAGCTGCCAGCACGGAAAGCTGTAGCTGGTTTTCACTGTCCCTTGGAACTGCATTCACTGCCGCACAGTCATTCGTGTTCTGCAAAAGCTTGGCTTGGTAATGGGGCAACACTGTGTACCTCTCTCTGCCAGGGCCCAGCTGCCAAATTCGAAACGTCCAGCGATTGCGCCCACACGAAAGCTGCCAGCACGGAAAGCTGTGGCTGGTTTTCACTGTCCCTTGGAACTGCATTCGCTGCCGCACAGTCATTCGTGTTCTGCAAAAGCTTGGCTTGGTAATGGGGCAACACTGTGTACCTCTCTCTGGCAGAGCCCGGCTGCCAAATTCGAAACGTCCAGCGATTGCGCCCACACGAAAGCTGCCAGCACGGAAAGCTGTAGCTGGTTTTCACTGTCCCTTGGAACTGCATTCGCTGCCGCACAGTCATTCGTGTTCTGCAAAAGCTTGCCTTGGTAATGGGGCAACGCTGTGTATCTCTCTCTGGCAGAGCCCGGCTGCCAAATTCGAAACGTCCAGCGATTGCGCCCACACGAAAGCTGCCAGCACGGAAAGCTGTAGCTGGTTTTCACTGCCCCTCGGAACTGCATTCGCTGCCGCACAGTCATTCGTGTTCTGCAAAAGCTTGGGTTAGTAATGGGGCAATACTGTGTATCTCTCTCTCGCATAGCCCGGCTGCCAAATTCGAAAGGTCCAGCGATTGCGCCTACACGAAAGATGCCAGCACGGAAAGCTGTAGCTGGTTTTCACTGTCCCTTGGAGCTGCATTTGCTGCCGCACAGTCATTCGTGTTCTGCGAAAGCTTGGCTTGGTAATGGGGCAACACTGTGTATCTATGGCAGAGCCCGGCTGCCAAATTCGAAACGTCCAGCGATTGCGCCCACACGAAAGCTGCCAGCACGGAAAGCTGTAGCTGGTTTTCACTGTCCCTTGGAACTGCATTCGCTGCCGCACAGTCATTCGTGTTCTGCAAAAGCTTGGCTTGGTAATGGGGCAACGCTGTGTATCTCTCTCTCGCAGAGCCCGGCTGCCAAATTCGAAACGTCCAGCGATTGCGCCCACACGAAAGCTGCCAGCACGGAAAGCTGTAGCTGGTTTTCACTGTCCCTTGGAACTGCATTCGCTGCCGCACAGTCATTCGTGTTCTGCGAAAGCTTGGCTTGGTAATGGGGCAACACTGTGTATCTCTCTCTGGCAGAGCCCGGCTGCCAAATTCGAAACGTCCAGCGATTGCGCCCACACGAAAGCTGCCAGCACGGAAAGCTGTAGCTGGTTTTCACTGTCCCTTGGAACTGCATTCGCTGCCGCACAGTCATTCGTGTTCTGCAAAAGCTTGGCTTGGTAATGGGGCAACACTATGTATCTCTCTCTGGCAGAGCCCGGCTGCCAAATTCGAAACGTCCAGCGATTGCGCCCACACGAAAGCTGCCAGCACGGAAAGCTGTAGCTGGTTTTCACTGTCCCTTGGAACTGCATTCGCTGCCGAACAGTCATTCGTGTTCTGCAAAAGCTTGGCTTGGTAATGGGGCAACACTGTGTACCTCTCTCTGGCAGAGCCCGGCTGCCAAATTCGAAACGTCCCGCGATTGCGCCCACACGAAAGCTGCCAGCACGGAAAGCTGTAGCTGGTTTTCACTGTCCCTTGGAACTGCATTCGCTGCCGCACAGTCATTCGTGTTCTGCAAAAGCTTGGCTTGGTAATGGGGCAACACTCTGTATCTCTCTCTCGCAGAGCCCGGCTGCCAAATTCGAAACGTCCAGCGATTGCGCCCACACGAAAGCTGCCAGCACGGAAAGCTGTAGCTGGTTTTCACTGTCCCTTGGAACTGCATTCGCTGCCGCACAGTCATTCGTGTTCTGCGAAAGCTTGGCTTGGTAATGGGGCAACACTGTGTACCTCTCTCTGCCAGGGCCCAGCTTCCAAATTCGAAACGTCCAGCGATGGTGCCCAAACGAAAGCTGCCAGCACGGAAAGCTGTAGCTGGTTTTCACTGTCCCTTGGAACTGCATTCGCTGCCGCACAGTCATTCGTGTTCTGCAAAAGCTTGGCTTGGTAATGGGGTAACACTCTGTACCTCTCTCTCGCACAGCACGCCTGCCAAATTCGAAAGGTCCAGCGATTGCGCCCACACGAAAGCTGCCAGCACGGAAAGCTGTAGCTGGTTTTCACTGCCCCTTGGAACTGCATTCGCTGCCGCACAGTCATTCGTGTTCTGCAAAAGCTTGGCTTGGTAATGGGGCAACACTCTGTATCTCTCTCTGGCAGAGCCCGGCTGCCAAATTCGAAACGTCCAGCGATTGCGCCCACACGAAAGCTGCCAGCACGGAAAGCTGTAGCTGGTTTTCACTGTCCCTTGGAACTGCATTCGCTGCCGCACAGTCATTCGTGTTCTGCAAAAGCTTGGCTTGGTAATGGGGCAACACTGTGTATCTCTCTCTGGCAGAGCCCGGCTGCCAAATTCGAAATGTCCAGCGATTGCGCCCACACGAAGGCTGCCAGCACGGAAAGCTGTAGCTGGTTTTCACTGTCCCTTGGAACTGCATTCACTGCCGCACAGTCATTCGTGTTCTGCAAAAGCTTGGCTTGGTAATGGGGCAACACTGTGTACCTCTCTCTGCCAGGGCCCAGCTGCCAAATTCGAAACGTCCAGCGATGGTGCCCACACGAAAGCTGCCAGCACGGAAAGCTGTAGCTGGTTTTCACTGTCCCTTGGAACTGCATTCGCTGCCGCACAGTCATTCGTGTTCTGCAAAAGCTTGGCTTGGTAATGGGGCAACACTGTTTATCTCTCTCTGCCAGGGCCCGGCTGCCAAATTCGAAACGTCCAGCGATTGCGCCCACACGAAAGCTGCCAGCACGGAAAGCTGTGGCTGGTTTTCACTGTCCCTTGGAACTGCATTCGCTGCCGCACAGTCATTCGTGTTCTGCAAAAGCTTGGCTTGGTAATGGGGCAACACTGTGTACCTCTCTCTGGCAGAGCCCGGCTGCCAAATTCGAAACGTCCAGCGATTGCGCCCACACGAAAGCTGCCAGCACGGAAAGCTCTAGCTGGTTTTCACTGTCCCTTGGAACTGCATTCGCTGCCGCACAGTCATTCGTGTTCTGCAAAAGCTTGGCTTGGTAATGGGGCAACGCTGTGTATCTCTCTCTGGCAGAGCCCGGCTGCCAAATTCGAAACGTCCAGCGATTGCGCCCACACGAAAGCTGCCAGCACGGAAAGCTGTAGCTGGTTTTCACTGCCCCTCGGAACTGCATTCGCTGCCGCACAGTCATTCGTGATCTGCAAAAGCTTGGGTTAGTAATGGGGCAATACTGTGTATCTCTCTCTCGCATAGCCCGGCTGCCAAATTCGAAAGGTCCAGCGATTGCGCCTACACGAAAGCTGCCAGCACGGAAAGCTGTAGCTGGTTTTCACTGTCCCTTGGAGCTGCATTTGCTGCCGCACAGTCATTCGTGTTCTGCGAAAGCTTGGCTTGGTAATGGGGCAACACTGTGTATCTATGGCAGAGCCCGGCTGCCAAATTCGAAACGTCCAGCGATTGCGCCCACACGAAAGCTGCCAGCACGGAAAGCTGTAGCTGGTTTTCACTGTCCCTTGGAACTGCATTCGCTGCCGCACAGTCATTCGTGTTCTGCAAAAGCTTGGGTTAGTAATGGGGCAACACTGTGTATCTCTCTCTGGCAGAGCCCGGCTGCCAAATTCGAAACGTCCAGCGATTGCGCCCACACGAAAGCTGCCAGCACGGAAAGCTGTAGCTGGTTTTCACTGTCCCTTGGAACTGCATTCGCTGCCGCACAGTCATTCGTGTTCTGCGAAAGCTTGGCTTGGTAATGGGGCAACACTCTGTATCTCTCTCTGGCAGAGCCCGGCTGCCAAATTAGAAACGTCCAGCGATTGCGCCCACACGAAAGCTGCCAGCACGGAAAGCTGTAGCTGGTTTTCACTGTCCCTTGGAACTGCATTCGCTGCCGCACAGTCATTCGTGTTCTGCAAAAGCTTGGCTTGGTAATGGGGCAACACTGTGTATCTCTCTCTGGCAGAGCCCGGCTGCCAAATTCGAAATGTCCAGCGATTGCGCCCACACGAAAGCTGCCAGCACGGAAAGCTGTAGCTGGTTTTCACTGTCCCTTGGAACTGCATTCGCTGCCGCACAGTCATTCGTGTTCTGCAAGAGCTTGGCTTGGTAATGGGGCAACACTGTGTACCTCTCTCTGCCAGGGCCCAGCTGCCAAATTCGAAACGTCCAGCGATTGCGCCCACACGAAAGCTGCCAGCGCGGAAAGCTGTAGCTGGTTTTCACTGTCCCTTGGAACTGCATTCGCTGCTGCACAGTCATTCGTGTTCTGCAAAAGCTTGGCTTGGTAATGGGGCAACACTCTGTACCTCTCTCTCGCACAGCACGCCTGCCAAATTCGAAAGGTCCAGCGATTGCGCCTACACGAAAGCTGCCAGCACGGAAAGCCGTAGCTGGTTTTCACTGTCCCTTGGAGCTGAATTCGCTGCCGCACAGTCATTCGTGTTCTGCAAAAGCTTGGCTTGGTAATGGGGCAACACTGTGTACCTCTCTCTGGCAGAGCCCGGCTGCCAAATTCGAAACGTCCAGCGATTGCGCCCACACGAAAGCTGCCAGCACGGAAAGCTGTAGCTGGTTTTCACTGTCCCTTGGAACTGCATTCGCTGCCGCACAGTCATTCGTGTTCTGCAAAAGCTTGGCTTGGTAATGGGGCAACGCTGTGTATCTCTCTCTCGCATAGCCCGGCTGCCAAATTCGAAACGTCCAGCGATTGCGCCCACACGAAAGCTGCCAGCACGGAAAGCTGTAGCTGGTTTTCACTGTCCCTTGGAACTGCATTCGCTGCCGCACAGTCATTCGTGTTCTGCAAAAGCTTGGCTTGGTAATGGGGCAACACTCTGTACCTCTCTCTCGCACAGCACGCCTGCCAAATTCGAAAGGTCCAGCGATTGCGCCTACACGAAAGCTGCCAGCACGGAAAGCTGTAGCTGGTTTTCACTGTCCCTTGGAACTGCATTCGCTGCCGCACAGTCATTCGTGTTCTGCAAAAGCTTGGCTTGGTAATGGGGCAACACTGTGTACCTCTCTCTGGCAGAGCCCGGCTGCCAAATTCGAAACGTCCAGCGATTGCGCCCACATGAAAGCTGCCAGCACGGAAAGCTGTAGCTGGTTTTCACTGTCCCTTGGAGCTGAATTCGCTGCCGCACAGTCATTCGTGTTCTGCAAAAGCTTGGCTTGGTAATGGGGCAACACTGTGTACCTCTCTCTGGCAGAGCCCGGCTGCCAAATTCGAAACGTCCAGCGATTGCGCCCACACGAAAGCTGCCAGCACGGAAAGCTGTAGCTGGTTTTCACTGTCCCTTGGAACTGCATTCGCTGCCGCACAGTCATTCGTGTTCTGCAAAAGCTTGGCTTGGTAATGGGGCAACGCTGTGTATCTCTCTCTCGCAGAGCCCGGCTGCCAAATTCGAAACGTCCAGCGATTGCGCCCACACGAAAGCTGCCAGCACGGAAAGCTCTAGCTGGTTTTCACTGTCCCTTGGAACTGCATTCGCTGCCGCACAGTCATTCGTGTTCTGCGAAAGCTTGGCTTGGTAATGGGGCAACACTGTGAATCTCTCTCTGACAGAGCCCGGCTGCCAAATTCGAAACGTCCAGCGATTGCGCCCACACGAAAGCTGCCAGCACGGAAAGCTGTAGCTGGTTTTCACTGTCCCTTGGAACTGCATTCGCTGCCGCACAGTCATTCGTCTTCTGCAAAAGCTTGGCTTGGTAATGGGGCAACACTCTGTATCTCTCTCTGGCAGAGCCCGGTTGCCAAATTCGAAATGTCCAGCGATTGCGCCCACACGAAAGCTGCCAGCACGGAAAGCTGTAGCTGGTTTTCACTGTCCCTTGGAACTGCATTCACTGCCGCACAGTCATTCGTGTTCTGCAAAAGCTTGGCTTGGTAATGGGGCAACACTGTGTACCTCTCTCTGCCAGGGCCCAGCTGCCAAATTCGAAACGTGCAGCGATGGTGCCCATATGAAAGCTGCCAGCACGGAAAGCTGTAGCTGGTTTTCACTGTCCCTTGGAACTGCATTCGCTGCCGCACAGTCATTCGTGTTCTGCAAAAGCTTGCCTTGGTAATGGGGCAACACTGTTTATCTCTCTCTGCCAGGGCCTGGCTGCCAAATTCGAAACGTCCAGCGATTGCGCCCACACGAAAGCCCCAGCACGGAAAGCTGTGGCTGGTTTTCACTGTCCCTTGGAACTGCATTCGCTGCCGCACAGTCATTCGTGTTCTGCAAAAGCTTGGCTTGGTAATGGGGCAACACTGTGTACTTCTCTCTGGCAGAGCCCGGCTGCCAAATTCGAAACGTCCCGCGATGGCGCCCACACGAAAGCTGCCAGCACGGAAAGCTGTAGCTGGTTTTCACTGTCCCTTGGAACTGCATTCGCTGCCGCACAGTCATTCGTGTTCTGCAAAAGCTTGGCTTGGTAATGGGGCAACACTGTGTACCTCTCTCTGGCAGAGCCCGGCTGCCAAATTCGAAAGGTCCAGCGATTGCGCCTACACGAAAGCTGCCAGCACGGAAAGCTGTAGCTGGTTTTCACTGTCCCTTGGAGCTGCATTTGCTACCGCACAGTCATTCGTGTTCTGCAAAAGTTTGGCTTGGGAATGGGGCAACATTGTGTACCTCTCTCTGGCAGAGCCCGGCTGCCAAATTCGAAACGTCCAGCGATTGCTCCCACACGAAAGCTGCCAGCACGGAAAGCTGTAGCTGGTTTTCACTGTCCCTTGGAACTGCATTCACTGCCGCACAGTCATTCGTGTTCTGCAAAAGCTTGGCTTGGTAATGCGGCAACACTGTGTATCTCTCTCTGGCAGAGCCCGGCTGCCAAATTCGAAATGTCCAGCGATTGAGCCCACACGAAAGCTGCCAGCACGGAAAGCTGTAGCTGGTTTTCACTGTCCCTTGGAACTGCATTCGCTGCCGCACAGTCATTCGTGTTCTGCGAAAGCTTGGCTTGGTAATGGGGCAACACTGTGTACCTCTCTCTGCCAGGGCCCAGCTGCCAAATTCGAAACGTCCAGCGATGGTGCCCAAACGAAAGCTGCCAGCACGGAAAGCTGTAGCTGGTTTTCACTGTCCCTTGGAACTGCATTCGCTGCCGCACAGTCATTCGTGTTCTGCAAAAGCTTGGCTTGGTAATGGGGCAACACTGTGTACCTCTCTCTGGCAGAGCCCGGCTGCCAAATTCAAAACGTCCAGCGATTGCGCCCACACGAAAGCTGCCAGCACGGAAAGCTGTAGCTGGTTTTCACTGTCCATTGGAACTGCATTCGCTGCCGCACAGTCATTCGTGTTCTGCAAAAGCTTGGCTTGGTAATGGGGTAACACTTTGTACCTCCCTCTCGCACAGCACGCCTGCCAAATTCGAAAGGTCCAGCGACTGCGCCCACACGAAAGCTGCCAGCACGGAAAGCTGTAGCTGGTTTTCACTGCCCCTTGGAACTGCATTCGCTTCCGCACAGTCATTCGTGTTCTGCAAAAGCTTGGCTTGGTAATGGGGCAACACTGTGTATCTCTCTCTGGCAGAGCCCGGCTGCCAAATTCGAAACGTCCAGCGATTGCGCCCACACGAAAGCTGCCAGCACGGAAAGCTGTAGCTGGTTTTCACTGTGCCTTGGAACTGCATTCGCTGCCGCACAGTCATTCGTGTTCTGCAAAAGCTTGGCTTGGTAATGGGGCAACACTGTGTATCTCTCTCTGGCAGAGCCCGGCTGCCAAATTCGAAATGTCCAGCGATTGCGCCCACACGAAAGCTGCCAGCACGGAAAGCTGTAGCTGGTTTTCACTGTCCCTTGGAACTGCATTCACTGCCGCACAGTCATTCGTGTTCTGCAAAAGCTTGGCTTGGTAATGGGGCAACACTGTGTACCTCTCTCTGCCAGGGCCCAGCTGCCAAATTCGAAACGTCCAGCGATGGTGCCCACACGAAAGCTGCCAGCATGGAAAGCTGTAGCTGGTTTTCACTGTCCCTTGGAACTGCATTCGCTGCCGCACAGTCATTCGTGTTCTGCAAAAGCTTGCCTTGGTAATGGGGCAACACTGTTTATCTCTCTCTGCCAGGGCCCGGCTGCCAAATTCTAAACGTCCAGCGATTGCGCCCACACGAAAGCTGCCAGCACGGAAAGCTGTGGCTGGTTTTCACTGTCCCTTGGAACTGCATTCGCTGCCGCACAGTCATTCGTGTTCTGCAAAAGCTTGGCTTGGTAATGGGGCAACACTGTGTATCTCTCTCTGGCAGAGCCCGGCTGCCAAATTCGAAACGTGCAGCGATTGCGCCCACACGAAAGCTGCCAGCACGGAAAGCTGTAGCTGGTTTTCACTGTCCCTTGGAACTGCATTCGCTGCCGCACAGTCATTCGTGTTCTGCAAAAGCTTGCCTTGGTAATGGGGCAACGCTGTGTATCTCTCTCTGGCAGAGCCCGGCTGCCAAATTCGAAACGTGCAGCGATTGCGCCCACACGAAAGCTGCCAGCACGGAAAGCTGTAGCTGGTTTTCACTGTCCCTTGGAACTGCATTCGCTGCCGCACAGTCATTCGTGTTCTGCGAAAGCTTGGCTTGGTAATGGGGCAACACTGTGTATCTATGGCAGAGCCCGGCTGCCAAATTCGAAACGTCCAGCGATTGCGCCCACACGAAAGCTGCCAGCACGGAAAGCTGTAGCTGGTTTTCACTGTCCCTTGGAACTGCATTCGCTGCCGCACAGTCATTCGTGTTCTGCAAAAGCTTGGGTTAGTAATGGGGCAACACTGTGTATCTCTCTCTGGCAGAGCCCGGCTGCCAAATTCGAAACGTCCAGCGATTGCGCCCACACGAAAGCTGCCAGCACGGAAAGCTGTAGCTGGTTTTCACTGTCCCTTGGAACTGCATTCGCTGCCGCACAGTCATTCGTGTTCTGCGAAAGCTTGGCTTGGTAATGGGGCAACACTCTGTATCTCTCTCTGGCAGAGCCCGGCTGCCAAATTAGAAATGTCCAGCGATTGCGCCCACACGAAAGCTGCCAGCACGGAAAGCTGTAGCTGGTTTTCACTGTCCCTTGGAACTGCATTCGCTGCCGCACAGTCATTCGTGTTCTGCAAAAGCTTGGCTTGGTAATGGGGCAACACTGTGTATCTCTCTCTGGCAGAGCCCGGCTGCCAAATTCGAAATGTCCAGCGATTGCGCCCACACGAAAGCTGCCAGCACGGAAAGCTGTAGCTGGTTTTCACTGTCCCTTGGAACTGCATTCGCTGCCGCACAGTCATTCGTGTTCTGCAAAAGCTTGGCTTGGTAATGGGGCAACACTGTGTACCTCTCTCTGCCAGGGCCCAGCTGCCAAATTCGAAATGTCCAGCGATTGCGCCCACACGAAAGCTGCCAGCGCGGAAAGCTGTAGCTGGTTTTCACTGTCCCTTGGAGCTGCATTCGCTGCCGCACAGTCATTCGTGTTCTGCAAAAGCTTGGCTTGGTAATGGGGCAACACTCTGTACCTCTCTCTCGCACAGCACGCCTGCCAAATTCGAAAGGTCCAGCGATTGCGCCTACACGAAAGCTGCCAGCACGGAAAGCTGTAGCTGGTTTTCACTGTCCCTTGGAACTGCATTCGCTGCCGCACAGTCATTCGTCTTCTGCAAAAGCTTGGCTTGGTAATGGGGCAACACTGTGTACCTCTGTCTGGCAGAGCCCGGCTGCCAAATTCGAAACGTCCAGCGATTGCGCCCACATGAAAGCTGCCAGCACGGAAAGCTGTAGCTGGTTTTCACTGTCCCTTGGAGCTGCATTCGCTGCCGCACAGTCATTCGTGTTCTGCAAAAGCTTGGCTTTGTAATGGGGCCACACTGTGTACCTCTCTCTGGCAGAGCCCGGCTGCCAAATTCGAAACGTCCCGCGATGGCGCCCACACGAAAGCTGCCAGCACGGAAAGCTGTGGCTGGTTTTCACTGTCCCTTGGAACTGCATTCGCTGCCGCACAGTCATTCGTGTTCTGCAAAAGCTTGGCTTGGTAATGGGGCAACACTGTGTACCTCTCTCTGGCAGAGCGCGGCTGCCAAATTCGAAACGTCCAGCGATTGCGCCCACACGAAAGCTGCCAGCACGGAAAGCTGTAGCTGGTTTTCACTGTCCCTTGGAACTGCATTCGCTGCCGCACAGTCATTCGTGTTCTGCAAAAGCTTGGCTTGGTAATGGGGCAACGCTGTGTATCTCTCTCTCGCAGAGCCCGGCTGCCAAATTCGAAACGTCCAGCGATTGCGCCCACACGAAAGCTGCCAGCACGGAAAGCTGTAGCTGGTTTTCACTGTCCCTTGGAACTGCATTCACTGCCGCACAGTCATTCGTGTTCTGCGAAAGCTTGGCTTGGTAATGGGGCAACACTGTGTATCTCTCTCTGGCAGAGCCCGGCTGCCAAATTCGAAACGTCCAGCGATTGCGCCCACACGAAAGCTGCCAGCACGGAAAGCTGTAGCTGGTTTTCACTGTCCCTTGGAACTGCATTCGCTGCCGCACAGTCATTCGTGTTCTGCAAAAGCTTGGCTTGGTAATGGGGCAACACTGTGTATCTCTCTCTGGCAGAGCCCGGTTGCCAAATTCGAAATGTCCAGCGATTGCGCCCACACGAAAGCTGCCAGCACGGAAAGCTGTAGCTGGTTTTCACTGTCCCTTGGAACTGCATTCACTGCCGCACAGTCATTCGTGTTCTGCAAAAGCTTGGCTTGGTAATGGGGCAACACTGTGTACCTCTCTCTGCCAGGGCCCAGCTGCCAAATTCGAAACGTGCAGCGATGGTGCCCACATGAAAGCTGCCAGCACGGAAAGCTGTAGCTGGTTTTCACTGTCCCTTGGAACTGCATTCGCTGCCGCACAGTCATTCGTGTTCTGCAAAAGCTTGCCTTGGTAATGGGGCAACACTGTTTATCTCTCTCTGCCAGGGCCTGGCTGCCAAATTCGAAACGTCCAGCGATTGCGCCCACACGAAAGCCCCAGCACGGAAAGCTGTAGCTGGTTTTCACTGTCCCTTGGAGCTGCATTCGCTGCCGCACAGTCATTCGTGTTCTGCAAAAGCTTGGCTTGGTAATGGGGCAACACTGTGTATCTCTCTCTGCCAGGGCCCGGCTGCCAAATTCGAAACGTCCAGCGATTGCGCCCACACGAAAGCTGCCAGCACGGAAAGCTGTAGCTGGTTTTCACTGTCCCTTGGAACTGCATTCGCTGCCGCACAGTCATTCGTGTTCTGCAAAAGCTTGCCTTGGTAATGGGGCAACGCTGTGTATCTCTCTCTGGCAGAGCCCGGCTGCCAAATTCGAAACGTGCAGCGATTGCGCCCACACGAAAGCTGCCAGCACGGAAAGCTGTAGCTGGTTTTCACTGTCCCTTGGAGCTGCATTCGCTGCCGCACAGTCATTCGTGTTCTGCAAAAGCTTGGGTTAGTAATGGGGCAATACTGTGTATCTCTCTCTCGCATAGCCCGGCTGCCAAATTCGAAAGGTCCAGCGATTGCGCCTACACGAAAGCTGCCAGCACGGAAAGCTGTAGCTGGTTTTCACTGTCCCTTGGAGCTGCATTTGCTGCCGCACAGTCATTCGTGTTCTGCGAAAGCTTGGCTTGGTAATGGGGCAACACTGTGTATCTATGGCAGAGCCCGGCTGCCAAATTCGAAACGTCCAGCGATTGCGCCCACACGAAAGCTGCCAGCACGGAAAGCTGTAGCTGGTTTTCACTGTCCCTTGGAACTGCATTCGCTGCCGCACAGTCATTCGTGTTCTGCAAAAGCTTGGGTTAGTAATGGGGCAACACTGTGTATCTCTCTCTGGCAGAGCCCGGCTGCCAAATTCGAAACGTCCAGCGATTGCGCCCACACGAAAGCTGCCAGCACGGAAAGCTGTAGCTGGTTTTCACTGCCCCTTGGAACTGCATTCGCTGCCGCACAGTCATTCGTGTTCTGCGAAAGCTTGGCTTGGTAATGGGGCAACACTCTGTATCTCTCTCTGGCAGAGCGCGGCTGCCAAATTAGAAATGTCCAGCGATTGCGCCCACACGAAAGCTGCCAGCACGGAAAGCTGTAGCTGGTTTTCACTGTCCCTTGGAACTGCATTCGCTGCCGCACAGTCATTCGTGTTCTGCAAAAGCTTGGCTTGGTAATGGGGCAACACTGTGTATCTCTCTCTGGCAGAGCCCGGCTGCCAAATTCGAAATGTCCAGCGATTGCGCCCACACGAAAGCTGCCAGCACGGAAAGCTGTAGCTGGTTTTCACTGTCCCTTGGAACTGCATTCGCTGCCGCACAGTCATTCGTGTTCTGCAAAAGCTTGGCTTGGTAATGGGGCAACACTGTGTACCTCTCTCTGCCAGGGCCCAGCTGCCAAATTCGAAATGTCCAGCGATTGCGCCCACACGAAAGCTGCCAGCGCGGAAAGCTGTAGCTGGTTTTCACTGTCCCTTGGAGCTGCATTCGCTGCCGCACAGTCATTCGTGTTCTGCAAAAGCTTGGCTTGGTAATGGGGCAACACTCTGTACCTCTCTCTCGCACAGCACGCCTGCCAAATTCGAAAGGTCCAGCGATTGCGCCTACACGAAAGCTGCCAGCACGGAAAGCTGTAGCTGGTTTTCACTGTCCCTTGGAACTGCATTCGCTGCCGCACAGTCATTCGTGTTCTGCAAAAGCTTGGCTTGGTAATGGGGCAACACTGTGTACCTCTCTCTGGCAGAGCCCGGCTGCCAAATTCGAAACGTCCAGCGATTGCGCCCACACGAAAGCTGCCAGCACGGAAAGCTGTAGCTGGTTTTCACTGTCCCTTGGAGCTGCATTCGCTGCCGCACAGTCATTCGTCTTCTGCAAAAGCTTGGCTTGGTAATGGGGCAACACTCTGTATCTCTCTCTGGCAGAGCCCGGCTGCCAAATTCGAAACGTCCAGCGATTGCGCCCACACGAAAGCTGCCAGCACGGAAAGCTGTAGCTGGTTTTCACTGTCCCTTGGAGCTGCATTCGCTGCCGCACAGTCATTCGTGTTCTGCAAAAGCTTGGCTTTGTAATGGGGCCACACTGTGTACCTCTCTCTGGCAGAGCCCGGCTGCCAAATTCGAAACGTCCAGCGATTGCGCCCACACGAAAGCTGCCAGCACGGAAAGCTGTAGCTGGTTTTCACTGTCCCTTGGAACTGCATTCGCTGCCGCACAGTCATTCGTGTTCTGCGAAAGCTTGGCTTGGTAATGGGGCAACACTGTGTATCTCTCTCTGGCAGAGCCCGGCTGCCAAATTCGAAACGTCCAGCGATTGCGCCCACACGAAAGCTGCCAGCACGGAAAGCTGTAGCTGGTTTTCACTGTCCCTTGGAACTGCATTCGCTGCCGCACAGTCATTCGTGTTCTGCAAAAGCTTGGCTTGGTAATGGGGCAACACTGTGTATCTCTCTCTGGCAGAGCCCGGTTGCCAAATTCGAAATGTCCAGCGATTGCGCCCACACGAAAGCTGCCAGCACGGAAAGCTGTAGCTGGTTTTCACTGTCCCTTGGAACTGCATTCACTGCCGCACAGTCATTCGTGTTCTGCAAAAGCTTGGCTTGGTAATGGGGCAACACTGTGTACCTCTCTCTGCCAGGGCCCAGCTGCCAAATTCGAAACGTGCAGCGATGGTGCCCACATGAAAGCTGCCAGCACGGAAAGCTGTAGCTGGTTTTCACTGTCCCTTGGAACTGCATTCGCTGCCGCACAGTCATTCGTGTTCTGCAAAAGCTTGCCTTGGTAATGGGGCAACACTGTGTATCTCTCTCTGGCAGAGCCCGGCTGCCAAATTCGAAACGTCCAGCGATTGCGCCCACATGAAAGCTGCCAGCACGGAAAGCTGTAGCTGGTTTTCACTGTCCCTTGGAGCTGCATTCGCTGCCGCACAGTCATTCGTGTTCTGCAAAAGCTTGGCTTGGTAATGGGGCAACACTGTGTATCTCTCTCTGCCAGGGCCCGGCTGCCAAATTCGAAACGTCCAGCGATTGCGCCCACACGAAAGCTGCCAGCACGGAAAGCTGTAGCTGGTTTTCACTGCCCCTTGGAACTGCATTCGCTGCCGCACAGTCATTCGTGTTCTGCAAAAGCTTGGCTTGGTAATGGGGCAACACTGTGTACCTCTCTCTGGCAGAGCCCGGCTGCCAAATTCGAAACGTCCAGCGATTGCGCCCACACGAAAGCTGCCAGCACGGAAAGCTGTAGCTGGTTTTCACTGTCCCTTGGAGCTGCATTCGCTGCCGCACAGTCATTCGTCTTCTGCAAAAGCTTGGCTTGGTAATGGGGCAACACTCTGTATCTCTCTCTGGCAGAGCCCGGCTGCCAAATTCGAAACGTCCAGCGATTGCGCCCACACGAAAGCTGCCAGCACGGAAAGCTGTAGCTGGTTTTCACTGTCCCTTGGAGCTGCATTCGCTGCCGCACAGTCATTCGTGTTCTGCAAAAGCTTGGCTTTGTAATGGGGCCACACTGTGTACCTCTCTCTGGCAGAGCCCGGCTGCCAAATTCGAAACGTCCAGCGATTGCGCCCACACGAAAGCTGCCAGCACGGAAAGCTGTAGCTGGTTTTCACTGTCCCTTGGAACTGCATTCGCTGCCGCACAGTCATTCGTGTTCTGCGAAAGCTTGGCTTGGTAATGGGGCAACACTGTGTATCTCTCTCTGGCAGAGCCCGGCTGCCAAATTCGAAACGTCCAGCGATTGCGCCCACACGAAAGCTGCCAGCACGGAAAGCTGTAGCTGGTTTTCACTGTCCCTTGGAACTGCATTCGCTGCCGCACAGTCATTCGTGTTCTGCAAAAGCTTGGCTTGGTAATGGGGCAACACTGTGTATCTCTCTCTGGCAGAGCCCGGTTGCCAAATTCGAAATGTCCAGCGATTGCGCCCACACGAAAGCTGCCAGCACGGAAAGCTGTAGCTGGTTTTCACTGTCCCTTGGAACTGCATTCACTGCCGCACAGTCATTCGTGTTCTGCAAAAGCTTGGCTTGGTAATGGGGCAACACTGTGTACCTCTCTCTGCCAGGGCCCAGCTGCCAAATTCGAAACGTGCAGCGATGGTGCCCACATGAAAGCTGCCAGCACGGAAAGCTGTAGCTGGTTTTCACTGTCCCTTGGAACTGCATTCGCTGCCGCACAGTCATTCGTGTTCTGCAAAAGCTTGCCTTGGTAATGGGGCAACACTGTGTATCTCTCTCTGGCAGAGCCCGGCTGCCAAATTCGAAACGTCCAGCGATTGCGCCCACATGAAAGCTGCCAGCACGGAAAGCTGTAGCTGGTTTTCACTGTCCCTTGGAGCTGCATTCGCTGCCGCACAGTCATTCGTGTTCTGCAAAAGCTTGGCTTGGTAATGGGGCAACACTGTGTATCTCTCTCTGCCAGGGCCCGGCTGCCAAATTCGAAACGTCCAGCGATTGCGCCCACACGAAAGCTGCCAGCACGGAAAGCTGTAGCTGGTTTTCACTGCCCCTTGGAACTGCATTCGCTGCCGCACAGTCATTCGTGTTCTGCAAAAGCTTGGCTTGGTAATGGGGCAACACTGTGTATCTCTCTCTGGCAGAGCCCGGCTGCCAAATTCGAAACGTCCCGCGATGGCGCCCACACGAAAGCTGCCAGCACGGAAAGCTGTAGCTGGTTTTCACTGTCCCTTGGAACTGCATTCGCTGCCGCACAGTCATTCGTGTTCTGCAAAAGCTGGGCTTGGTAATGGGGCAACACTGTGTACCTCTCTCTGGCAGAGCCCGGCTGCCAAATTCGAAAGGTCCAGCGATTGCGCCTACACGAAAGCTGCCAGCACGGAAAGCTGTAGCTGGTTTTCACTGTCCCTTGGAGCTGCATTTGCTACCGCACAGTCATTCGTGTTCTGCAAAAGCTTGGCTTGGTAATGGGGCAACACTGTGTACCTCTCTCTGCCAGGGCCCAGCTGCCAAATTCGAAACGTGCAGCGATGGTGCCCACATGAAAGCTGCCAGCACGGAAAGCTGTAGCTGGTTTTCACTGTCCCTTGGAACTGCATTCGCTGCCGCACAGTCATTCGTGTTCTGCAAAAGCTTGCCTTGGTAATGGGGCAACACTGTTTATCTCTCTCTGCCAGGGCCTGGCTGCCAAATTCGAAACGTCCAGCGATTGCGCCCACACGAAAGCTGCCAGCACGGAAAGCTGTGGCTGGTTTTCACTGTCCCTTGGAACTGCATTCGCTGCCGCACAGTCATTCGTGTTCTGCAAAAGCTTGGCTTGGTAATGGGGCAACACTGTGTATCTCTCTCTGGCAGAGCCCGGCTGCCAAATTCGAAACGTCCAGCGATTGCGCCCACATGAAAGCTGCCAGCACGGAAAGCTGTAGCTGGTTTTCACTGTCCCTTGGAGCTGCATTCGCTGCCGCACAGTCATTCGTGTTCTGCAAAAGCTTGGCTTGGTAATGGGGCAACACTGTGTATCTCTCTCTGCCAGGGCCCGGCTGCCAAATTCGAAACGTCCAGCGATTGCGCCCACACGAAAGCTGCCAGCACGGAAAGCTGTAGCTGGTTTTCACTGCCCCTTGGAACTGCATTCGCTGCCGCACAGTCATTCGTGTTCTGCAAAAGCTTGGCTTGGTAATGGGGCAACACTGTGTACCTCTCTCTGGCAGAGCCCGGCTGCCAAATTCGAAACGTCCCGCGATGGCGCCCACACGAAAGCTGCCAGCACGGAAAGCTGTAGCTGGTTTTCACTGTCCCTTGGAACTGCATTCGCTGCCGCACAGTCATTCGTGTTCTGCAAAAGCTGGGCTTGGTAATGGGGCAACACTGTGTACCTCTCTCTGGCAGAGCCCGGCTGCCAAATTCGAAAGGTCCAGCGATTGCGCCTACACGAAAGCTGCCAGCACGGAAAGCTGTAGCTGGTTTTCACTGTCCCTTGGAGCTGCATTTGCTACCGCACAGTCATTCGTGTTCTGCAAAAGTTTGGCTTGGGAATGGGGCAACATTGTGTACCTCTCTCTGGCAGAGCCCGGCTGCCAAATTCGAAACGTCCAGCGATTGCGCCCACACGAAAGCTGCCAGCACGGAAAGCTGTAGCTGGTTTTCACTGTCCCTTGGAACTGCATTCGCTGCCGCACAGTCATTCGTGTTCTGCAAAAGCTTGCCTTGGTAATGGGGCAACACTGTTTATCTCTCTCTGCCAGGGCCCGGCTGCCAAATTCGAAACGTCCAGCGATTTCGCCCACACGAAAGCTCCAGCACGGAAAGCTGTGGCTGGTTTTCACTGTCCCTTGGAACTGCATTCGCTGCCGCACAGTCATTCACAGAATCACAGAATCACAGAATCATATAGGTTGGAAAAGACCTTTAAGATCATCGAGTCCAACCATAAACCTAACACTGCCAAAAACCATCACTACACCATGTCTCTAAGTACCTCATCCAAACGTCCTTTAAATACCTCCAGGGATGGCGACTCAACCACTTCCCTGGGCAGTCTGTTCCAATGCTTGATAACCCTCTCGGTGAAGAAAAATTTCCTAATATCCAGTCTAAACCTCCCCTGGCGCAACTTGAGGCCATTTCCTCTTGTCCTATCACTTGTTACCTGGGAGAAGAGACCGACCCCCACCTCTCTACAACCTCCTTTCAGGTAGTTGTAGAGAGCGATGAGGTCTCCCCTCAGCCTCCTTTTCTCCAGGCTAAACAGTCCCAGCTCCCTCAGCCGCTCCTCATAAGACTTCTGCTCCAGACCCTTCACCAGCTTCGTTGCCCTTCTCTGTACGCGCTCCAGTACCTCAATATCCCTCTTGTAGTGGGGGGCCCAAAACTGAACACAGTATTCGAGGTGCGGCCTCACCAGTGCCGAGTACAGGGGCACAATCACTTCCCTAGTCCTGCTGGCCACGCTATTTTTGATACAGGCCAGGATGCCATTGGCCTTCTTGGCCGCCTGGGCACACTGCTGGCTCATATTCAGGCGGCTGTCAACCAACACCCCCAGGTCCTTCTCTGCCAGGCAGCTTTCCAGCCACTCTTCCCCAAGCCTGTAGCGTTGCATGGGGTTGCTGTGGCCCAAGTGCAGGACCTTGCACTTGGCCTTGTTAAACCTCATACAATTCACCCCAGCCCATCGATCCAGCCTGTCCAGGTCCCTCTGCAGAGCCTGCCTACCCTCCAGCAGATCAACACTCCCACACAACTTGGTGTCGTCTGCAAACTTACTGAGAGTGCACTCGATCCCTTCGTCCAGATCATTGATAAAGATGTTAAACAGAACTGGCCCCAACACCGAGCCCTGGGGAACACCGCTTGTGACCGGCCGCCAACTGGAGTAAACTCCATTCACCACCACTCTCTGGGCCCGGCCGTCCAGCCAGTTCTTTACCCAGCGAAGAGTACACCCGTCCAAGCCATGAGCAGCCAGTTTCTCCAGGAGAATGCCGTGGGAAACCGTGTCAAAGGCTTTACTGAAGTCTAGATAGACAACATCCACAGACTTCCCCTCATCCACTAGGCGGGTCACCTTATCATAGAAGGAGATCAGGTTGGTCAAGCAGGACCTGCCTTTCCTGAACCCATGCTGGCTGGGCCTGATCCCCTGGTTATTCTCTACATGCCGTGTGATAGCACTCAGGATGATCTGCTCCATCAGCTTCCCCGGCACCGAGGTCAGGCTGACAGGCCTGTAGTTCCCCGGGTCCTCCTTCCGGCCCTTCTTGAAGATGGGTGTCACATTCGCTAATCTCCAGTCAGCAGGGACTTCCCCAGTTAGCCAGGACTGCTGGTAAATGATGGAAAGGGGCTTGGTGAGCACATCTGCCAGCTCCTTCAACACTCTCGGGTGGATCTCATCAGGCCCCATAGACTTGTGAGTGTCTAAGTGGTGCAGCAGGTCACTCACCATTTCCCCCTGGATAATGGGGGCTCCAGTCTGGTCCCCATCCCTATCTTCCAACTCCAGGGGCTGGGTACCCATAGAACATTCGGCCCTGCTAATAAAGACTGAGGCAAAGAAGGCATTAAGTACCTCAGCCTTTTCCTCATCCTTGGTCACTGTGTTTCCTCCCACATCTACTAGGGGCTGGAGATTCTCCTTAGCTCTCCTTTTGCTGCTAATGTATTTGAAGAAGTGTTTTTTGTTGTCTTTTATAGCAGCAGCCAGACTGAGCTCTAGCTCAGCTTTGGCCCTTCTAGTTTTCTCCCTGCACAGCCTCGCTACACCCCTGTAGTCCTCCTGAGTTGCCCGCCCCTTCTTCCAGAGGTCATAGACTCTCCTCTTTCTCCTCAGTTCGAGCCAGAGCTCTCTAGTCAGCCAGGCCGGTCTTCTTCCCCGCCGGCTCGTCTTTCGGCACCTGGGGACAGCCCGCTCTTGTGCCTTTAGGACTTCCTCCTTAAAGAATGTCCAGCCTTCCTGGACCCCTTTGCCCATAAGAGCTGCCTCCCAGGGGACTCTCTCGACCAGTCTCCTAAACAGGCTGAAGTCCGCCCTCCGGAAGTCTAAGGTGGCAGTTTTGCCGACCCCCCTCGCCGCTTCTCCACGTATCAAAAACTCTATCATTTCATGATCGCTCTGCCCAAGACAGCCTCCAACCATCACATCACTCACCAGTCCTTCTCTGTTGGTGAACAAGAGGTCCAGCGGGGCACCTTCCCTCGTTGGCTCACTCACCAGCTGCGTCAGGAAGTTATCTGCCACACGCTCCAGGAACCTCCTGGACTGTTTCCTCTCTGCTGTATTGTATTTCCAGCAGACATCTGGCAGGTTGAAGTCCCCCACAAGAACAAGGGCTAGCGATCGTGAGGCTTCTCCCAGCTGCTTATAGAATAGTTCATCTGTCCCCTCATCCTGGCTGGGGGGTCTGTAACAGACTCCCACCACAATATCTGCCTTGTTGGCCTTCCCCCTGATTCTGACCCACAGACACTCCACCCTATCATCACCATCATTGAGCTCTAAACTATCCAGACTCTCCCTGATGTATAGGGCTACCCCACCACCTCTCCTGCCTCGCCTATCCCTCCTGAAGAGTTTATAGCCATCCATCGCTGCACTCCAGTTGTGCGAGTCATCCCACCACGTTTCCGTGATGGCCACCATATCATAGTTTTCCTGACGTACAATGGCTTCCAACTCCTCCTGCTTGTTGCCCATGCTGCGTGCATTGGTGTAGAGGCACTTCAGCTGGGGTGTCGTCCGTGCCTCCTTCATAGAAGAACACCCCTTGCGTGCTTTGAGGCATTTCACTGGTGTTTCCCTCTTGGCTCCCGTTGCCTCAGTATCCCCTGGCTCAACTCCGCTCGACTTCGGCTGTGCCCAAGCGTACCCCGTGCATCTCGAGGACTCAGGCCGACTGTCCTCGCTGTCAGCCGCTCCCTCCAACCATGGCACGTCGCCCCTCAGCTTCTCTCGGGCAAGCCTGATATTATCCCCCTCCCCCTTCGAGTCTAGTTTAAAGCTCTGTCAATGAGCCCTGCAAGTTCCTGTGCAAAGATTCTCTTTCCCCTTTGAGAAAGATGAATCCCATCGGATGCCAGCAAACCCGGTGCGGCGTAGGCCATCCCGTTGTCAAAAAAACCAAATCCGTGGCGATGACACCAGCCACGGAGCCATGCATTAATAGATTGGGCATCTCTGTTCCTTCTGGTGTCACTGCCCACCACTGGAAGGAGAGAAGAGAAAATAACCTGCGCTCCTGAGTTTCTTACTAGCCGTCCCAAGGCCCTCAAGTCTCTTTTGATCACCCTAGGACTTCGCGTTGCAGTATCATCGCCCCCCACATGGAAGAGCAGTAGGGGGTAATAGTCCGAGGGCCGTACCAGACTAGGGAGTACCCTCGTGACATCCTTCACGCGGGCTCCAGGGAGGCAGCAGACTTCCCTAAGAGGAGGGTCTGGCCGGCATATCGGACCCTCGGTTCCCTTCAGAAAGGAGTCACCCACAACTATAACCCTTCTTTTCTTCCTCGTGGAGGTGGTGGTAAGACGAGAGGTACGTTCTTCTGACCTGGGCGACACCTCTGGTGTAGATAGACTGTCGTCCCCATCCTCCACTGACTGTCCTTCCACCTCCAGGGCCTCATACCTGTTGTGTAGAGGCACCTGGGGGGCCGAGGCGGGCAAGGAGGGCCTTCGCCTGCCGCCACGAGCGCGGACTCGCCTCCATTCACTCTCCTCTGAGCTGCTGCCTTCAGCCCGGCGGGGGGGGGACAGAGGATCCCCTTGATCGTGGGTTCTTACTGGCGGCTGCTGCTGCTCTTGTTCCCGTCTCAGGGGGGGCAGAGCCTGGCACCACCAGTCGATCTCCTTTTCAGCCTCCCTGATGCTCCTTAATCTTTCCACCTCCTCCCGTAGCTCTGCCACCATGCAAAGCAAGTCATCCACCTGGTCGCACCTCACGCAGCTGTCCACACGGCTGCCATGTGTGACCAGCGAGAGGCCCAGGCACTCCCTGCAGCCTGAGACCTGGGTGGCGGCATGTTTTCCCGGCAGCTCCGTCTGGGTAGCCACATCCACTCTGGCGAGCACAGAGGGCATCGCTTTCTGACGAGTGAGGACCATTGTTGAGTTTCTTCTGGAAGGATGGGGACTACCGAATGAACTCACTTCTCACAGATCCTCTTGAGCTGCTAGGCTGCCTTCACCTTCCCCACACGCCCTGCCTGTGCGAACTGCCGCGCAAACTGCCGCGCCACGCCCTTCTGACGCGCCACGCCCTGTTTGCCCGTCCTGTTCGCCGCGCTCCTGGTCGCTCGCGCTCCCTGGGAGATGCTCTTGTACGGGAAGGGGATTTCCGCCGTCACTCTCGTCCCCGCCCACGCTGAGTCAGAGCCGGGTCCTCGTCAGGAGCTCCCGCCTTCCTGCTCAGGGGCCGGGGGGGTGGCTGCGCCCTCCCTTTTCTTTTTCCTCCCTTCCCTGCGCGGTTTTGCCGCGGTTTCGCCGATCCAGCAGCGGTCCCCCGACGCGGTCCTCTGTCTCAGAGCTGCTCGCCTCGGAGGCTTCGCTGAAATGGCGGTTCCAGTGTGTTCTCCTCGTTCTAAAGTGCCGCCGTCACTCTCGTCCCCGCCCACGCTGAGTCAGAGCCGGGTCCTCGTCAGGAGCTCCCGCCTTCCTGCTCAGGGGCCGGGGGGGTGGCTGCGCCCTCCCTTTTCTTTTTCCTCCCTTCCCTGCGCGGTTTTGCCGCGGTTTCGCCGATCCAGCAGCGGTCCCCCGACGCGGTCCTCTGTCTCAGAGCTGCTCGCCTCGGAGGCTTCGCTGAAATGGCGGTTCCAGTGTGTTCTCCTCGTTCTAAAGGACGTCTCCTCGTCTCCTCGTTCTAATAGGACGTCTCCTCGTCCTATTCGTGTTCTGCAAAAGCTTGGCTTGGTAATGGGGCAACACTGTGTATCTCTCTCTGGCAGAGCGCGGCTGCCAAATTCGAAACGTCCAGCGATTGCGCCCACACGAAAGCTGCCAGCACGGAAAGCTGTAGCTGGTTTTCACTGTCCCTTGGAACTGCATTCGCTGCCGCACAGTCATTCGTGTTCTGCAAAAGCTTGGCTTGGTAATGGGGCAACACTGTGTACCTCTCTCTGGCAGAGCCCGGCTGCCAAATTCGAAACGTCCAGCGATTGCGCCCACACGAAAGCTGCCAGCACGGAAAGCAGTAGCTGGTCTTAACTGTCCCTTGGAACTGCATTCGCTGCCGCACAGTCATTCGTGTTCTGCAAAAGCTTGGCTTGGTAATGGGGCAACACTGTGTACCTCTCTCTGGCAGAGCCCGGCTGCCAAATTCGAAACGTCCCGCGATGGCGCCCACACGAAAGCTGCCAGCACGGAAAGCCGTAGCTGGTTTTCACTGTCCCTTGGAACTGCATTCGCTGCCGCACAGTCATTCGTGTTCTGCAAAAGCTTGGCTTGGTAATGGGGCAACACTGTGTACCTCTCTCTGGCAGAGCCCGGCTGCCAAATTCGAAACGTCCCGCGATTGCGCCCACACGAAAGCTGCCAGCACGGAAAGCTGTAGCTGGTTTTCACTGTCCCTTGGAACTGCATTCGCTGCCGCACAGTCATTCGTCTTCTGCAAAAGCTTGGCTTGGTAATGGGGCAACACTGTGTACCTCTCTCTGGCAGAGCCCGGCTGCCAAATTCGAAACGTCCAGCGATTGCGCCCACATGAAAGCTGCCAGCACGGAAAGCTGTAGCTGGTTTTCACTGTCCCTTGGAGCTGCATTCGCTGCCGCACAGTCATTCGTGTTCTGCAAAAGCTTGGCTTGGTAATGGGGCAACACTCTGTATCTCTCTCTGGCAGAGCCCGGCTGCCAAATTCGAAACGTCCAGCGATTGCGCCCACACGAAAGCTGCCAGCACGGAAAGCTGTAGCTGGTTTTCACTGTCCCTTGGAGCTGCATTCGCTGCCGCACAGTCATTCGTGTTCTGCAAAAGCTTGGCTTTGTAATGGGGCCACACTGTGTACCTCTCTCTGGCAGAGCCCGGCTGCCAAATTCGAAACGTCCCGCGATGGCGCCCACACGAAAGCTGCCAGCACGGAAAGCTGTGGCTGGTTTTCACTGTCCCTTGGAACTGCATTCGCTGCCGCACAGTCATTCGTGTTCTGCAAAAGCTTGGCTTGGTAATGGGGCAACACTGTGTACCTCTCTCTGGCAGAGCCCGGCTGCCAAATTCGAAACGTCCAGCGATTGCGCCCACACGAAAGCTGCCAGCACGGAAAGCTGTAGCTGGTTTTCACTGTCCCTTGGAACTGCATTCGCTGCCGCACAGTCATTCGTGTTCTGCAAAAGCTTGGCTTGGTAATGGGGCAACGCTGTGTATCTCTCTCTCGCAGAGCCCGGCTGCCAAATTCGAAACGTCCAGCGATTGCGCCCACACGAAAGCTGCCAGCACGGAAAGCTGTAGCTGGTTTTCACTGTCCCTTGGAACTGCATTCGCTGCCGCACAGTCATTCGTGTTCTGCAAAAGCTTGGCTTGGTAATGGGGCAACACTGTGTATCTCTCTCTGGCAGAGCCCGGTTGCCAAATTCGAAATGTCCAGCGATTGCGCCCACACGAAAGCTGCCAGCACGGAAAGCTGTAGCTGGTTTTCACTGTCCCTTGGAACTGCATTCACTGCCGCACAGTCATTCGTGTTCTGCAAAAGCTTGGCTTGGTAATGGGGCAACACTGTGTACCTCTCTCTGCCAGGGCCCAGCTGCCAAATTCGAAACGTGCAGCGATGGTGCCCACATGAAAGCTGCCAGCACGGAAAGCTGTAGCTGGTTTTCACTGTCCCTTGGAACTGCATTCGCTGCCGCACAGTCATTCGTGTTCTGCAAAAGCTTGCCTTGGTAATGGGGCAACACTGTTTATCTCTCTCTGCCAGGGCCTGGCTGCCAAATTCGAAACGTCCAGCGATTGCGCCCACACGAAAGCCCCAGCACGGAAAGCTGTGGCTGGTTTTCACTGTCCCTTGGAACTGCATTCGCTGCCGCACAGTCATTCGTGTTCTGCAAAAGCTTGGCTTGGTAATGGGGCAACACTGTGTACCTCTCTCTGGCAGAGCCCGGCTGCCAAATTCGAAACGTCCAGCGATTGCGCCCACATGAAAGCTGCCAGCACGGAAAGCTGTAGCTGGTTTTCACTGTCCCTTGGAGCTGCATTCGCTGCCGCACAGTCATTCGTGTTCTGCAAAAGCTTGGCTTGGTAATGGGGCAACACTCTGTATCTCTCTCTGGCAGAGCCCGGCTGCCAAATTCGAAACGTCCAGCGATTGCGCCCACACGAAAGCTGCCAGCACGGAAAGCTGTAGCTGGTTTTCACTGTCCCTTGGAGCTGCATTCGCTGCCGCACAGTCATTCGTGTTCTGCAAAAGCTTGGCTTTGTAATGGGGCCACACTGTGTACCTCTCTCTGGCAGAGCCCGGCTGCCAAATTCGAAACGTCCCGCGATGGCGCCCACACGAAAGCTGCCAGCACGGAAAGCTGTGGCTGGTTTTCACTGTCCCTTGGAACTGCATTCGCTGCCGCACAGTCATTCGTGTTCTGCAAAAGCTTGGCTTGGTAATGGGGCAACACTGTGTACCTCTCTCTGGCAGAGCCCGGCTGCCAAATTCGAAACGTCCAGCGATTGCGCCCACACGAAAGCTGCCAGCACGGAAAGCTGTAGCTGGTTTTCACTGTCCCTTGGAACTGCATTCGCTGCCGCACAGTCATTCGTGTTCTGCAAAAGCTTGGCTTGGTAATGGGGCAACGCTGTGTATCTCTCTCTCGCAGAGCCCGGCTGCCAAATTCGAAACGTCCAGCGATTGCGCCCACACGAAAGCTGCCAGCACGGAAAGCTGTAGCTGGTTTTCACTGTCCCTTGGAACTGCATTCGCTGCCGCACAGTCATTCGTGTTCTGCAAAAGCTTGGCTTGGTAATGGGGCAACACTGTGTATCTCTCTCTGGCAGAGCCCGGTTGCCAAATTCGAAATGTCCAGCGATTGCGCCCACACGAAAGCTGCCAGCACGGAAAGCTGTAGCTGGTTTTCACTGTCCCTTGGAACTGCATTCACTGCCGCACAGTCATTCGTGTTCTGCAAAAGCTTGGCTTGGTAATGGGGCAACACTGTGTACCTCTCTCTGCCAGGGCCCAGCTGCCAAATTCGAAACGTGCAGCGATGGTGCCCACATGAAAGCTGCCAGCACGGAAAGCTGTAGCTGGTTTTCACTGTCCCTTGGAACTGCATTCGCTGCCGCACAGTCATTCGTGTTCTGCAAAAGCTTGCCTTGGTAATGGGGCAACACTGTTTATCTCTCTCTGCCAGGGCCTGGCTGCCAAATTCGAAACGTCCAGCGATTGCGCCCACACGAAAGCCCCAGCACGGAAAGCTGTGGCTGGTTTTCACTGTCCCTTGGAACTGCATTCGCTGCCGCACAGTCATTCGTGTTCTGCAAAAGCTTGGCTTGGTAATGGGGCAACACTGTGTATCTCTCTCTGGCAGAGCCCGGCTGCCAAATTCGAAACGTCCAGCGATTGCGCCCACATGAAAGCTGCCAGCACGGAAAGCTGTAGCTGGTTTTCACTGTCCCTTGGAGCTGCATTTGCTGCCGCACAGTCATTCGTGTTCTGCGAAAGCTTGGCTTGGTAATGGGGCAACACTGTGTATCTATGGCAGAGCCCGGCTGCCAAATTCGAAACGTCCAGCGATTGCGCCCACACGAAAGCTGCCAGCACGGAAAGCTGTAGCTGGTTTTCACTGTCCCTTGGAACTGCATTCGCTGCCGCACAGTCATTCGTGTTCTGCAAAAGCTTGGGTTAGTAATGGGGCAACACTGTGTATCTCTCTCTGGCAGAGCCCGGCTGCCAAATTCGAAACGTCCAGCGATTGCGCCCACACGAAAGCTGCCAGCACGGAAAGCTGTAGCTGGTTTTCACTGTCCCTTGGAACTGCATTCGCTGCCGCACAGTCATTCGTGTTCTGCGAAAGCTTGGCTTGGTAATGGGGCAACACTCTGTATCTCTCTCTGGCAGAGCCCGGCTGCCAAATTAGAAATGTCCAGCGATTGCGCCCACACGAAAGCTGCCAGCACGGAAAGCTGTAGCTGGTTTTCACTGTCCCTTGGAACTGCATTCGCTGCCGCACAGTCATTCGTGTTCTGCAAAAGCTTGGCTTGGTAATGGGGCAACACTGTGTATCTCTCTCTGGCAGAGCCCGGCTGCCAAATTCGAAATGTCCAGCGATTGCGCCCACACGAAAGCTGCCAGCACGGAAAGCTGTAGCTGGTTTTCACTGTCCCTTGGAACTGCATTCGCTGCCGCACAGTCATTCGTGTTCTGCAAAAGCTTGGCTTGGTAATGGAGCAACACTGTGTACCTCTCTCTGCCAGGGCCCAGCTGCCAAATTCGAAATGTCCAGCGATTGCGCCCACACGAAAGCTGCCAGCGCGGAAAGCTGTAGCTGGTTTTCACTGTCCCTTGGAGCTGCATTCGCTGCCGCACAGTCATTCGTGTTCTGCAAAAGCTTGGCTTGGTAATGGGGCAACACTCTGTACCTCTCTCTCGCACAGCACGCCTGCCAAATTCGAAAGGTCCAGCGATTGCGCCTACACGAAAGCTGCCAGCACGGAAAGCTGTAGCTGGTTTTCACTGTCCCTTGGAACTGCATTCGCTGCCGCACAGTCATTCGTCTTCTGCAAAAGCTTGGCTTGGTAATGGGGCAACACTGTGTACCTCTCTCTGGCAGAGCCCGGCTGCCAAATTCGAAACGTCCAGCGATTGCGCCCACATGAAAGCTGCCAGCACGGAAAGCTGTAGCTGGTTTTCACTGTCCCTTGGAGCTGCATTCGCTGCCGCACAGTCATTCGTGTTCTGCAAAAGCTTGGCTTGGTAATGGGGCAACACTCTGTATCTCTCTCTGGCAGAGCCCGGCTGCCAAATTCGAAACGTCCAGCGATTGCGCCCACACGAAAGCTGCCAGCACGGAAAGCTGTAGCTGGTTTTCACTGTCCCTTGGAGCTGCATTCGCTGCCGCACAGTCATTCGTGTTCTGCAAAAGCTTGGCTTTGTAATGGGGCCACACTGTGTACCTCTCTCTGGCAGAGCCCGGCTGCCAAATTCGAAACGTCCCGCGATGGCGCCCACACGAAAGCTGCCAGCACGGAAAGCTGTGGCTGGTTTTCACTGTCCCTTGGAACTGCATTCGCTGCCGCACAGTCATTCGTGTTCTGCAAAAGCTTGGCTTGGTAATGGGGCAACACTGTGTACCTCTCTCTGGCAGAGCCCGGCTGCCAAATTCGAAACGTCCAGCGATTGCGCCCACACGAAAGCTGCCAGCACGGAAAGCTGTAGCTGGTTTTCACTGTCCCTTGGAACTGCATTCGCTGCCGCACAGTCATTCGTGTTCTGCAAAAGCTTGGCTTGGTAATGGGGCAACGCTGTGTATCTCTCTCTCGCAGAGCCCGGCTGCCAAATTCGAAACGTCCAGCGATTGCGCCCACACGAAAGCTGCCAGCACGGAAAGCTGTAGCTGGTTTTCACTGTCCCTTGGAACTGCATTCGCTGCCGCACAGTCATTCGTGTTCTGCGAAAGCTTGGCTTGGTAATGGGGCAACACTGTGTATCTCTCTCTGGCAGAGCCCGGCTGCCAAATTCGAAACGTCCAGCGATTGCGCCCACACGAAAGCTGCCAGCACGGAAAGCTGTAGCTGGTTTTCACTGTCCCTTGGAACTGCATTCGCTGCCGCACAGTCATTCGTGTTCTGCAAAAGCTTGGCTTGGTAATGGGGCAACACTGTGTATCTCTCTCTGGCAGAGCCCGGTTGCCAAATTCGAAATGTCCAGCGATTGCGCCCACACGAAAGCTGCCAGCACGGAAAGCTGTAGCTGGTTTTCACTGTCCCTTGGAACTGCATTCACTGCCGCACAGTCATTCGTGTTCTGCAAAAGCTTGGCTTGGTAATGGGGCAACACTGTGTACCTCTCTCTGCCAGGGCCCAGCTGCCAAATTCGAAACGTGCAGCGATGGTGCCCACATGAAAGCTGCCAGCACGGAAAGCTGTAGCTGGTTTTCACTGTCCCTTGGAACTGCATTCGCTGCCGCACAGTCATTCGTGTTCTGCAAAAGCTTGGCTTGGGAATGGGGCAACACTGTGTACCTCTCTCTGGCAGAGCCCGGCTGCCAAATTCGAAACGTCCAGCGATTGCGCCCACACGAAAGCTGCCAGCACGGAAAGCTGTAGCTGGTTTTCACTGTCCCTTGGAACTGCATTCGCTGCCGCACAGTCATTCGTGTTCTGCAAAAGCTTGCCTTGGTAATGGGGCAACACTGTTTATCTCTCTCTGCCAGGGCCCGGCTGCCAAATTCGAAACGTCCAGCGATTTCGCCCACACGAAAGCTCCAGCACGGAAAGCTGTGGCTGGTTTTCACTGTCCCTTGGAACTGCATTCGCTGCCGCACAGTCATTCGTGTTCTGCAAAAGCTTGGCTTGGTAATGGGGCAACACTGTGTACCTCTCTCTGGCAGAGCGCGGCTGCCAAATTCGAAACGTCCAGCGATTGCGCCCACACGAAAGCTGCCAGCACGGAAAGCTGTAGCTGGTTTTCACTGTCCCTTGGAACTGCATTCGCTGCCGCACAGTCATTCGTGTTCTGCAAAAGCTTGGCTTGGTAATGGGGCAACACTGTGTACCTCTCTCTGGCAGAGCCCGGCTGCCAAATTCGAAACGTCCAGCGATTGCGCCCACACGAAAGCTGCCAGCACGGAAAGCAGTAGCTGGTCTTAACTGTCCCTTGGAACTGCATTCGCTGCCGCACAGTCATTCGTGTTCTGCAAAAGCTTGGCTTGGTAATGGGGCAACACTGTGTACCTCTCTCTGGCAGAGCCCGGCTGCCAAATTCGAAACGTCCCGCGATGGCGCCCACACGAAAGCTGCCAGCACGGAAAGCCGTAGCTGGTTTTCACTGTCCCTTGGAACTGCATTCGCTGCCGCACAGTCATTCGTGTTCTGCAAAAGCTTGGCTTGGTAATGGGGCAACACTGTGTACCTCTCTCTGGCAGAGCCCGGCTGCCAAATTCGAAACGTCCCGCGATTGCGCCCACACGAAAGCTGCCAGCACGGAAAGCTGTAGCTGGTTTTCACTGTCCCTTGGAACTGCATTCGCTGCCGCACAGTCATTCGTGTTCTGCAAAAGCTTGGCTTGGTAACGGGGCAACGCTGTGTATCTCTCTCTGGCAGAGCCCGGCTGCCAAATTCGAAACGTCCAGCGATTGCGCCCACACGAAAGCTGCCAGCACGGAAAGCTGTAGCTGGTTTTCACTGTCCCTTGGAACTGCATTCGCTGCCGCACAGTCATTCGTGTTCTGCGAAAGCTTGGCTTGGTAATGGGGCAACACTGTGTATCTCTCTCTGGCAGAGCCCGGCTGCCAAATTCGAAACGTCCAGCGATTGCGCCCACACGAAAGCTGCCAGCACGGAAAGCTGTAGCTGGTTTTCACTGTCCCTTGGAACTGCATTCGCTGCCGCACAGTCATTCGTGTTCTGCAAAAGCTTGGCTTGGTAATGGGGCAACACTGTGTATCTCTCTCTGGCAGAGCCCGGTTGCCAAATTCGAAACGTCCAGCGATTGCGCCCACACGAAAGCTGCCAGCACGGAAAGCTGTAGCTGGTTTTCACTGTCCCTTGGAACTGCATTCGCTGCCGCACAGTCATTCGTGTTCTGCAAAAGCTTGCCTTGGTAATGGGGCAACACTGTTTATCTCTCTCTGCCAGGACCCGGCTGCCAAATTCGAAACGTCCAGCGATTTCGCCCACACGAAAGCTCCAGCACGGAAAGCTGTGGCTGGTTTTCACTGTCCCTTGGAACTGCATTCGCTGCCGCACAGTCATTCGTGTTCTGCAAAAGCTTGGCTTGGTAATGGGGCAACACTGTGTATCTCTCTCTGGCAGAGCGCGGCTGCCAAATTCGAAACGTCCAGCGATTGCGCCCACACGAAAGCTGCCAGCACGGAAAGCTGTAGCTGGTTTTCACTGTCCCTTGGAACTGCATTCGCTGCCGCACAGTCATTCGTGTTCTGCAAAAGCTTGGCTTGGTAATGGGGCAACACTGTGTACCTCTCTCTGGCAGAGCCCGGCTGCCAAATTCGAAACGTCCAGCGATTGCGCCCACACGAAAGCTGCCAGCACGGAAAGCAGTAGCTGGTCTTAACTGTCCCTTGGAACTGCATTCGCTGCCGCACAGTCATTCGTGTTCTGCAAAAGCTTGGCTTGGTAATGGGGCAACACTGTGTACCTCTCTCTGGCAGAGCCCGGCTGCCAAATTCGAAACGTCCCGCGATGGCGCCCACACGAAAGCTGCCAGCACGGAAAGCCGTAGCTGGTTTTCACTGTCCCTTGGAACTGCATTCGCTGCCGCACAGTCATTCGTGTTCTGCAAAAGCTTGGCTTGGTAATGGGGCAACACTGTGTACCTCTCTCTGGCAGAGCCCGGCTGCCAAATTCGAAACGTCCCGCGATTGCGCCCACACGAAAGCTGCCAGCACGGAAAGCTGTAGCTGGTTTTCACTGTCCCTTGGAACTGCATTCGCTGCCGCACAGTCATTCGTGTTCTGCAAAAGCTTGGCTTGGTAACGGGGCAACGCTGTGTATCTCTCTCTGGCAGAGCCCGGCTGCCAAATTCGAAACGTCCAGCGATTGCGCCCACACGAAAGCTGCCAGCACGGAAAGCTGTAGCTGGTTTTCACTGTCCCTTGGAACTGCATTCGCTGCCGCACAGTCATTCGTGTTCTGCGAAAGCTTGGCTTGGTAATGGGGCAACACTGTGTATCTCTCTCTGGCAGAGCCCGGCTGCCAAATTCGAAACGTCCAGCGATTGCGCCCACACGAAAGCTGCCAGCACGGAAAGCTGTAGCTGGTTTTCACTGTCCCTTGGAACTGCATTCGCTGCCGCACAGTCATTCGTGTTCTGCAAAAGCTTGGCTTGGTAATGGGGCAACACTGTGTATCTCTCTCTGGCAGAGCCCGGCTGCCAAATTCGAAACGTCCCGCGATGGCGCCCACACGAAAGCTGCCAGCACGGAAAGCCGTAGCTGGTTTTCACTGTCCCTTGGAACTGCATTCGCTGCCGCACAGTCATTCGTGTTCTGCAAAAGCTTGGCTTGGTAATGGGGCAACACTGTGTACCTCTCTCTGGCAGAGCCCGGCTGCCAAATTCGAAACGTCCCGCGATTGCGCCCACACGAAAGCTGCCAGCACGGAAAGCTGTAGCTGGTTTTCACTGTCCCTTGGAACTGCATTCGCTGCCGCACAGTCATTCGTCTTCTGCAAAAGCTTGGCTTGGTAATGGGGCAACACTGTGTACCTCTCTCTGGCAGAGCCCGGCTGCCAAATTCGAAACGTCCAGCGATTGCGCCCACATGAAAGCTGCCAGCACGGAAAGCTGTAGCTGGTTTTCACTGTCCCTTGGAGCTGCATTCGCTGCCGCACAGTCATTCGTGTTCTGCAAAAGCTTGGCTTGGTAATGGGGCAACACTCTGTATCTCTCTCTGGCAGAGCCCGGCTGCCAAATTCGAAACGTCCAGCGATTGCGCCCACACGAAAGCTGCCAGCACGGAAAGCTGTAGCTGGTTTTCACTGTCCCTTGGAGCTGCATTCGCTGCCGCACAGTCATTCGTGTTCTGCAAAAGCTTGGCTTTGTAATGGGGCCACACTGTTTATCTCTCTCTGCCAGGGCCCGGCTGCCAAATTCGAAACGTCCAGCGATTTCGCCCACACGAAAGCTCCAGCACGGAAAGCTGTGGCTGGTTTTCACTGTCCCTTGGAACTGCATTCGCTGCCGCACAGTCATTCGTGTTCTGCAAAAGCTTGGCTTGGTAATGGGGCAACACTGTGTATCTCTCTCTGGCAGAGCGCGGCTGCCAAATTCGAAACGTCCAGCGATTGCGCCCACACGAAAGCTGCCAGCACGGAAAGCTGTAGCTGGTTTTCACTGTCCCTTGGAACTGCATTCGCTGCCGCACAGTCATTCGTGTTCTGCAAAAGCTTGGCTTGGTAATGGGGCAACACTGTGTACCTCTCTCTGGCAGAGCCCGGCTGCCAAATTCGAAACGTCCAGCGATTGCGCCCACACGAAAGCTGCCAGCACGGAAAGCAGTAGCTGGTCTTAACTGTCCCTTGGAACTGCATTCGCTGCCGCACAGTCATTCGTGTTCTGCAAAAGCTTGGCTTGGTAATGGGGCAACACTGTGTACCTCTCTCTGGCAGAGCCCGGCTGCCAAATTCGAAACGTCCCGCGATGGCGCCCACACGAAAGCTGCCAGCACGGAAAGCCGTAGCTGGTTTTCACTGTCCCTTGGAACTGCATTCGCTGCCGCACAGTCATTCGTGTTCTGCAAAAGCTTGGCTTGGTAATGGGGCAACACTGTGTACCTCTCTCTGGCAGAGCCCGGCTGCCAAATTCGAAACGTCCCGCGATTGCGCCCACACGAAAGCTGCCAGCACGGAAAGCTGTAGCTGGTTTTCACTGTCCCTTGGAACTGCATTCGCTGCCGCACAGTCATTCGTGTTCTGCAAAAGCTTGGCTTGGTAACGGGGCAACGCTGTGTATCTCTCTCTGGCAGAGCCCGGCTGCCAAATTCGAAACGTCCAGCGATTGCGCCCACACGAAAGCTGCCAGCACGGAAAGCTGTAGCTGGTTTTCACTGTCCCTTGGAACTGCATTCGCTGCCGCACAGTCATTCGTGTTCTGCGAAAGCTTGGCTTGGTAATGGGGCAACACTGTGTATCTCTCTCTGGCAGAGCCCGGCTGCCAAATTCGAAACGTCCAGCGATTGCGCCCACACGAAAGCTGCCAGCACGGAAAGCTGTAGCTGGTTTTCACTGTCCCTTGGAACTGCATTCGCTGCCGCACAGTCATTCGTGTTCTGCAAAAGCTTGGCTTGGTAATGGGGCAACACTGTGTATCTCTCTCTGGCAGAGCCCGGCTGCCAAATTCGAAACGTCCCGCGATGGCGCCCACACGAAAGCTGCCAGCACGGAAAGCCGTAGCTGGTTTTCACTGTCCCTTGGAACTGCATTCGCTGCCGCACAGTCATTCGTGTTCTGCAAAAGCTTGGCTTGGTAATGGGGCAACACTGTGTACCTCTCTCTGGCAGAGCCCGGCTGCCAAATTCGAAACGTCCCGCGATTGCGCCCACACGAAAGCTGCCAGCACGGAAAGCTGTAGCTGGTTTTCACTGTCCCTTGGAACTGCATTCGCTGCCGCACAGTCATTCGTCTTCTGCAAAAGCTTGGCTTGGTAATGGGGCAACACTGTGTACCTCTCTCTGGCAGAGCCCGGCTGCCAAATTCGAAACGTCCAGCGATTGCGCCCACATGAAAGCTGCCAGCACGGAAAGCTGTAGCTGGTTTTCACTGTCCCTTGGAGCTGCATTCGCTGCCGCACAGTCATTCGTGTTCTGCAAAAGCTTGGCTTGGTAATGGGGCAACACTCTGTATCTCTCTCTGGCAGAGCCCGGCTGCCAAATTCGAAACGTCCAGCGATTGCGCCCACACGAAAGCTGCCAGCACGGAAAGCTGTAGCTGGTTTTCACTGTCCCTTGGAGCTGCATTCGCTGCCGCACAGTCATTTGTGTTCTGCAAAAGCTTGGCTTTGTAATGGGGCCACACTGTGTACCTCTCTCTGGCAGAGCCCGGCTGCCAAATTCGAAACGTCCCGCGATGGCGCCCACACGAAAGCTGCCAGCACGGAAAGCTGTGGCTGGTTTTCACTGTCCCTTGGAACTGCATTCGCTGCCGCACAGTCATTCGTGTTCTGCAAAAGCTTGGCTTGGTAATGGGGCAACACTGTGTACCTCTCTCTGGCAGAGCCCGGCTGCCAAATTCGAAACGTCCAGCGATTGCGCCCACACGAAAGCTGCCAGCACGGAAAGCTGTAGCTGGTTTTCACTGTCCCTTGGAACTGCATTCGCTGCCGCACAGTCATTCGTGTTCTGCAAAAGCTTGGCTTGGTAATGGGGCAACGCTGTGTATCTCTCTCTCGCAGAGCCCGGCTGCCAAATTCGAAACGTCCAGCGATTGCGCCCACACGAAAGCTGCCAGCACGGAAAGCTGTAGCTGGTTTTCACTGTCCCTTGGAACTGCATTCGCTGCCGCACAGTCATTCGTGTTCTGCGAAAGCTTGGCTTGGTAATGGGGCAACACTGTGTATCTCTCTCTGGCAGAGCCCGGCTGCCAAATTCGAAACGTCCAGCGATTGCGCCCACACGAAAGCTGCCAGCACGGAAAGCTGTAGCTGGTTTTCACTGTCCCTTGGAACTGCATTCGCTGCCGCACAGTCATTCGTGTTCTGCAAAAGCTTGGCTTGGTAATGGGGCAACACTGTGTATCTCTCTCTGGCAGAGCCCGGTTGCCAAATTCGAAATGTCCAGCGATTGCGCCCACACGAAAGCTGCCAGCACGGAAAGCTGTAGCTGGTTTTCACTGTCCCTTGGAACTGCATTCACTGCCGCACAGTCATTCGTGTTCTGCAAAAGCTTGGCTTGGTAATGGGGCAACACTGTGTACCTCTCTCTGCCAGGGCCCAGCTGCCAAATTCGAAACGTGCAGCGATGGTGCCCACATGAAAGCTGCCAGCACGGAAAGCTGTAGCTGGTTTTCACTGTCCCTTGGAACTGCATTCGCTGCCGCACAGTCATTCGTGTTCTGCAAAAGCTTGCCTTGGTAATGGGGCAACACTGTTTATCTCTCTCTGCCAGGGCCTGGCTGCCAAATTCGAAACGTCCAGCGATTGCGCCCACACGAAAGCCCCAGCACGGAAAGCTGTGGCTGGTTTTCACTGTCCCTTGGAACTGCATTCGCTGCCGCACAGTCATTCGTGTTCTGCAAAAGCTTGGCTTGGTAATGGGGCAACACTGTGTATCTCTCTCTGGCAGAGCCCGGCTGCCAAATTCGAAACGTCCAGCGATTGCGCCCACATGAAAGCTGCCAGCACGGAAAGCTGTAGCTGGTTTTCACTGTCCCTTGGAGCTGCATTCGCTGCCGCACTGTCATTCGTGTTCTGCAAAAGCTTGGCTTGGTAATGGGGCAACACTGTGTATCTCTCTCTGCCAGGGCCCGGCTGCCAAATTCGAAACGTGCAGCGATTGCGCCCACACGAAAGCTGCCAGCACGGAAAGCTGTAGCTGGTTTTCACTGCCCCTTGGAACTGCATTCGCTGCCGCACAGTCATTCGTGTTCTGCAAAAGCTTGGGTTAATAATGGGGCAATACTGTGTATCTCTCTCTCGCATAGCCCGGCTGCCAAATTCGAAAGGTCCAGCGATTGCGCCTACACGAAAGCTGCCAGCACGGAAAGCTGTAGCTGGTTTTCACTGTCCCTTGGAGCTGCATTTGCTGCCGCACAGTCATTCGTGTTCTGCGAAAGCTTGGCTTGGTAATGGGGCAACACTGTGTATCTATGGCAGAGCCCGGCTGCCAAATTCGAAACGTCCAGCGATTGCGCCCACACGAAAGCTGCCAGCACGGAAAGCTGTAGCTGGTTTTCACTGTCCCTTGGAACTGCATTCGCTGCCGCACAGTCATTCGTGTTCTGCAAAAGCTTGGGTTAGTAATGGGGCAACACTGTGTATCTCTCTCTGGCAGAGCCCGGCTGCCAAATTCGAAACGTCCAGCGATTGCGCCCACACGAAAGCTGCCAGCACGGAAAGCTGTAGCTGGTTTTCACTGTCCCTTGGAACTGCATTCGCTGCCGCACAGTCATTCGTGTTCTGCGAAAGCTTGGCTTGGTAATGGGGCAACACTCTGTATCTCTCTCTGGCAGAGCCCGGCTGCCAAATTAGAAATGTCCAGCGATTGCGCCCACACGAAAGCTGCCAGCACGGAAAGCTGTAGCTGGTTTTCACTGTCCCTTGGAACTGCATTCGCTGCCGCACAGTCATTCGTGTTCTGCAAAAGCTTGGCTTGGTAATGGGGCAACACTGTGTATCTCTCTCTGGCAGAGCCCGGCTGCCAAATTCGAAAGGTCCAGCGATTGCGCCTACACGAAAGCTGCCAGCACGGAAAGCTGTAGCTGGTTTTCACTGTCCCTTGGAACTGCATTCGCTGCCGCACAGTCATTCGTGTTCTGCGAAAGCTTGGCTTGGTAATGGGGCAACACTGTGTACCTCTCTCTGCCAGGGCCCAGCTGCCAAATTCGAAATGTCCAGCGATTGCGCCCACACGAAAGCTGCCAGCGCGGAAAGCTGTAGCTGGTTTTCACTGTCCCTTGGAGCTGCATTCGCTGCCGCACAGTCATTCGTGTTCTGCAAAAGCTTGGCTTGGTAATGGGGCAACACTCTGTACCTCTCTCTCGCACAGCACGCCTGCCAAATTCGAAAGGTCCAGCGATTGCGCCTACACGAAAGCTGCCAGCACGGAAAGCTGTAGCTGGTTTTCACTGTCCCTTGGAACTGCATTCGCTGCCGCACAGTCATTCGTCTTCTGCAAAAGCTTGGCTTGGTAATGGGGCAACACTGTGTACCTCTCTCTGGCAGAGCCCGGCTGCCAAATTCGAAACGTCCAGCGATTGCGCCCACATGAAAGCTGCCAGCACGGAAAGCTGTAGCTGGTTTTCACTGTCCCTTGGAGCTGCATTCGCTGCCGCACAGTCATTCGTGTTCTGCAAAAGCTTGGCTTGGTAATGGGGCAACACTCTGTATCTCTCTCTGGCAGAGCCCGGCTGCCAAATTCGAAACGTCCAGCGATTGCGCCCACACGAAAGCTGCCAGCACGGAAAGCTGTAGCTGGTTTTCACTGTCCCTTGGAGCTGCATTCGCTGCCGCACAGTCATTCGTGTTCTGCAAAAGCTTGGCTTTGTAATGGGGCCACACTGTGTACCTCTCTCTGGCAGAGCCCGGCTGCCAAATTCGAAACGTCCCGCGATGGCGCCCACACGAAAGCTGCCAGCACGGAAAGCTGTGGCTGGTTTTCACTGTCCCTTGGAACTGCATTCGCTGCCGCACAGTCATTCGTGTTCTGCAAAAGCTTGGCTTGGTAATGGGGCAACACTGTGTACCTCTCTCTGGCAGAGCCCGGCTGCCAAATTCGAAACGTCCAGCGATTGCGCCCACACGAAAGCTGCCAGCACGGAAAGCTGTAGCTGGTTTTCACTGTCCCTTGGAACTGCATTCGCTGCCGCACAGTCATTCGTGTTCTGCAAAAGCTTGGCTTGGTAATGGGGCAACGCTGTGTATCTCTCTCTCGCAGAGCCCGGCTGCCAAATTCGAAACGTCCAGCGATTGCGCCCACACGAAAGCTGCCAGCACGGAAAGCTGTAGCTGGTTTTCACTGTCCCTTGGAACTGCATTCGCTGCCGCACAGTCATTCGTGTTCTGCGAAAGCTTGGCTTGGTAATGGGGCAACACTGTGTATCTCTCTCTGGCAGAGCCCGGCTGCCAAATTCGAAACGTCCAGCGATTGCGCCCACACGAAAGCTGCCAGCACGGAAAGCTGTAGCTGGTTTTCACTGTCCCTTGGAACTGCATTCGCTGCCGCACAGTCATTCGTGTTCTGCAAAAGCTTGGCTTGGTAATGGGGCAACACTGTGTATCTCTCTCTGGCAGAGCCCGGTTGCCAAATTCGAAATGTCCAGCGATTGCGCCCACACGAAAGCTGCCAGCACGGAAAGCTGTAGCTGGTTTTCACTGTCCCTTGGAACTGCATTCACTGCCGCACAGTCATTCGTGTTCTGCAAAAGCTTGGCTTGGTAATGGGGCAACACTGTGTACCTCTCTCTGCCAGGGCCCAGCTGCCAAATTCGAAACGTGCAGCGATGGTGCCCACATGAAAGCTGCCAGCACGGAAAGCTGTAGCTGGTTTTCACTGTCCCTTGGAACTGCATTCGCTGCCGCACAGTCATTCGTGTTCTGCAAAAGCTTGCCTTGGTAATGGGGCAACACTGTTTATCTCTCTCTGCCAGGGCCTGGCTGCCAAATTCGAAACGTCCAGCGATTGCGCCCACACGAAAGCTGCCAGCACGGAAAGCTGTGGCTGGTTTTCACTGTCCCTTGGAACTGCATTCGCTGCCGCACAGTCATTCGTGTTCTGCAAAAGCTTGGCTTGGTAATGGGGCAACACTGTGTATCTCTCTCTGGCAGAGCCCGGCTGCCAAATTCGAAACGTCCAGCGATTGCGCCCACATGAAAGCTGCCAGCACGGAAAGCTGTAGCTGGTTTTCACTGTCCCTTGGAGCTGCATTCGCTGCCGCACAGTCATTCGTGTTCTGCAAAAGCTTGGCTTGGTAATGGGGCAACACTGTGTATCTCTCTCTGCCAGGGCCCGGCTGCCAAATTCGAAACGTCCAGCGATTGCGCCCACACGAAAGCTGCCAGCACGGAAAGCTGTAGCTGGTTTTCACTGCCCCTTGGAACTGCATTCGCTGCCGCACAGTCATTCGTGTTCTGCAAAAGCTTGGCTTGGTAATGGGGCAACACTGTGTACCTCTCTCTGGCAGAGCCCGGCTGCCAAATTCGAAACGTCCCGCGATGGCGCCCACACGAAAGCTGCCAGCACGGAAAGCTGTAGCTGGTTTTCACTGTCCCTTGGAACTGCATTCGCTGCCGCACAGTCATTCGTGTTCTGCAAAAGCTGGGCTTGGTAATGGGGCAACACTGTGTACCTCTCTCTGGCAGAGCCCGGCTGCCAAATTCGAAAGGTCCAGCGATTGCGCCTACACGAAAGCTGCCAGCACGGAAAGCTGTAGCTGGTTTTCACTGTCCCTTGGAGCTGCATTTGCTACCGCACAGTCATTCGTGTTCTGCAAAAGTTTGTCTTGGGAATGGGGCAACATTGTGTACCTCTCTCTGGCAGAGCCCGGCTGCCAAATTCGAAACGTCCAGCGATTGCGCCCACACGAAAGCTGCCAGCACGGAAAGCTGTAGCTGGTTTTCACTGTCCCTTGGAACTGCATTCGCTGCCGCACAGTCATTCGTGTTCTGCAAAAGCTTGCCTTGGTAATGGGGCAACACTGTTTATCTCTCTCTGCCAGGGCCCGGCTGCCAAATTCGAAACGTCCAGCGATTTCGCCCACACGAAAGCTCCAGCACGGAAAGCTGTGGCTGGTTTTCACTGTCCCTTGGAACTGCATTCGCTGCCGCACAGTCATTCGTGTTCTGCAAAAGCTTGGCTTGGTAATGGGGCAACACTGTGTATCTCTCTCTGGCAGAGCGCGGCTGCCAAATTCGAAACGTCCAGCGATTGCGCCCACACGAAAGCTGCCAGCACGGAAAGCTGTAGCTGGTTTTCACTGTCCCTTGGAACTGCATTCGCTGCCGCACAGTCATTCGTGTTCTGCAAAAGCTTGGCTTGGTAATGGGGCAACACTGTGTACCTCTCTCTGGCAGAGCCCGGCTGCCAAATTCGAAACGTCCAGCGATTGCGCCCACACGAAAGCTGCCAGCACGGAAAGCAGTAGCTGGTCTTAACTGTCCCTTGGAACTGCATTCGCTGCCGCACAGTCATTCGTGTTCTGCAAAAGCTTGGCTTGGTAACGGGGCAACACTGTGTACCTCTCTCTGGCAGAGCCCGGCTGCCAAATTCGAAACGTCCCGCGATTGCGCCCACACGAAAGCTGCCAGCACGGAAAGCTGTAGCTGGTTTTCACTGTCCCTTGGAACTGCATTCGCTGCCGCACAGTCATTCGTGTTCTGCAAAAGCTTGGCTTGGTAACGGGGCAACGCTGTGTATCTCTCTCTGGCAGAGCCCGGCTGCCAAATTCGAAACGTCCAGCGATTGCGCCCACACGAAAGCTGCCAGCACGGAAAGCTGTATCTGGTTTTCACTGTCCCTTGGAACTGCATTCGCTGCCGCACAGTCATTCGTGTTCTGCGAAAGCTTGGCTTGGTAATGGGGCAACACTGTGTATCTCTCTCTGGCAGAGCCCGGCTGCCAAATTCGAAACGTCCAGCGATTGCGCCCACACGAAAGCTGCCAGCACGGAAAGCTGTAGCTGGTTTTCACTGTCCCTTGGAACTGCATTCGCTGCCGCACAGTCATTCGTGTTCTGCAAAAGCTTGGCTTGGTAATGGGGCAACACTGTGTATCTCTCTCTGGCAGAGCCCGGTTGCCAAATTCGAAACGTCCAGCGATTGCGCCCACACGAAAGCTGCCAGCACGGAAAGCTGTAGCTGGTTTTCACTGTCCCTTGGAACTGCATTCGCTGCCGCACAGTCATTCGTGTTCTGCAAAAGCTTGGGTTAGTAATGGGGCAACACTGTGTATCTCTCTCTGGCAGAGCCCGGCTGCCAAATTCGAAACGTCCAGCGATTGCGCCCACATGAAAGCTGCCAGCACGGAAAGCCGTAGCTGGTTTTCACTGTCCCTTGGAACTGCATTCGCTGCCGCACAGTCATTCGTGTTCTGCAAAAGCTTGGCTTGGTAATGGGGCAACACTGTGTATCTCTCTCTGGCAGAGCCCGGCTGCCAAATTCGAAACGTCCAGCGATTGCGCCCACACGAAAGCTGCCAGCACGGAAAGCTGTAGCTGGTTTTCACTGTCCCTTGGAACTGCATTTGCTGCCGCACAGTCATTCATGTTCTGCAAGAGCTTGGCTTGGTAATGGGGCAACACTCTGTACCTCTCTCTCGCACAGCACGCCTGCCAAATTCGAAAGGTCCAGCGATTGCGCCTACACGAAAGCTGTCAGCACGGAAAGCTGTAGCTGGTTTTCACTGTCCCTTGGAACTGCATTCGCTGCCGCACAGTCATTCGTGTTCTGCAAAAGCTTGGCTTGGTAATGGGGCAACACTGTGTATCTCTCTCTGGCAGAGCCCGGCTGCCAAATTCGAAACGTCCCGCGATTGCGCCCACACGAAAGCTGCCAGCACGGAAAGCTGTAGCTGGTTTTCACTGTCCCTTGGAACTGCATTCGCTGCCGCACAGTCATTCGTGTTCTGCAAAAGCTTGGCTTGGTAATGGGGCAACACTGTGTATCTCTCTCTGGCAGAGCCCGGCTGCCAAATTCAAAACGTCCAGCGATTGCGCCCACACGAAAGCTGCCAGCACGGAAAGCTGTAGCTGGTTTTCACTGTCCCTTGGAACTGCATTCGCTGCCGCACAGTCATTCGTGTTCTGCAAAAGCTTGGGTTAGTAATGGGGCAACACTGTGTATCTCTCTCTGGCAGAGCCCGGCTGCCAAATTCGAAACGTCCAGCGATTGCGCCCACACGAAAGCTGCCAGCACGGAAAGCTGTAGCTGGTTTTCACTGTCCCTTGGAACTGCATTCGCTGCCGCACAGTCTTCGTGTTCTGCAAAAGCTTGGCTTGGTAATGGGGCAACACTGTGTATCTCTCTCTGGCAGAGCCCGGCTGCCAAATTCGAAACGTCCAGCGATTGCGCCCACACGAAAGCTGCCAGCACGGAAAGCCGTAGCTGGTTTTCACTGTCCCTTGGAACTGCATTCGCTGCCGCACAGTCATTCGTGTTCTGCAAAAGCTTGGCTTGGTAATGGGGCAACACTGTGTATCTCTCTCTGGCAGAGCCCGGCTGCCAAATTCGAAAGGTCCAGCGATTGCGCCCACACGAAAGCTGCCAGCACGGAAAGCTGTAGCTGGTTTTCACTGTCCCTTGGAACTGCATTCGCTGCCGCACAGTCATTCGTGTTCTGCAAAAGCTTGGCTTGGTAATGGGGCAACACTCTGTACCTCTCTCTCGCACAGCACGCCTGCCAAATTCGAAAGGTCCAGCGATTGCGCCTACACGAAAGCTGCCAGCACGGAAAGCTGTAGCTGGTTTTCACTGTCCCTTGGAACTGCATTCGCTGCCGCACAGTCATTCGTGTTCTGCAAAAGCTTGGCTTGGGAATGGGGCAACACTGTGTATCTCTCTCTGGCAGAGCCCGGCTGCCAAATTCGAAACGTCCAGCGATTGCGCCCACACGAAAGCTGCCAGCACGGAAAGCTGTAGCTGGTTTTCACTGTCCCTTGGAACTGCATTCGCTGCCGCACAGTCATTCGTGTTCTGCAAAAGCTTGGCTTGGTAATGGGGCAACACTGTGTATCTCTCTCTGGCAGAGCCCGGCTGCCAAATTCGAAACGTCCAGCGATTGCGCCCACACGAAAACTGCCAGCACGGAAAGCTGTAGCTGGTTTTCACTGTCCCTTGGAACTGCATTCGCTGCCGCACAGTCATTCGTGTTCTGCAAAAGCTTGGCTTGGTAATGGGGCAACACTGTGTATCTCTCTCTGGCAGAGCCCGGCTGCCAAATTCGAAACGTCCAGCGATTGCGCCCACACGAAAACTGCCAGCACGGAAAGCTGTAGCTGGTTTTCACTGTCCCTTGGAACTGCATTCGCTGCCGCACAGTCATTCGTGTTCTGCAAAAGCTTGGCTTGGTAATGGGGCAACACTGTGTACCTCTCTCTGGCAGAGCCCGGCTGCCAAATTCGAAACGTCCCGCGATGGCGCCCACACGAAAGCTGCCAGCACGGAAAGCTGTAGCTGGTTTTCACTGTCCCTTGGAACTGCATTCGCTGCCGCACAGTCATTCGTGTTCTGCAAAAGCTTGGCTTGGTAATGGGGCAACACTGTGTACCTCTCTCTGGCAGAGCCCGGCTGCCAAATTCGAAAGGTCCAGCGATTGCGCCTACACGAAAGCTGCCAGCACGGAAAGCTGTAGCTGGTTTTCACTGTCCCTTGGAGATGCATTCCCTGCCGCACAGTCATTCGTGTTCTGCAAAAGTTTGGCTTGGGAATGGGGCAACATTGTGTACCTCTCTCTGGCAGAGCCCGGCTGCCAAATTCGAAACGTCCAGCGATTGCGCCCACACGAAAGCTGCCAGCACGGAAAGCTGTAGCTGGTTTTCACTGTCCCTTGGAACTGCATTCGCTGCCGCACAGTCATTCGTGTTCTGCAAAAGCTTGGCTTGGTAATGGGGCAACACTGTTTATCTCTCTCTGCCAGGGCCCGGCTGCCAAATTCGAAACGTCCAGCGATTTCGCCCACACGAAAGCTCCAGCACGGAAAGCTGTGGCTGGTTTTCACTGTCCCTTGGAACTGCATTCGCTGCCGCACAGTCATTCGTGTTCTGCAAAAGCTTGGCTTGGTAATGGGGCAACACTGTGTATCTCTCTCTGGCAGAGCGCGGCTGCCAAATTCGAAACGTCCAGCGATTGCGCCCACACGAAAGCTGCCAGCACGGAAAGCTGTAGCTGGTTTTCACTGCCCCTTGGAACTGCATTCGCTGCCGCACAGTCATTCGTGTTCTGCAAAAGCTTGCCTTGGTAATGGGGCAACACTGTGTACCTCTCTCTGGCAGAGCCCGGCTGCCAAATTCGAAACGTCCCGCGATGGCGCCCACACGAAAGCTGCCAGCACGGAAAGCCGTAGCTGGTTTTCACTGTCCCTTGGAACTGCATTCGCTGCCGCACAGTCATTCGTGTTCTGCAAAAGCTTGGCTTGGTAATGGGGCAACACTGTGTACCTCTCTCTGGCAGAGCCCGGCTGCCAAATTCGAAACGTCCCGCGATTGCGCCCACACGAAAGCTGCCAGCACGGAAAGCTGTAGCTGGTTTTCACTGTCCCTTGGAACTGCATTCGCTGCCGCACAGTCATTCGTGTTCTGCAAAAGCTTGGCTTGGTAACGGGGCAACGCTGTGTATCTCTCTCTGGCAGAGCCCGGCTGCCAAATTCGAAACGTCCAGCGATTGCGCCCACACGAAAGCTGCCAGCACGGAAAGCTGTAGCTGGTTTTCACTGTCCCTTGGAACTGCATTCGCTGCCGCACAGTCATTCGTGTTCTGCAAAAAACTTGGCTTGGTAATGGGGCAACACTGTGTATCTCTCTCTGGCAGAGCCCGGCTGCCAAATTCGAAACGTCCAGCGATTGCGCCCACACGAAAGCTGCCAGCACGGAAAGCTGTAGCTGGTTTTCACTGTCCCTTGGAACTGCATTCGCTGCCGCACAGTCATTCGTGTTCTGCAAAAGCTTGGCTTGGTAATGGGGCAACACTGTGTATCTCTCTCTGGCAGAGCCCGGTTGCCAAACTCGAAATGTCCAGCGATTGCGCCCACACGAAAGCTGCCAGCACGGAAAGCTGTAGCTGGTTTTCACTGTCCCTTGGAACTGCATTCACTGCCGCACAGTCATTCGTGTTCTGCAAAAGCTTGGCTTGGTAATGGGGCAACACTGTGTACCTCTCTCTGCCAGGGCCCAGCTGCCAAATTCGAAACGTGCAGCGATGGTGCCCACATGAAAGCTGCCAGCACGGAAAGCTGTAGCTGGTTTTCACTGTCCCTTGGAACTACATTCGCTGCCGCACAGTCATTCGTGTTCTGCAAAAGCTTGCCTTGGTAATGGGGCAACACTGTTTATCTCTCTCTGCCAGGGCCCGGCTGCCAAATGCGAAACGTGCAGCGATTGCGCCCACACGAAAGCCCCAGCACGGAAAGCTGTGGCTGGTTTTCACTGCCCCTTGGAACTGCATTCGCTGCCGCACAGTCATTCGTGTTCTGCAAAAGCTTGGCTTGGTAATGGGGCAACACTGTGTATCTCTCTCTGGCAGAGCCCGGCTGCCAAATTCGAAACGTCCAGCGATTGCGCCCACACGAAAGCTGCCAGCACGGAAAGCTGTAGCTGGTTTTCACTGTCCCTTGGAACTGCATTCGCTGCCGCACAGTCATTCGTGTTCTGCGAAAGCTTGGCTTGGTAATGGGGCAACACTGTGTACCTCTCTCTGCCAGGGCCCAGCTGCCAAATTCGAAACGTCCAGCGATGGTGCCCACACGAAAGCTGCCAGCACGGAAAGCTGTGGCTGGTTTTCACTGTCCCTTGGAACTGCATTCGCTGCCGCACAGTCATTCGTGTTCTGCAAAAGCTTGGCTTGGTAATGGGGCAACACTGTGTACCTCTCTCTGGCAGAGCCCGGCTGCCAAATTCGAAACGTCCAGCGATTGCGCCCACACGAAAGCTGCCAGCACGGAAAGCTGTAGCTGGTTTTCACTGTCCCTTGGAACTGCATTCGCTGCCGCACAGTCATTCGTGTTCTGCAAAAGCTTGGCTTGGTAATGGGGCAACACTGTTTATCTCTCTCTGCCAGGGCCCGGCTGCCAAATTCGAAACGTCCAGCGATTGCGCCCACACGAAAGCTGCCAGCACGGAAAGCTGTGGCTGGTTTTCACTGTCCCTTGGAACTGCATTCGCTGCCGCACAGTCATTCGTGTTCTGCAAAAGCTTGGCTTGGTAATGGGGCAACACTGTGTACCTCTCTCTGGCAGAGCCCGGCTGCCAAATTCGAAACGTCCAGCGATTGCGCCCACACGAAAGCTGCCAGCACGGAAAGCTGTAGCTGGTTTTCACTGTCCCTTGGAACTGCATTCGCTGCCGCACAGTCATTCGTGTTCTGCAAAAGCTTGCCTTGGTAATGGGGCAACGCTGTGTATCTCTCTCTGGCAGAGCCCGGCTGCCAAATTCGAAACGTGCAGCGATTGCGCCCACACGAAAGCTGCCAGCACGGAAAGCTGTAGCTGGTTTTCACTGCCCCTTGGAACTGCATTCGCTGCCGCACAGTCATTCGTGTTCTGCAAAAGCTTGGCTTGGTAATGGGGCAACACTCTGTACCTCTCTCTCGCACAGCACGCCTGCCAAATTCGAAAGGTCCAGCGATTGCGCCTACACGAAAGCTGCCAGCACGGAAAGCTGTAGCTGGTTTTCACTGTCCCTTGGAGCTGCATTTGCTGCCGCACAGTCATTCGTGTTCTGCGAAAGCTTGGATTGGTAATGGGGCAACACTGTGTATCTCTCTCTGGCAGAGCCCGGCTGCCAAATTCGAAACGTCCAGCGATTGCGCCCACACGAAAGCTGCCAGCACGGAAAGCTGTAGCTGGTTTTCACTGTCCCTTGGAACTGCATTCGCTGACGCACAGTCATTCGTGTTCTGCAAAAGCTTGGGTTAGTAATGGGGCAACACTCTGTATCTCTCTCTGGCAGAGCCCGGCTGCCAAATTAGAAATGTCCAGCGATTGCGCCCACACGAAAGCTGCCAGCACGGAAAGCTGTAGCTGGTTTTCACTGTCCCTTGGAACTGCATTCGCTGCCGCACAGTCATTCGTGTTCTGCAAAAGCTTGGCTTGGTAATGGGGCAACACTGTGTATCTCTCTCTGGCAGAGCCCGGCTGCCAAATTCGAAATGTCCAGCGATTGCGCCCACACGAAAGCTGCCAGCACGGAAAGCTGTAGCTGGTTTTCACTGTCCCTTGGAACTGCATTCGCTGCCGCACAGTCATTCGTGTTCTGCAAAAGCTTGCCTTGGTAATGGGGCAACACTGTGTACCTCTCTCTGCCAGGGCCCAGATGCCAAATTCGAAACGTCCAGCGATTGCGCCCACACGAAAGCTGCCAGCGCGGAAAGCTGTAGCTGGTTTTCACTGTCCCTTGGAGCTGCATTCGCTGCCGCACAGTCATTCGTGTTCTGCAAAAGCTTGGCTTGGTAATGGGGCAACACTCTGTACCTCTCTCTCGCACAGCACGCCTGCCAAATTCGAAAGGTCCAGCGATTGCGCCTACACGAAAGCTGCCAGCACGGAAAGCTGTAGCTGGTTTTCACTGTCCCTTGGAACTGCATTCGCTGCCGCACAGTCATTCGTGTTCTGCAAAAGCTTGGCTTGGTAATGGGGCAACACTGTGTACCTCTCTCTGGCAGAGCCCGGCTGCCAAATTCGAAACGTCCAGCGATTGCGCCCACACGAAAGCTGCCAGCACGGAAAGCTGTAGCTGGTTTTCACTGTCCCTTGGAGCTGCATTCGCTGCCGCACAGTCATTCGTGTTCTGCAAAAGCTTGGCTTGGTAATGGGGCAACACTGTGTACCTCTCTCTGGCAGAGCCCGGCTGCCAAATTCGAAACGTCCCGCGATGGCGCCCACACGAAAGCTGCCAGCACGGAAAGCTGTGGCTGGTTTTCACTGTCCCTTGGAACTGCATTCGCTGCCGCACAGTCATTCGTGTTCTGCAAAAGCTTGGCTTGGTAATGGGGCAACACTGTGTACCTCTCTCTGGCAGAGCCCGGCTGCCAAATTCGAAACGTCCAGCGATTGCGCCCACACGAAAGCTGCCAGCACGGAAAGCTGTAGCTGGTTTTCACTGTCCCTTGGAACTGCATTCGCTGCCGCACAGTCATTCGTGTTCTGCGAAAGCTTGGCTTGGTAATGGGGCAACACTCTGTACCTCTCTCTCGCACAGCACGCCTGCCAAATTCGAAACGTCCAGCGATTGCGCCCACACGAAAGCTGCCAGCACGGAAAGCCGTAGCTGGTTTTCACTGTCCCTTGGAACTGCATTTGCTGCCGCACAGTCATTCGTGTTCTGCAAGAGCTTGGCTTGGTATTGGGGCAACACTCTGTACCTCTCTCTCGCACAGCACGCCTGCCAAATTCGAAAGGTCCAGCGATTGCGCCTACACGAAAGCTGTCAGCACGGAAAGCTGTAGCTGGTTTTCACTGTCCCTTGGAACTGCATTCGCTGCCGCACAGTCATTCGTGTTCTGCAAAAGCTTGGCTTGGTAATGGGGCAACACTGTGTATCTCTCTCTGGCAGAGCCCGGCTGCCAAATTCGAAACGTCCCGCGATTGCGCCCACACGAAAGCTGCCAGCACGGAAAGCTGTAGCTGGTTTTCACTGTCCCTTGGAACTGCATTCGCTGCCGCACAGTCATTCGTGTTCTGCAAAAGCTTGGCTTGGTAATGGGGCAACACTTTGTATCTCTCTCTGGCAGAGCCCGGCTGCCAAATTCGAAACGTCCAGCGATTGCGCCCACACGAAAGCTGCCAGCACGGAAAGCTGTAGCTGGTTTTCACTGTCCCTTGGAACTGCATTCGCTGCCGCACAGTCATTCGTGTTCTGCAAAAGCTTGGCTTGGTAATGGGGCAACACTGTGTATCTCTCTCTGGCAGAGCCCGGCTGCCAAATTCGAAACGTCCAGCGATTGCGCCCACACGAAAGCTGCCAGCACGGAAAGCTGTAGCTGGTTTTCACTGTCCCTTGGAACTGCATTTGCTGCCGCACAGTCATTCGTGTTCTGCAAAAGCTTGGCTTGGTAATGGGGCAACACTGTGTACCTCTCTCTCGCACAGCACGCCTGCCAAATTCGAAAGGTCCAGCGATTGCGCCTAAACGAAAGCTGTCAGCACGGAAAGCTGTAGCTGGTTTTCACTGTCCCTTGGAGCTGCATTTGCTGCCGCACAGTCATTCGTGTTCTGCAAAATCTTTCCTTGGTAATGGAGCAACACTGTGTATCTCTCTCTGGCAGAGCCCGTCTGCCAAATTCGAAACGTCCAGCGATTGCGCCCACACGAAAGCTGCCAGCACGGAAAGCTGTAGCTGGTTTTCACTGTCCCTTGGAACTGCATTCGCTGCCGCACAGTCATTCGTGTTCTGCAAAAGCTTGGCTTGGGAATGGGGCAACACTGTGTATCTCTCTCTGGCAGAGCCCGGCTGCCAAATTCGAAACGTCCAGCGATTGCGCCCACACGAAAGCTGCCAGCACGGAAAGCTGTAGCTGGTTTTCACTGTCCCTTGGAACTGCATTCGCTGCCGCACAGTCATTCGTGTTCTGCAAAAGCTTGGCTTGGTAATGGGGCAACACTGTGTATCTCTCTCTGGCAGAGCCCGGCTGCCAAATTCGAAACGTCCAGCGATTGCGCCCACACGAAAACTGCCAGCACGGAAAGCTGTAGCTGGTTTTCACTGTCCCTTGGAACTGCATTCGCTGCCGCACAGTCATTCGTGTTCTGCAAAAGCTTGCCTTGGTAATGGGGCAACACTGTGTACCTCTCTCTGGCAGAGCCCGGCTGCCAAATTCGAAACGTCCAGCGATTGCGCCCACACGAAAGCTGCCAGCACGGAAAGCAGTAGCTGGTCTTAACTGTCCCTTGGAACTGCATTCGCTGCCGCACAGTCATTCGTGTTCTGCAAAAGCTTGGCTTGGTAATGGGGCAACACTGTGTACCTCTCTCTGGCAGAGCCCGGCTGCCAAATTCGAAACGTCCCGCGATGGCGCCCACACGAAAGCTGCCAGCACGGAAAGCCGTAGCTGGTTTTCACTGTCCCTTGGAACTGCATTCGCTGCCGAACAGTCATTCGTGTTCTGCAAAAGCTTGGCTTGGTAATGGGGCAACACTGTGTACCTCTCTCTGGCAGAGCCCGGCTGCCAAATTCGAAACGTCCCGCGATTGCGCCCACACGAAAGCTGCCAGCACGGAAAGCTGTAGCTGGTTTTCACTGTCCCTTGGAACTGCATTCGCTGCCGCACAGTCATTCGTGTTCTGCAAAAGCTTGGCTTGGTAACGGGGCAACGCTGTGTATCTCTCTCTGGCAGAGCCCGGCTGCCTAATTCGAAACGTCCAGCGATTGCGCCCACACGAAAGCTGCCAGCACGGAAAGCTGTAGCTGGTTTTCACTGTCCCTTGGAACTGCATTCGCTGCCGCACAGTCATTCGTGTTCTGCGAAAGCTTGGCTTGGTAATGGGGCAACACTGTGTATCTCTCTCTGGCAGAGCCCGGCTGCCAAATTCGAAACGTCCAGCGATTGCGCCCACACGAAAGCTGCCAGCACGGAAAGCTGTAGCTGGTTTTCACTGTCCCTTGGAACTGCATTCGCTGCCGCACAGTCATTCGTGTTCTGCAAAAGCTTCGCTTGGTAATGGGGCAACACTGTGTATCTCTCTCTGGCAGAGCCCGGTTGCCAAATTCGAAATGTCCAGCGATTGCGCCCACACGAAAGCTGCCAGCACGGAAAGCTGTAGCTGGTTTTCACTGTCCCTTGGAACTGCATTCGCTGCCGCACAGTCATTCGTGTTCTGCAAAAGCTTGGCTTGGTAATGGGGCAACACTGTGTACCTCTCTCTGGCAGAGCCCGGCTGCCAAATTCGAAACGTCCAGCGATTGCGCCCACACGAAAGCTGCCAGCACGGAAAGCTGTAGCTGGTTTTCACTGTCCCTTGGAACTGCATTCGCTGCCGCACAGTCATTTGTGTTCTGCAAAAGCTTGGCTTGGTAATGGGGCAACACTGTGTATCTCTCTCTGGCAGAGCCCGGTTGCCAAACTCGAAATGTCCAGCGATTGCGCCCACACGAAAGCTGCCAGCACGGAAAGCTGTAGCTGGTTTTCACTGTCCCTTGGAACTGCATTCACTGCCGCACAGTCATTCGTGTTCTGCAAAAGCTTGGCTTGGTAATGGGGCAACACTGTGTACCTCTCTCTGCCAGGGCCCAGCTGCCAAATTCGAAACGTGCAGCGATGGTGCCCACATGAAAGCTGCCAGCACGGAAAGCTGTAGCTGGTTTTCACTGTCCCTTGGAACTACATTCGCTGCCGCACAGTCATTCGTGTTCTGCAAAAGCTTGCCTTGGTAATGGGGCAACACTGTTTATCTCTCTCTGCCAGGGCCCGGCTGCCAAATGCGAAACGTGCAGCGATTGCGCCCACACGAAAGCCCCAGCACGGAAAGCTGTGGCTGGTTTTCACTGTCCCTTGGAACTGCATTCGCTGCCGCACAGTCATTCGTGTTCTGCAAAAGCTTGGCTTGGTAATGGGGCAACACTGTGTATCTCTCTCTGGCAGAGCCCGGCTGCCAAATTCGAAACGTCCAGCGATTGCGCCCACACGAAAGCTGCCAGCACGGAAAGCTGTAGCTGGTTTTCACTGTCCCTTGGAACTGCATTCGCTGCCGCACAGTCATTCGTGTTCTGCGAAAGCTTGGCTTGGTAATGGGGCAACACTGTGTACCTCTCTCTGCCAGGGCCCAGCTGCCAAATTCGAAACGTCCCGCGATTGCGCCCACACGAAAGCTGCCAGCACGGAAAGCTGTAGCTGGTTTTCACTGTCCCTTGGAACTGCATTCGCTGCCGCACAGTCATTCGTGTTCTGCAAAAGCTTGGCTTGGTAATGGGGCAACACTGTGTACCTCTCTCTGGCAGAGCCCGGCTGCCAAATTCAAAACGTCCAGCGATTGCGCCCACACGAAAGCTGCCAGCACGGAAAGCTGTAGCTGGTTTTCACTGTCCCTTGGAACTGCATTCGCTGCCGCACAGTCATTCGTGTTCTGCAAAAGCTTGGCTTGGTAATGGGGCAACACTGTGTACCTCTCTCTGGCAGAGCCCGGCTGCCAAATTCGAAACGTCCCGCGATTGCGCCCACACGAAAGCTGCCAGCACGGAAAGCTGTAGCTGGTTTTCACTGTCCATTGGAACTGCATTCGCTGCCGCACAGTCATTCGTGTTCTGCAAAAGCTTGGCTTGGTAATGGGGTAACACTTTGTACCTCCCTCTCGCACAGCACGCCTGCCAAATTCGAAAGGTCCAGCGACTGCGCCCACACGAAAGCTGCCAGCACGGAAAGCTGTATCTGGTTTTCACTGCCCCTTGGAACTGCATTCGCTGCCGCACAGTCATTCGTGTTCTGCAAAAGCTTGGCTTGGTAATGGGGCAACACTGTGTACCTCTCTCTGGCAGAGCCCGGCTGCCAAATTCGAAACGTCCAGCGATTGCGCCCACACGAAAGCTGCCAGCACGGAAAGCTGTAGCTGGTTTTCACTGTCCCTTGGAGCTGCATTCGCTGCCGCACAGTCATTCGTGTTCTGCAAAAGCTTGGCTTGGTAATGGGGCAACACTGTGTACCTCTCTCTGCCAGGGCCCAGCTGCCAAATTCGAAACGTCCAGCGATTGCGCCCACACGAAAGCTGCCAGCACGGAAAGCTGTGGCTGGTTTTCACTGTCCCTTGGAACTGCATTCGCTGCCGCACAGTCATTCGTGTTCTGCAAAAGCTTGGCTTGGTAATGGGGCAACACTGTGTACCTCTCTCTGGCAGAGCCCGGCTGCCAAATTCGAAACGTCCAGCGATTGCGCCCACACGAAAGCTGCCAGCACGGAAAGCTGTAGCTGGTTTTCACTGTCCCTTGGAACTGCATTCGCTGCCGCACAGTCATTCGTGTTCTGCAAAAGCTTGCCTTGGTAATGGGGCAACGCTGTGTATCTCTCTCTGGCAGAGCCCGGCTGCCAAATTCGAAACGTGCAGCGATTGCGCCCACACGAAAGCTGCCAGCACGGAAAGCTGTAGCTGGTTTTCACTGCCCCTTGGAACTGCATTCGCTGCCGCACAGTCATTCGTGTTCTGCAAAAGCTTGGCTTGGTAATGGGGCAACACTCTGTACCTCTCTCTCGCACAGCACGCCTGCCAAATTCGAAAGGTCCAGCGATTGCGCCTACACGAAAGCTGCCAGCACGGAAAGCTGTAGCTGGTTTTCACTGTCCCTTGGAGCTGCATTTGCTGCCGCACAGTCATTCGTGTTCTGCGAAAGCTTGGATTGGTAATGGGGCAACACTGTGTATCTCTCTCTGGCAGAGCCCGGCTGCCAAATTCGAAACGTCCAGCGATTGCGCCCACACGAAAGCTGCCAGCACGGAAAGCTGTAGCTGGTTTTCACTGTCCCTTGGAACTGCATTCGCTGACGCACAGTCATTCGTGTTCTGCAAAAGCTTGGGTTAGTAATGGGGCAACACTCTGTATCTCTCTCTGGCAGAGCCCGGCTGCCAAATTAGAAATGTCCAGCGATTGCGCCCACACGAAAGCTGCCAGCACGGAAAGCTGTAGCTGGTTTTCACTGTCCCTTGGAACTGCATTCGCTGCCGCACAGTCATTCGTGTTCTGCAAAAGCTTGGCTTGGTAATGGGGCAACACTGTGTATCTCTCTCTGGCAGAGCCCGGCTGCCAAATTCGAAATGTCCAGCGATTGCGCCCACACGAAAGCTGCCAGCACGGAAAGCTGTAGCTGGTTTTCACTGTCCCTTGGAACTGCATTCGCTGCCGCACAGTCATTCGTGTTCTGCAAAAGCTTGCCTTGGTAATGGGGCAACACTGTGTACCTCTCTCTGCCAGGGCCCAGATGCCAAATTCGAAACGTCCAGCGATTGCGCCCACACGAAAGCTGCCAGCGCGGAAAGCTGTAGCTGGTTTTCACTGTCCCTTGGAGCTGCATTCGCTGCCGCACAGTCATTCGTGTTCTGCAAAAGCTTGGCTTGGTAATGGGGCAACACTCTGTACCTCTCTCTCGCACAGCACGCCTGCCAAATTCGAAAGGTCCAGCGATTGCGCCTACACGAAAGCTGCCAGCACGGAAAGCTGTAGCTGGTTTTCACTGTCCCTTGGAACTGCATTCGCTGCCGCACAGTCATTCGTGTTCTGCAAAAGCTTGGCTTGGTAATGGGGCAACACTGTGTACCTCTCTCTGGCAGAGCCCGGCTGCCAAATTCGAAACGTCCAGCGATTGCGCCCACACGAAAGCTGCCAGCACGGAAAGCTGTAGCTGGTTTTCACTGTCCCTTGGAGCTGCATTCGCTGCCGCACAGTCATTCGTGTTCTGCAAAAGCTTGGCTTGGTAATGGGGCAACACTGTGTACCTCTCTCTGGCAGAGCCCGGCTGCCAAATTCGAAACGTCCCGCGATGGCGCCCACACGAAAGCTGCCAGCACGGAAAGCTGTGGCTGGTTTTCACTGTCCCTTGGAACTGCATTCGCTGCCGCACAGTCATTCGTGTTCTGCAAAAGCTTGGCTTGGTAATGGGGCAACACTGTGTACCTCTCTCTGGCAGAGCCCGGCTGCCAAATTCGAAACGTCCAGCGATTGCGCCCACACGAAAGCTGCCAGCACGGAAAGCTGTAGCTGGTTTTCACTGTCCCTTGGAACTGCATTCGCTGCCGCACAGTCATTCGTGTTCTGCGAAAGCTTGGCTTGGTAATGGGGCAACACTCTGTACCTCTCTCTCGCACAGCACGCCTGCCAAATTCGAAACGTCCAGCGATTGCGCCCACACGAAAGCTGCCAGCACGGAAAGCCGTAGCTGGTTTTCACTGTCCCTTGGAACTGCATTTGCTGCCGCACAGTCATTCGTGTTCTGCAAGAGCTTGGCTTGGTAATGGGGCAACACTCTGTACCTCTCTCTCGCACAGCACGCCTGCCAAATTCGAAAGGTCCAGCGATTGCGCCTACACGAAAGCTGTCAGCACGGAAAGCTGTAGCTGGTTTTCACTGTCCCTTGGAACTGCATTCGCTGCCGCACAGTCATTCGTGTTCTGCAAAAGCTTGGCTTGGTAATGGGGCAACACTGTGTATCTCTCTCTGGCAGAGCCCGGCTGCCAAATTCGAAACGTCCCGCGATTGCGCCCACACGAAAGCTGCCAGCACGGAAAGCTGTAGCTGGTTTTCACTGTCCCTTGGAACTGCATTCGCTGCCGCACAGTCATTCGTGTTCTGCAAAAGCTTGGCTTGGTAATGGGGCAACACTTTGTATCTCTCTCTGGCAGAGCCCGGCTGCCAAATTCGAAACGTCCAGCGATTGCGCCCACACGAAAGCTGCCAGCACGGAAAGCTGTAGCTGGTTTTCACTGTCCCTTGGAACTGCATTCGCTGCCGCACAGTCATTCGTGTTCTGCAAAAGCTTGGCTTGGTAATGGGGCAACACTGTGTATCTCTCTCTGGCAGAGCCCGGCTGCCAAATTCGAAACGTCCAGCGATTGCGCCCACACGAAAGCTGCCAGCACGGAAAGCTGTAGCTGGTTTTCACTGTCCCTTGGAACTGCATTTGCTGCCGCACAGTCATTCGTGTTCTGCAAAAGCTTGGCTTGGTAATGGGGCAACACTGTGTACCTCTCTCTCGCACAGCACGCCTGCCAAATTCGAAAGGTCCAGCGATTGCGCCTAAACGAAAGCTGTCAGCACGGAAAGCTGTAGCTGGTTTTCACTGTCCCTTGGAGCTGCATTTGCTGCCGCACAGTCATTCGTGTTCTGCAAAATCTTTCCTTGGTAATGGAGCAACACTGTGTATCTCTCTCTGGCAGAGCCCGTCTGCCAAATTCGAAACGTCCAGCGATTGCGCCCACACGAAAGCTGCCAGCACGGAAAGCTGTAGCTGGTTTTCACTGTCCCTTGGAACTGCATTCGCTGCCGCACAGTCATTCGTGTTCTGCAAAAGCTTGGCTTGGGAATGGGGCAACACTGTGTATCTCTCTCTGGCAGAGCCCGGCTGCCAAATTCGAAACGTCCAGCGATTGCGCCCACACGAAAGCTGCCAGCACGGAAAGCTGTAGCTGGTTTTCACTGTCCCTTGGAACTGCATTCGCTGCCGCACAGTCATTCGTGTTCTGCAAAAGCTTGGCTTGGTAATGGGGCAACACTGTGTATCTCTCTCTGGCAGAGCCCGGCTGCCAAATTCGAAACGTCCAGCGATTGCGCCCACACGAAAACTGCCAGCACGGAAAGCTGTAGCTGGTTTTCACTGTCCCTTGGAACTGCATTCGCTGCCGCACAGTCATTCGTGTTCTGCAAAAGCTTGCCTTGGTAATGGGGCAACACTGTGTACCTCTCTCTGGCAGAGCCCGGCTGCCAAATTCGAAACGTCCAGCGATTGCGCCCACACGAAAGCTGCCAGCACGGAAAGCAGTAGCTGGTCTTAACTGTCCCTTGGAACTGCATTCGCTGCCGCACAGTCATTCGTGTTCTGCAAAAGCTTGGCTTGGTAATGGGGCAACACTGTGTACCTCTCTCTGGCAGAGCCCGGCTGCCAAATTCGAAACGTCCCGCGATGGCGCCCACACGAAAGCTGCCAGCACGGAAAGCCGTAGCTGGTTTTCACTGTCCCTTGGAACTGCATTCGCTGCCGAACAGTCATTCGTGTTCTGCAAAAGCTTGGCTTGGTAATGGGGCAACACTGTGTACCTCTCTCTGGCAGAGCCCGGCTGCCAAATTCGAAACGTCCCGCGATTGCGCCCACACGAAAGCTGCCAGCACGGAAAGCTGTAGCTGGTTTTCACTGTCCCTTGGAACTGCATTCGCTGCCGCACAGTCATTCGTGTTCTGCAAAAGCTTGGCTTGGTAACGGGGCAACGCTGTGTATCTCTCTCTGGCAGAGCCCGGCTGCCTAATTCGAAACGTCCAGCGATTGCGCCCACACGAAAGCTGCCAGCACGGAAAGCTGTAGCTGGTTTTCACTGTCCCTTGGAACTGCATTCGCTGCCGCACAGTCATTCGTGTTCTGCGAAAGCTTGGCTTGGTAATGGGGCAACACTGTGTATCTCTCTCTGGCAGAGCCCGGCTGCCAAATTCGAAACGTCCAGCGATTGCGCCCACACGAAAGCTGCCAGCACGGAAAGCTGTAGCTGGTTTTCACTGTCCCTTGGAACTGCATTCGCTGCCGCACAGTCATTCGTGTTCTGCAAAAGCTTCGCTTGGTAATGGGGCAACACTGTGTATCTCTCTCTGGCAGAGCCCGGTTGCCAAATTCGAAATGTCCAGCGATTGCGCCCACACGAAAGCTGCCAGCACGGAAAGCTGTAGCTGGTTTTCACTGTCCCTTGGAACTGCATTCGCTGCCGCACAGTCATTCGTGTTCTGCAAAAGCTTGGCTTGGTAATGGGGCAACACTGTGTACCTCTCTCTGGCAGAGCCCGGCTGCCAAATTCGAAACGTCCAGCGATTGCGCCCACACGAAAGCTGCCAGCACGGAAAGCTGTAGCTGGTTTTCACTGTCCCTTGGAACTGCATTCGCTGCCGCACAGTCATTTGTGTTCTGCAAAAGCTTGGCTTGGTAATGGGGCAACACTGTGTATCTCTCTCTGGCAGAGCCCGGTTGCCAAACTCGAAATGTCCAGCGATTGCGCCCACACGAAAGCTGCCAGCACGGAAAGCTGTAGCTGGTTTTCACTGTCCCTTGGAACTGCATTCACTGCCGCACAGTCATTCGTGTTCTGCAAAAGCTTGGCTTGGTAATGGGGCAACACTGTGTACCTCTCTCTGCCAGGGCCCAGCTGCCAAATTCGAAACGTGCAGCGATGGTGCCCACATGAAAGCTGCCAGCACGGAAAGCTGTAGCTGGTTTTCACTGTCCCTTGGAACTACATTCGCTGCCGCACAGTCATTCGTGTTCTGCAAAAGCTTGCCTTGGTAATGGGGCAACACTGTTTATCTCTCTCTGCCAGGGCCCGGCTGCCAAATGCGAAACGTGCAGCGATTGCGCCCACACGAAAGCCCCAGCACGGAAAGCTGTGGCTGGTTTTCACTGTCCCTTGGAACTGCATTCGCTGCCGCACAGTCATTCGTGTTCTGCAAAAGCTTGGCTTGGTAATGGGGCAACACTGTGTATCTCTCTCTGGCAGAGCCCGGCTGCCAAATTCGAAACGTCCAGCGATTGCGCCCACACGAAAGCTGCCAGCACGGAAAGCTGTAGCTGGTTTTCACTGTCCCTTGGAACTGCATTCGCTGCCGCACAGTCATTCGTGTTCTGCGAAAGCTTGGCTTGGTAATGGGGCAACACTGTGTACCTCTCTCTGCCAGGGCCCAGCTGCCAAATTCGAAACGTCCCGCGATTGCGCCCACACGAAAGCTGCCAGCACGGAAAGCTGTAGCTGGTTTTCACTGTCCCTTGGAACTGCATTCGCTGCCGCACAGTCATTCGTGTTCTGCAAAAGCTTGGCTTGGTAATGGGGCAACACTGTGTACCTCTCTCTGGCAGAGCCCGGCTGCCAAATTCAAAACGTCCAGCGATTGCGCCCACACGAAAGCTGCCAGCACGGAAAGCTGTAGCTGGTTTTCACTGTCCCTTGGAACTGCATTCGCTGCCGCACAGTCATTCGTGTTCTGCAAAAGCTTGGCTTGGTAATGGGGCAACACTGTGTACCTCTCTCTGGCAGAGCCCGGCTGCCAAATTCGAAACGTCCCGCGATTGCGCCCACACGAAAGCTGCCAGCACGGAAAGCTGTAGCTGGTTTTCACTGTCCATTGGAACTGCATTCGCTGCCGCACAGTCATTCGTGTTCTGCAAAAGCTTGGCTTGGTAATGGGGTAACACTTTGTACCTCCCTCTCGCACAGCACGCCTGCCAAATTCGAAAGGTCCAGCGACTGCGCCCACACGAAAGCTGCCAGCACGGAAAGCTGTATCTGGTTTTCACTGCCCCTTGGAACTGCATTCGCTGCCGCACAGTCATTCGTGTTCTGCAAAAGCTTGGCTTGGTAATGGGGCAACACTGTGTACCTCTCTCTGGCAGAGCCCGGCTGCCAAATTCGAAACGTCCAGCGATTGCGCCCACACGAAAGCTGCCAGCACGGAAAGCTGTAGCTGGTTTTCACTGTCCCTTGGAGCTGCATTCGCTGCCGCACAGTCATTCGTGTTCTGCAAAAGCTTGGCTTGGTAATGGGGCAACACTGTGTACCTCTCTCTGCCAGGGCCCAGCTGCCAAATTCGAAACGTCCAGCGATTGCGCCCACACGAAAGCTGCCAGCACGGAAAGCTGTAGCTGGTTTTCACTGTCCCTTGGAACTGCATTCGCTGCCGCACAGTCATTCGTGTTCTGCAAAAGCTTGCCTTGGTAATGGGGCAACACTGTTTATCTCTCTCTGCCAGGGCCCGGCTGCCAAATTCGAAACGTCCAGCGATTGCGCCCACACGAAAGCTGCCAGCACGGAAAGCTGTGGCTGGTTTTCACTGTCCCTTGGAACTGCATTCGCTGCCGCACAGTCATTCGTGTTCTGCAAAAGCTTGGCTTGGTAATGGGGCAACACTGTGTACCTCTCTCTGGCAGAGCCCGGCTGCCAAATTCGAAACGTCCAGCGATTGCGCCCACACGAAAGCTGCCAGCACGGAAAGCTGTAGCTGGTTTTCACTGTCCCTTGGAACTGCATTCGCTGCCGCACAGTCATTCGTGTTCTGCAAAAGCTTGCCTTGGTAATGGGGCAACGCTGTGTATCTCTCTCTGGCAGAGCCCGGCTGCCAAATTCGAAACGTCCAGCGATTGCGCCCACACGAAAGCTGCCAGCACGGAAAGCTGTAGCTGGTTTTCACTGCCCCTTGGAACTGCATTCGCTGCCGCACAGTCATTCGTGTTCTGCAAAAGCTTGGGTTAGTAATGGGGCAATACTGTGTATCTCTCTCTCGCATAGCCCGGCTGCCAAATTCGAAAGGTCCAGCGATTGCGCCTACACGAAAGCTGCCAGCACGGAAAGCTGTAGCTGGTTTTCACTGTCCCTTGGAGCTGCATTTGCTGCCGCACAGTCATTCGTGTTCTGCAAAAGCTTGGATTAGTAATGGGGCAACACTGTGTATCTCTCTCTGGCAGAGCCCGGCTGCCAAATTCGAAACGTCCAGCGATTGCGCCCACACGAAAGCTGCCAGCACGGAAAGCTGTAGCTGGTTTTCACTGTCCCTTGGAACTGCATTCGCTGCCGCACAGTCATTCGTGTTCTGCAAAAGCTTGGGTTAGTAATGGGGCAATACTGTGTATCTCTCTCTGGCAGAGCCCGGCTGCCAAATTCGAAACGTCCAGCGATTGCGCCCACACGAAAGCTGCCAGCACGGAAAGCTGTAGCTGGTTTTCACTGTCCCTTGGAACTGCATTCGCTGCCGCACAGTCATTCGTGTTCTGCAAAAGCTTGGCTTGGTAATGGGGCAACACTCTGTACCTCTCTCTGGCAGAGCCCGGCTGCCAAATTCGAAACGTCCAGCGATTGCGCCCACACGAAAGCTGCCAGCACGGAAAGCTGTAGCTGGTTTTCACTGTCCCTTGGAACTGCATTCGCTGCCGCACAGTCATTCGTGTTCTGCAAAAGCTTGGCTTGGTAATGGGGCAACACTGTGTATCTCTCTCTGGCAGAGCCCAGCTGCCAAATTCGAAACGTCCAGCGATTGCGCCCACACGAAAGCTGCCAGCACGGAAAGCTGTAGCTGGTTTTCACTGTCCCTTGGAACTGCATTCGCTGCCGCACAGTCATTCGTGTTCTGCAAAAGCTTGGCTTGGTAATGGGGCAACACTCTGTACCTCTCTCTGCCAGGGCCCAGCTGCCAAATTCGAAACGTGCAGCGATGGTGCCCACATGAAAGCTGCCAGCACGGAAAGCTGTAGCTGGTTTTCACTGTCCCTTGGAACTACATTCGCTGCCGCACAGTCATTCGTGTTCTGCAAAAGCTTGCCTTGGTAATGGGGCAACACTGTTTATCTCTCTCTGCCAGGGCCCGGCTGCCAAATGCGAAACGTGCAGCGATTGCGCCCACACGAAAGCCCCAGCACGGAAAGCTGTGGCTGGTTTTCACTGTCCCTTGGAACTGCATTCGCTGCCGCACAGTCATTCGTGTTCTGCAAAAGCTTGGCTTGGTAATGGGGCAACACTGTGTATCTCTCTCTGGCAGAGCCCGGCTGCCAAATTCGAAACGTCCAGCGATTGCGCCCACACGAAAGCTGCCAGCACGGAAAGCTGTAGCTGGTTTTCACTGTCCCTTGGAACTGCATTCGCTGCCGCACAGTCATTCGTGTTCTGCAAAAGCTTGGCTTGGTAATGGGGCAACACTGTGTACCTCTCTCTGCCAGGGCCCAGCTGCCAAATTCGAAACGTCCCGCGATTGCGCCCACACGAAAGCTGCCAGCACGGAAAGCTGTAGCTGGTTTTCACTGTCCCTTGGAACTGCATTCGCTGCCGCACAGTCATTCGTGTTCTGCAAAAGCTTGGCTTGGTAATGGGGCAACACTGTGTACCTCTCTCTGGCAGAGCCCGGCTGCCAAATTCAAAACGTCCAGCGATTGCGCCCACACGAAAGCTGCCAGCACGGAAAGCTGTAGCTGGTTTTCACTGTCCCTTGGAACTGCATTTGCTGCCGCACAGTCATTCGTGTTCTGCAAAAGCTTGGCTTGGTAATGGGGCAACACTGTGTACCTCTCTCTGGCAGAGCCCGGCTGCCAAATTCGAAACGTCCCGCGATTGCGCCCACACGAAAGCTGCCAGCACGGAAAGCTGTAGCTGGTTTTCACTGTCCATTGGAACTGCATTCGCTGCCACACAGTCATTCGTGTTCTGCAAAAGCTTGGCTTGGTAATGGGGTAACACTTTGTACCTCCCTCTCGCACAGCACGCCTGCCAAATTCGAAAGGTCCAGCGACTGCGCCCACACGAAAGCTGCCAGCACGGAAAGCTGTATCTGGTTTTCACTGCCCCTTGGAACTGCATTCGCTGCCGCACAGTCATTCGTGTTCTGCAAAAGCTTGGCTTGGTAATGGGGCAACACTCTGTATCTCTCTCTGGCAGAGCCCGGCTGCCAAATTCGAAACGTCCAGCGATTGCGCCCACACGAAAGCTGCCAGCACGGAAAGCTGTAGCTGGTTTTCACTGTGCCTTGGAACTGCATTCGCTGCCGCACAGTCATTCGTGTTCTGCAAAAGCTTGGCTTGGTAATGGGGCAACACTGTGTACCTCTCTCTGCCAGGGCCCAGCTGCCAAATTCGAAACGTCCAGCGATTGCGCCCACACGAAAGCTGCCAGCACGGAAAGCTGTAGCTGGTTTTCACTGTCCCTTGGAACTGCATTCGCTGCCGCACAGTCATTCGTGTTCTGCAAAAGCTTGCCTTGGTAATGGGGCAACACTGTTTATCTCTCTCTGCCAGGGCCCGGCTGCCAAATTCGAAACGTCCAGCGATTGCGCCCACACGAAAGCTGCCAGCACGGAAAGCTGTGGCTGGTTTTCACTGTCCCTTGGAACTGCATTCGCTGCCGCACAGTCATTCGTGTTCTGCAAAAGCTTGGCTTGGTAATGGGGCAACACTGTGTACCTCTCTCTGGCAGAGCCCGGCTGCCAAATTCGAAACGTCCAGCGATTGCGCCCACACGAAAGCTGCCAGCACGGAAAGCTGTAGCTGGTTTTCACTGTCCCTTGGAACTGCATTCGCTGCCGCACAGTCATTCGTGTTCTGCAAAAGCTTGGCTTGGTAATGGGGCAACACTGTGTACCTCTCTCTGGCAGAGCCCGGCTGCCAAATTCGAAACGTCCCGCGATGGCGCCCACACGAAAGCTGCCAGCACGGAAAGCTGTGGCTGGTTTTCACTGTCCCTTGCAACTGCATTCGCTGCCGCACAGTCATTCGTGTTCTGCAAAAGCTTGGCTTGGTAATGGGGCAACACTGTGTACCTCTCTCTGGCAGAGCCCGGCTGCCAAATTCGAAACGTCCAGCGATTGCGCCCACACGAAAGCTGCCAGCACGGAAAGCTGTAGCTGGTTTTCACTGTCCCTTGGAACTGCATTCGCTGCCGCACAGTCATTCGTGTTCTGCAAAAGCTTGGCTTGGTAATGGGGCAACACTGTGTATCTCTCTCTGCCAGGGCCCGGCTGCCAAATTCGAAACGTCTAGTGATTGCGCCCACACGAAAGATGCCAGCACGGAAAGCTGTAGCTGGTTTTCACTGTCCCTTGGAGCTGCATTTGCTGCCGCACAGTCATTCGTGTTCTGCAAAATCTTGCCTTGGTAATGGAGCAACACTGTGTATCTCTCTCTGGCAGAGCACGGCTGCCAAATTCGAAACGTCCAGCGATTGCGCCCACACGAAAGCTGCCAGCACGGAAAGCTGTAGCTGGTTTTCACTGTCCCTTGGAACTGCATTCGCTGCCGCACAGTCATTCGTGTTCTGCAAAAGCTTGGCTTGGTAATGGGGCAACACTGTGTATCTCTCTCTGGCAGAGCCCAGCTGCCAAATTCGAAACGTCCAGCGATTGCGCCCACACGAAAGCTGCCAGCACGGAAAGCTGTAGCTGGTTTTCACTGTCCCTTGGAACTGCATTCGCTGCCGCACAGTCATTCGTGTTCTGCAAAAGCTTGGCTTGGTAATGGGGCAACACTCTGTACCTCTCTCTGCCAGGGCCCAGCTGCCAAATTCGAAACGTGCAGCGATGGTGCCCACACGAAAGCTGCCAGCACGGAAAGCTGTAGCTGGTTTTCACTGTCCCTTGGAACTGCATTCGCTGCCGCACAGTCATTCGTGTTCTGCAAAAGCTTGCCTTGGTAATGGGGCAACACTGTTTATCTCTCTCTGCCAGGGCCCGGCTGCCAAATTCGAAACGTCCAGCGATTGCGCCCACACGAAAGCTGCCAGCACGGAAAGCTGTAGCTGGTTTTCACTGTCCCTTGGAACTGCATTCGCTGCCGCACAGTCATTCGTGTTCTGCAAAAGCTTGCCTTGGTAATGGGGCAACGCTGTGTATCTCTCTCTGGCAGAGCCCGGCTGCCAAATTCGAAACGTCCAGCGATTGCGCCCACACGAAAGCTGCCAGCACGGAAAGCTGTAGCTGGTTTTCACTGTCCCTTGGAACTGCATTCGCTGCCGCACAGTCATTCGTGTTCTGCAAAAGCTTGGCTTGGTAATGGGGCAACACTGTGTACCTCTCTCTGGCAGAGCCCGGCTGCCAAATTCGAAACGTCCCGCGATGGCGCCCACACGAAAGCTGCCAGCACGGAAAGCTGTGGCTGGTTTTCACTGTCCCTTGGAACTGCATTCGCTGCCGCACAGTCATTCGTGTTCTGCAAAAGCTTGGCTTGGTAATGGGGCAACACTGTGTACCTCTCTCTGGCAGAGCCCGGCTGCCAAATTCGAAACGTCCAGCGATTGCGCCCACACGAAAGCTGCCAGCACGGAAAGCTGTAGCTGGTTTTCACTGTCCCTTGGAACTGCATTCGCTGCCGCACAGTCATTCGTGTTCTGCAAAAGCTTGCCTTGGTAATGGGGCAACGCTGTGTATCTCTCTCTGGCAGAGCCCGGCTGCCAAATTCGAAACGTCCAGCGATTGCGCCCACACGAAAGCTGCCAGCACGGAAAGCTGTAGCTGGTTTTCACTGTCCCTTGGAACTGCATTCGCTGCCGCACAGTCATTCGTGTTCTGCAAAAGCTTGGCTTGGTAATGGGGCAACACTGTGTACCTCTCTCTGGCAGAGCCCGGCTGCCAAATTCGAAACGTCCCGCGATGGCGCCCACACGAAAGCTGCCAGCACGGAAAGCTGTGGCTGGTTTTCACTGTCCCTTGGAACTGCATTCGCTGCCGCACAGTCATTCGTGTTCTGCAAAAGCTTGGCTTGGTAATGGGGCAACACTGTGTACCTCTCTCTGGCAGAGCCCGGCTGCCAAATTCGAAACGTCCAGCGATTGCGCCCACACGAAAGCTGCCAGCACGGAAAGCTGTAGCTGGTTTTCACTGTCCCTTGGAACTGCATTCGCTGCCGCACAGTCATTCGTGTTCTGCAAAAGCTTGGCTTGGTAATGGGGCAACACTGTGTATCTCTCTCTGCCAGGGCCCGGCTGCCAAATTCGAAACGTCTAGTGATTGCGCCCACACGAAAGATGCCAGCACGGAAAGCTGTAGCTGGTTTTCACTGTCCCTTGGAGCTGCATTTGCTGCCGCACAGTCATTCGTGTTCTGCAAAATCTTGCCTTGGTAATGGAGCAACACTGTGTATCTCTCTCTGGCAGAGCACGGCTGCCAAATTCGAAACGTCCAGCGATTGCGCCCACACGAAAGCTGCCAGCACGGAAAGCTGTAGCTGGTTTTCACTGTCCCTTGGAACTGCATTCGCTGCCGCACAGTCTTCGTGTTCTGCAAAAGCTTGGCTTGGTAATGGGGCAACACTGTGTATCTCTGTCTGCCAGGGCCCGGCTGCCAAATTCGAAACGTCCAGCGATTGCGCCCACACGAAAGCTGCCAGCACGGAAAGCTGTAGCTGGTTTTCACTGTCCCTTGGAACTGCATTCGCTGCCGCACAGTCATTCGTGTTCTGCAAAAGCTTGGCTTGGTAATGGGGCAACACTCTGTACCTCTCTCTGGCAGAGCCCGGCTGCCAAATTCGAAACGTCCAGCGATTGCGCCCACACGAAAGCTGCCAGCACGGAAAGCTGTAGCTGGTTTTCACTGTCCCTTGGAACTGCATTCGCTGCCGCACAGTCATTCGTGTTCTGCTAAAGCTTGGCTTGGTAATGGGGCAACACTGTGTATCTCTCTCTGGCAGAGCCCAGCTGCCAAATTCGAAACGTCCAGCGATTGCGCCCACACGAAAGCTGCCAGCACGGAAAGCTGTAGCTGGTTTTCACTGTCCCTTGGAACTGCATTCGCTGCCGCACAGTCATTCGTGTTCTGCAAAAGCTTGGCTTGGTAATGGGGCAACACTCTGTACCTCTCTCTGCCAGGGCCCAGCTGCCAAATTCGAAACGTGCAGCGATGGTGCCCACACGAAAGCTGCCAGCACGGAAAGCTGTAGCTGGTTTTCACTGTCCCTTGGAACTGCATTCGCTGCCGCACAGTCATTCGTGTTCTGCAAAAGCTTGCCTTGGTAATGGGGCAACACTGTTTATCTCTCTCTGCCAGGGCCCGGCTGCCAAATTCGAAACGTCCAGCGATTGCGCCCACACGAAAGCTGCCAGCACGGAAAGCTGTAGCTGGTTTTCACTGTCCCTTGGAACTGCATTCGCTGCCGCACAGTCATTCGTGTTCTGCAAAAGCTTGGCTTGGTAATGGGGCAACACTGTGTACCTCTCTCTGGCAGAGCCCGGCTGCCAAATTCGAAACGTCCAGCGATTGCGCCCACACGAAAGCTGCCAGCACGGAAAGCTGTAGCTGGTTTTCACTGTCCCTTGGAACTGCATTCGCTGCCGCACAGTCATTCGTGTTCTGCAAAAGCTTGCCTTGGTAATGGGGCAACGCTGTGTATCTCTCTCTGGCAGAGCCCGGCTGCCAAATTCGAAACGTCCAGCGATTGCGCCCACACGAAAGCTGCCAGCACGGAAAGCTGTAGCTGGTTTTCACTGCCCCTTGGAACTGCATTCGCTGCCGCACAGTCATTCGTGTTCTGCAAAAGCTTGGGTTAGTAATGGGGCAATACTGTGTATCTCTCTCTCGCATAGCCCGGCTGCCAAATTCGAAAGGTCCAGCGATTGCGCCTACACGAAAGCTGCCAGCACGGAAAGCTGTAGCTGGTTTTCACTGTCCCTTGGAGCTGCATTTGCTGCCGCACAGTCATTCATGTTCTGCAAAAGCTTGGGTTAGTAATGGGGCAACACTGTGTATCTCTCTCTGGCAGAGCCCGGCTGCCAAATTCGAAACGTCCAGCGATTGCGCCCACACGAAAGCTGCCAGCACGGAAAGCTGTAGCTGGTTTTCACTGTCCCTTGGAACTGCATTCGCTGCCGCACAGTCATTCGTGTTCTGCAAAAGCTTGGGTTAGTAATGGGGCAATACTGTGTATCTCTCTCTGGCAGAGCCCGGCTGCCAAATTCGAAACGTCCAGCGATTGCGCCCACACGAAAGCTGCCAGCACGGAAAGCTGTAGCTGGTTTTCACTGTCCCTTGGAACTGCATTCGCTGCCGCACAGTCATTCGTGTTCTGCGAAAGCTTGGCTTGGTAATGGGGCAACACTCTGTATCTCTCTCTGGCAGAGCCCGGCTGCCAAATTAGAAATGTCCAGCGATTGCGCCCACACGAAAGCTGCCAGCACGGAAAGCTGTAGCTGGTTTTCACTGTCCCTTGGAAGTGCATTCGCTGCCGCACAGTCATTCGTGTTCTGCAAAAGCTTGGGTTAGTAATGGGGCAACACTCTGTATCTCTCTCTGGCAGAGCCCGGCTGCCAAATTCGAAATGTCCAGCGATTGCGCCCACACGAAAGCTGCCAGCACGGAAAGCTGTAGCTGGTTTTCACTGTCCCTTGGAACTGCATTCGCTGCCGCACAGTCATTCGTGTTCTGCAAAAGCTTGGCTTGGTAATGGGGCAACACTGTGTACCTCTCTCTGCCAGGGCCCAGATGCCAAATTCGAAACGTCCAGCGATTGCGCCCACACGAAAGCTGCCAGCGCGGAAAGCTGTAGCTGGTTTTCACTGTCCCTTGGAGCTGCATTCGCTGCCGCACAGTCATTCGTGTTCTGCAAAAGCTTGGCTTGGTAATGGGGCAACACTCTGTACCTCTCTCTCGCACAGCACGCCTGCCAAATTCGAAAGGTCCAGCGATTGCGCCTACACGAAAGCTGCCAGCACGGAAAGCTGTAGCTGGTTTTCACTGTCCCTTGGAACTGCATTCGCTGCCGCACAGTCATTCGTGTTCTGCAAAAGCTTGGCTTGGTAATGGGGCAACACTGTGTACCTCTCTCTGGCAGAGCCCGGCTGCCAAATTCGAAACGTCCAGCGATTGCGCCCACATGAAAGCTGCCAGCACGGAAAGCTGTAGCTGGTTTTCACTGTCCCTTGGAGCTGCATTCGCTGCCGCACAGTCATTCGTGTTCTGCAAAAGCTTGGCTTGGTAATGGGGCAACACTCTGTATCTCTCTCTGGCAGAGCCCGGCTGCCAAATTCGAAACGTCCAGCGATTGCGCCCACACGAAAGCTGCCAGCACGGAAAGCTGTAGCTGGTTTTCACTGTCCCTTGGAGCTGCATTCGCTGCCGCACAGTCATTCGTGTTCTGCAAAAGCTTGGCTTGGTAATGGGGCAACACTGTGTACCTCTCTCTGGCAGAGCCCGGCTGCCAAATTCGAAACGTCCCGCGATGGCGCCCACACGAAAGCTGCCAGCACGGAAAGCTGTGGCTGGTTTTCACTGTCCCTTGGAACTGCATTCGCTGCCGCACAGTCATTCGTGTTCTGCAAAAGCTTGGCTTGGTAATGGGGCAACACTGTGTATCTCTCTCTGCCAGGGCCCGGCTGCCAAATTCGAAACGTCTAGTGATTGCGCCCACACGAAAGATGCCAGCACGGAAAGCTGTAGCTGGTTTTCACTGTCCCTTGGAGCTGCATTTGCTGCCGCACAGTCATTCGTGTTCTGCAAAATCTTGCCTTGGTAATGGAGCAACACTGTGTATCTCTCTCTGGCAGAGCACGGCTGCCAAATTCGAAACGTCCAGCGATTGCGCCCACACGAAAGCTGCCAGCACGGAAAGCTGTAGCTGGTTTTCACTGTCCCTTGGAACTGCATTCGCTGCCGCACAGTCTTCGTGTTCTGCAAAAGCTTGGCTTGGTAATGGGGCAACACTGTGTATCTCTGTCTGCCAGGGCCCGGCTGCCAAATTCGAAACGTCCAGCGATTGCGCCCACACGAAAGCTGCCAGCACGGAAAGCTGTAGCTGGTTTTCACTGTCCCTTGGAACTGCATTCGCTGCCGCACAGTCATTCGTGTTCTGCAAAAGCTTGGCTTGGTAATGGGGCAACACTCTGTACCTCTCTCTGGCAGAGCCCGGCTGCCAAATTCGAAACGTCCAGCGATTGCGCCCACACGAAAGCTGCCAGCACGGAAAGCTGTAGCTGGTTTTCACTGTCCCTTGGAACTGCATTCGCTGCCGCACAGTCATTCGTGTTCTGCAAAAGCTTGGCTTGGTAATGGGGCAACACTGTGTATCTCTCTCTGGCAGAGCCCAGCTGCCAAATTCGAAACGTCCAGCGATTGCGCCCACACGAAAGCTGCCAGCACGGAAAGCTGTAGCTGGTTTTCACTGTCCCTTGGAACTGCATTCGCTGCCGCACAGTCATTCGTGTTCTGCAAAAGCTTGGCTTGGTAATGGGGCAACACTGTGTACCTCTCTCTGCCAGGGCCCAGCTGCCAAATTCGAAACGTGCAGCGATGGTGCCCACATGAAAGCTGCCAGCACGGAAAGCTGTAGCTGGTTTTCACTGTCCCTTGGAACTACATTCGCTGCCGCACAGTCATTCGTGTTCTGCAAAAGCTTGGCTTGGTAATGGGGCAACACTGTGTATCTCTCTCTGGCAGAGCCCGGCTGCCAAATTCGAAACGTCCAGCGATTGCGCCCACACGAAAGCTGCCAGCACGGAAAGCTGTAGCTGGTTTTCACTGTCCCTTGGAACTGCATTCGCTGCCGCACAGTCATTCGTGTTCTGCGAAAGCTTGGCTTGGTAATGGGGCAACACTGTGTACCTCTCTCTGCCAGGGCCCAGCTGCCAAATTCGAAACGTCCCGCGATTGCGCCCACACGAAAGCTGCCAGCACGGAAAGCTGTAGCTGGTTTTCACTGTCCCTTGGAACTGCATTCGCTGCCGCACAGTCATTCGTGTTCTGCAAAAGCTTGGCTTGGTAATGGGGCAACACTGTGTACCTCTCTCTGGCAGAGCCCGGCTGCCAAATTCAAAACGTCCAGCGATTGCGCCCACACGAAAGCTGCCAGCACGGAAAGCTGTAGCTGGTTTTCACTGTCCCTTGGAACTGCATTCGCTGCCGCACAGTCATTCGTGTTCTGCAAAAGCTTGGCTTGGTAATGGGGCAACACTGTGTACCTCTCTCTGGCAGAGCCCGGCTGCCAAATTCGAAACGTCCCGCGATTGCGCCCACACGAAAGCTGCCAGCACGGAAAGCTGTAGCTGGTTTTCACTGTCCATTGGAACTGCATTCGCTGCCGCACAGTCATTCGTGTTCTGCAAAAGCTTGGCTTGGTAATGGGGTAACACTTTGTACCTCCCTCTCGCACAGCACGCCTGCCAAATTCGAAAGGTCCAGCGACTGCGCCCACACGAAAGCTGCCAGCACGGAAAGCTGTATCTGGTTTTCACTGCCCCTTGGAACTGCATTCGCTGCCGCACAGTCATTCGTGTTCTGCAAAAGCTTGGCTTGGTAATGGGGCAACACTGTGTACCTCTCTCTGGCAGAGCCCGGCTGCCAAATTCGAAACGTCCAGCGATTGCGCCCACACGAAAGCTGCCAGCACGGAAAGCTGTAGCTGGTTTTCACTGTGCCTTGGAACTGCATTCGCTGCCGCACAGTCATTCGTGTTCTGCAAAAGCTTGGCTTGGTAATGGGGCAACACTGTGTACCTCTCTCTGCCAGGGCCCAGCTGCCAAATTCGAAACGTCCAGCGATTGCGCCCACACGAAAGCTGCCAGCACGGAAAGCTGTAGCTGGTTTTCACTGTCCCTTGGAACTGCATTCGCTGCCGCACAGTCATTCGTGTTCTGCAAAAGCTTGCCTTGGTAATGGGGCAACACTGTTTATCTCTCTCTGCCAGGGCCCGGCTGCCAAATTCGAAACGTCCAGCGATTGCGCCCACACGAAAGCTGCCAGCACGGAAAGCTGTGGCTGGTTTTCACTGTCCCTTGGAACTGCATTCGCTGCCGCACAGTCATTCGTGTTCTGCAAAAGCTTGGCTTGGTAATGGGGCAACACTGTGTACCTCTCTCTGGCAGAGCCCGGCTGCCAAATTCGAAACGTCCAGCGATTGCGCCCACACGAAAGCTGCCAGCACGGAAAGCTGTAGCTGGTTTTCACTGTCCCTTGGAACTGCATTCGCTGCCGCACAGTCATTCGTGTTCTGCAAAAGCTTGCCTTGGTAATGGGGCAACGCTGTGTATCTCTCTCTGGCAGAGCCCGGCTGCCAAATTCGAAACGTCCAGCGATTGCGCCCACACGAAAGCTGCCAGCACGGAAAGCTGTAGCTGGTTTTCACTGCCCCTTGGAACTGCATTCGCTGCCGCACAGTCATTCGTGTTCTGCAAAAGCTTGGGTTAGTAATGGGGCAATACTGTGTATCTCTCTCTCGCATAGCCCGGCTGCCAAATTCGAAAGGTCCAGCGATTGCGCCTACACGAAAGCTGCCAGCACGGAAAGCTGTAGCTGGTTTTCACTGTCCCGTGGAGCTGCATTTGCTGCCGCACAGTCATTCGTGTTCTGCAAAAGCTTGGGTTAGTAATGGGGCAACACTGTGTATCTCTCTCTGGCAGAGCCCGGCTGCCAAATTCGAAACGTCCAGCGATTGCGCCCACACGAAAGCTGCCAGCACGGAAAGCTGTAGCTGGTTTTCACTGTCCCTTGGAACTGCATTCGCTGCCGCACAGTCATTCGTGTTCTGCAAAAGCTTGGGTTAGTAATGGGGCAACACTGTGTATCTCTCTCTGGCAGAGCCCGGCTGCCAAATTCGAAACGTCCAGCGATTGCGCCCACACGAAAGCTGCCAGCACGGAAAGCTGTAGCTGGTTTTCACTGTCCCTTGGAACTGCATTCGCTGCCGCACAGTCATTCGTGTTCTGCGAAAGCTTGGCTTGGTAATGGGGCAACACTCTGTATCTCTCTCTGGCAGAGCCCGGCTGCCAAATTAGAAATGTCCAGCGATTGCGCCCACACGAAAGCTGCCAGCACGGAAAGCTGTAGCTGGTTTTCACTGTCCCTTGGAACTGCATTCGCTGCCGCACAGTCATTCGTGTTCTGCAAAAGCTTGGGTTAGTAATGGGGCAACACTCTGTATCTCTCTCTGGCAGAGCCCGGCTGCCAAATTCGAAATGTCCAGCGATTGCGCCCACACGAAAGCTGCCAGCACGGAAAGCTGTAGCTGGTTTTCACTGTCCCTTGGAACTGCATTCGCTGCCGCACAGTCATTCGTGTTCTGCAAAAGCTTGGCTTGGTAATGGGGCAACACTGTGTACCTCTCTCTGCCAGGGCCCAGATGCCAAATTCGAAACGTCCAGCGATTGCGCCCACACGAAAGCTGCCAGCGCGGAAAGCTGTAGCTGGTTTTCACTGTCCCTTGGAGCTGCATTCGCTGCCGCACAGTCATTCGTGTTCTGCAAAAGCTTGGCTTGGTAATGGGGCAACACTCTGTACCTCTCTCTCGCACAGCACGCCTGCCAAATTCGAAAGGTCCAGCGATTGCGCCTACACGAAAGCTGCCAGCACGGAAAGCTGTAGCTGGTTTTCACTGTCCCTTGGAACTGCATTCGCTGCCGCACAGTCATTCGTGTTCTGCAAAAGCTTGGCTTGGTAATGGGGCAACACTGTGTACCTCTCTCTGGCAGAGCCCGGCTGCCAAATTCGAAACGTCCAGCGATTGCGCCCACATGAAAGCTGCCAGCACGGAAAGCTGTAGCTGGTTTTCACTGTCCCTTGGAGCTGCATTCGCTGCCGCACAGTCATTCGTGTTCTGCAAAAGCTTGGCTTGGTAATGGGGCAACACTCTGTATCTCTCTCTGGCAGAGCCCGGCTGCCAAATTCGAAACGTCCAGCGATTGCGCCCACACGAAAGCTGCCAGCACGGAAAGCTGTAGCTGGTTTTCACTGTCCCTTGGAACTGCATTCGCTGCCGCACAGTCTTCGTGTTCTGCAAAAGCTTGGCTTGGTAATGGGGCAACACTGTGTATCTCTGTCTGCCAGGGCCCGGCTGCCAAATTCGAAACGTCCAGCGATTGCGCCCACACGAAAGCTGCCAGCACGGAAAGCTGTAGCTGGTTTTCACTGTCCCTTGGAACTGCATTCGCTGCCGCACAGTCATTCGTGTTCTGCGAAAGCTTGGCTTGGTAATGGGGCAACACTCTGTACCTCTCTCTCGCACAGCACGCCTGCCAAATTCGAAAGGTCCAGCGATTGCGCCTACACGAAAGCTGCCAGCACGGAAAGCTGTAGCTGGTTTTCACTGTCCCTTGGAGCTGCATTCGCTGCCGCACAGTCATTCGTGTTCTTCAAAAGCTTGGCTTGGTAATGGAGCAACACTCTGTATCTCTCTCTGGCAGAGCCGGGCGCCAAATTCGAAACGTCCAGCGATTGCGCCCACACGAAAGCTGCCAGCACGGAAAGCTGTAGCTGGTTTTCACTGTCCCTTGGAACTGCATTCGCTGCCGCACAGTCTTCGTGTTCTGCAAAAGCTTGGCTTGGTAATGGGGCAACACTCTGTACCTCTCTGGCAGAGCCCGGCTGCCAAATTCGAAACGTCCCGCGATTGCGCCCACACGAAAGCTGCCAGCACGGAAAGCTGTAGCTGGTTTTCACTGTCCCTTGGAACTGCATTCGCTGCCGCACAGTCATTCGTGTTCTGCAAAAGCTTGGCTTGGTAATGGGGCAACACTCTGTACCTCTCTGGCAGAGCCCGGCTGCCAAATTCGAAACGTCCCGCGATTGCGCCCACACGAAAGCTGCCAGCACGGAAAGCTGTGGCTGGTTTTCACTGTCCCTTGGAACTGCATTCGCTGCCGCACAGTCTTCGTGTTCTGCAAAAGCTTGGGTTAGTAATGGGGCAATACTGTGTATCTCTCTCTGGCAGAGCCCGGCTGCCAAATTCGAAACGTCCAGCGATTGCGCCCACACGAAAGCTGCCAGCACGGAAAGCTGTAGCTGGTTTTCCCTGTCCCTTGGAACTGCATTCGCTGCCGCACAGTCATTCGTGTTCTGCAAAAGCTTGGCTTGGTAATGGGGCAACACTGTGTATCTCTCTCTGGCAGAGCCCGGCTGCCAAATTCGAAACGTCCAGCGATTGCGCCCACACGAAAGCTGCCAGCACGGAAAGCTGTAGCTGGTTTTCACTGTCCCTTGGAACTGCATTCGCTGCCGCACAGTCATTCGTGTTCTGCAAAAGCTTTCCTTGTGAATGGGGCAACACTGTGTATCTCTCTCTGGCAGAGCCCGGCTGCCAAATTCGAAACGTCCAGCGATTGCGCCCACACGAAAGCTGCCAGCACGGAAAGCTGTAGCTGGTTTTCACTGTCCCTTGGAACTGCATTCGCTGCCGCACAGTCATTCGTGTTCTGCAAAATCTTGGCTTGGTAATGGGGCAACACTCTGTACCTCTCTCTCGCACAGCACGCCTGCCAAATTCGAAACGTCCAGCGATTGCGCCCACACGAAAGCTGCCAGCACGGAAAGCTGTATCTGGTTTTCACTGTCCCTTGGAACTGCATTCGCTGCCGCACAGTCATTCGTGTTCTGCAAAAGCTTGGCTTGGTAATGGGGCAACACTGTGTATCTCTCTCTGGCAGAGCCCGGCTGCCAAATTCGAAAGGTCCAGCGATTGCGCCCACACGAAAGCTGCCAGCACGGAAAGCTGTAGCTGGTTTTCACTGTCCCTTGGAACTGCATTTGCTGCCGCACAGTCATTCGTGTTCTGCAAGAGCTTGGCTTGGTAATGGGGCAACACTCTGTACCTCTCTCTCGCACAGCACGCCTGCCAAATTCGAAAGGTCCAGCGATTGCGCCTACACGAAAGCTGTCAGCACGGAAAGCTGTAGCTGGTTTTCACTGTCCCTTGGAACTGCATTCGCTGCCGCACAGTCATTCGTGTTCTGCAAAAGCTTGGCTTGGTAATGGGGCAACACTGTGTATCTCTCTCTGGCAGAGCCCGGCTGCCAAATTCGAAACGTCCCGCGATTGCGCCCACACGAAAGCTGCCAGCACGGAAAGCTGTAGCTGGTTTTCACTGTCCCTTGGAACTGCATTCGCTGCCGCACAGTCATTCGTGTTCTGCAAAAGCTTGGCTTGGTAATGGGGCAACACTGTGTATCTCTCTCTGGCAGAGCCCGGCTGCCAAATTCAAAACGTCCAGCGATTGCGCCCACACGAAAGCTGCCAGCACGGAAAGCTGTAGCTGGTTTTCACTGTCCCTTGGAACTGCATTCGCTGCCGCACAGTCATTCGTGTTCTGCAAAAGCTTGGGTTAGTAATGGGGCAACACTGTGTATCTCTCTCTGGCAGAGCCCGGCTGCCAAATTCGAAACGTCCAGCGATTGCGCCCACACGAAAGCTGCCAGCACGGAAAGCTGTAGCTGGTTTTCACTGTCCCTTGGAACTGCATTTGCTGCCGCACAGTCTTCGTGTTCTGCAAAAGCTTGGCTTGGTAATGGGACAACACTGTGTATCTCTGTCTGGCAGAGCCCGGCTGCCAAATTCGAAACGTCCAGCGATTGCGCCCACACGAAAGCTGCCAGCACGGAAAGCCGTAGCTGGTTTTCACTGTCCCTTGGAACTGCATTCGCTGCCGCACAGTCATTCGTGTTCTGCAAAAGCTTGGCTTGGTAATGGGGCAACACTGTGTATCTCTCTCTGGCAGAGCCCGGCTGCCAAATTCGAAAGGTCCAGCGATTGCGCCCACATGAAAGCTGCCAGCACGGAAAGCTGTAGCTGGTTTTCACTGTCCCTTGGAACTGCATTCGCTGCCGCACAGTCATTCGTGTTCTGCAAAAGCTTGGCTTGGTAATGGGGCAACACTCTGTACCTCTCTCTCGCACAGCACGCCTGCCAAATTCGAAAGGTCCAGCGATTGCGCCTACACGAAAGCTGCCAGCACGGAAAGCTGTAGCTGGTTTTCACTGTCCCTTGGAGCTGCATTTGCTGCCGCACAGTCATTCGTGTTCTGCAAAAGCTTGGCTTGGTAATGGGGCAACACTGTGTATCTCTCTCTCGCAGAGGCCGGCTGCCAAATTCGAAACGTCCAGCGATTGCGCCCACACGAAAGCTGCCAGCACGGAAAGCTGTAGCTGGTTTTCACTGTCCCTTGGAACTGCATTCGCTGCCGCACAGTCATTCGTGTTCTGCAAAAGCTTGGCTTGGTAATGGGGCAACACTGTGTATCTCTCTCTGGCAGAGCCCGGCTGCCAAATTCGAAACGTCCAGCGATTGCGCCCACACGAAAGCTGCCAGCATGGAAAGCTGTAGCTGGTTTTCACTGTCCCTTGGAACTGCATTTGCTGCCGCACAGTCATTCGTGTTCTGCAAAAGCTTGGCTTGGTAATGGGGCAACACTCTGTACCTCTCTCTCGCACAGCACGCCTGCCAAATTCGAAAGGTCCAGCGATTGCGCCTACACGAAAGCTGTCAGCACGGAAAGCTGTAGCTGGTTTTCACTGTCCCTTGGAGCTGCATTTGCTGCCGCACAGTCATTCGTGTTCTGCAAAATCTTTCCTTGGTAATGGAGCAACACTGTGTATCTCTCTCTGGCAGAGCCCGTCTGCCAAATTCGAAACGTCCAGCGATTGCGCCCACACGAAAGCTGCCAGCACGGAAAGCTGTATCTGGTTTTCACTGTCCCTTGGAACTGCATTCGCTGCCGCACAGTCATTCGTGTTCTGCAAAAGCTTGGCTTGGGAATGGGGCAACACTGTGTATCTCTCTCTGGCAGAGCCCGGCTGCCAAATTCGAAACGTCCAGCGATTGCGCCCACACGAAAGCTGCCAGCACGGAAAGCTGTAGCTGGTTTTCACTGTCCCTTGGAACTGCATTCGCTGCCGCACAGTCATTCGTGTTCTGCAAAAGCTTGGCTTGGTAATGGGGCAACACTCTGTACCTCTCTCTCGCACAGCACGCCTGCCAAATTCGAAAGGTCCAGCGATTGCGCCTACACGAAAGCTGCCAGCACGGAAAGCTGTAGCTGGTTTTCACTGTCCCTTGGAGCTGCATTCGCTGCCGCACAGTCATTCGTGTTCTTCAAAATCTTGGCTTGGGAATGGGGCAACACTGTGTATCTCTCTCTGGCAGAGCCCGGCTGCCAAATTCGAAACGTCCAGCGATTGCGCCCACACGAAAGCTGCCAGCACGGAAAGCTGTAGCTGGTTTTCACTGTCCCTTGGAACTGCATTCGCTGCCGCACAGTCTTCGTGTTCTGCAAAAGCTTGGCTTGGTAATGGGGCAACACTCTGTACCTCTCTGGCAGAGCCCGGCTGCCAAATTCGAAACGTCCCGCGATTGCGCCCACACGAAAGCTGCCAGCACGGAAAGCTGTAGCTGGTTTTCACTGTCCCTTGGAACTGCATTCGCTGCCGCACAGTCATTCGTGTTCTGCAAAAGCTTGGCTTGGTAATGGGGCAACACTCTGTACCTCTCTGGCAGAGCCCGGCTGCCAAATTCGAAACGTCCCGCGATTGCGCCCACACGAAAGCTGCCAGCACGGAAAGCTGTGGCTGGTTTTCACTGTCCCTTGGAACTGCATTCGCTGCCGCACAGTCTTCGTGTTCTGCAAAAGCTTGGGTTAGTAATGGGGCAATACTGTGTATCTCTCTCTGGCAGAGCCCGGCTGCCAAATTCGAAACGTCCAGCGATTGCGCCCACACGAAAGCTGCCAGCACGGAAAGCTGTAGCTGGTTTTCACTGTCCCTTGGAACTGCATTCGCTGCCGCACAGTCATTCGTGTTCTGCAAAAGCTTGGCTTGGTAATGGGGCAACACTGTGTATCTCTGGCAGAGCCCGGCTGCCAAATTCGAAACGTCCAGCGATTGCGCCCACACGAAAGCTGCCAGCACGGAAAGCTGTAGCTGGTTTTCACTGTCCCTTGGAACTGCATTCGCTGCCGCACAGTCATTCGTGTTCTGCAAAAGCTTGCCTTGGGAATGGGGCAACACTGTGTATCTCTCTCTGGCAGAGCCCGGCTGCCAAATTCGAAACGTCCAGCGATTGCGCCCACACGAAAGCTGCCAGCACGGAAAGCTGTAGCTGGTTTTCACTGTCCCTTGGAACTGCATTCGCTGCCGCACAGTCATTCGTGTTCTGCAAAATCTTGGCTTGGTAATGGGGCAACACTCTGTACCTCTCTCTCGCACAGCACGCCTGCCAAATTCGAAACGTCCAGCGATTGCGCCCACACGAAAGCTGCCAGCACGGAAAGCTGTATCTGGTTTTCACTGTGCCTTGGAACTGCATTCGCTGCCGCACAGTCATTCGTGTTCTGCAAAAGCTTGGCTTGGTAATGGGGCAACACTGTGTATCTCTCTCTGGCAGAGCCCGGCTGCCAAATTCGAAAGGTCCAGCGATTGCGCCCACACGAAAGCTGCCAGCACGGAAAGCTGTAGCTGGTTTTCACTGTCCCTTGGAACTGCATTCGCTGCCGCACAGTCATTCGTGTTCTGCAAAAGCTTGGCTTGGTAATGGGGCAACACTGTGTATCTCTCTCTGGCAGAGCCCGGCTGCCAAATTCAAAACGTCCAGCGATTGCGCCCACACGAAAGCTGCCAGCACGGAAAGCTGTAGCTGGTTTTCACTGTCCCTTGGAACTGCATTCGCTGCCGCACAGTCATTCGTGTTCTGCAAAAGCTTGGCTTGGTAATGGGGCAACACTGTGTATCTCTCTCTGGCAGAGCCCGGCTGCCAAATTCGAAACGTCCAGCGATTGCGCCCACACGAAAGCTGCCAGCACGGAAAGCTGTAGCTGGTTTTCACTGTCCCTTGGAACTGCATTCGCTGCCGCACAGTCATTCGTGTTCTGCAAAAGCTTGGCTTGGTAATGGGGCAACACTGTGTATCTCTCTCTGGCAGAGCCCGGCTGCCAAATTCGAAAGGTCCAGCGATTGCGCCCACACGAAAGCTGCCAGCACGGAAAGCTGTAGCTGGTTTTCACTGTCCCTTGGAACTGCATTCGCTGCCGCACAGTCATTCGTGTTCTGCAAAAGCTTGGCTTGGTAATGGGGCAACACTCTGTACCTCTCTCTCGCACAGCACGCCTGCCAAATTCGAAAGGTCCAGCGATTGCGCCTACACGAAAGCTGCCAGCACGGAAAGCTGTAGCTGGTTTTCACTGTCCCTTGGAGCTGCATTTGCTGCCGCACAGTCTTCGTGTTCTGCAAAAGCTTGGCTTGGTAATGGGGCAACACTGTGTATCTCTCTCTCGCAGAGGCCGGCTGCCAAATTCGAAACGTCCAGCGATTGCGCCCACACGAAAGCTGCCAGCACGGAAAGCTGTAGCTGGTTTTCACTGTCCCTTGGAACTGCATTCGCTGCCGCACAGTCATTCGTGTTCTGCAAAAGCTTGGCTTGGTAATGGGGCAACACTGTGTATCTCTCTCTGGCAGAGCCCGGCTGCCAAATTCGAAACGTCCAGCGATTGCGCCCACACGAAAGCTGCCATCACGGAAAGCTGTAGCTGGTTTTCACTGTCCCTTGGAACTGCATTTGCTGCCGCACAGTCATTCGTGTTCTGCAAAAGCTTGGCTTGGTAATGGGGCAACACTGTGTACCTCTCTCTGGCAGAGCCCGCCTGCCAAATTCGAAACGTCCCGCGATTGCGCCCACACGAAAGCTGCCAGCACGGAAAGCTGTAGCTGGTTTTCACTGTCCCTTGGAACTGCATTCGCTGCCGCACAGTCATTCGTGTTCTGCAAAAGCTTGGCTTGGTAATGGGGCAACACTCTGTACCTCTCTGGCAGAGCCCGGCTGCCAAATTCGAAACGTCCCGCGATTGCGCCCACACGAAAGCTGCCAGCACGGAAAGCTGTGGCTGGTTTTCACTGTCCCTTGGAACTGCATTCGCTGCCGCACAGTCTTCGTGTTCTGCAAAAGCTTGGGTTAGTAATGGGGCAATACTGTGTATCTCTCTCTGGCAGAGCCCGGCTGCCAAATTCGAAACGTCCAGCGATTGCGCCCACACGAAAGCTGCCAGCACGGAAAGCTGTAGCTGGTTTTCACTGTCCCTTGGAACTGCATTCGCTGCCGCACAGTCATTCGTGTTCTGCAAAAGCTTGGCTTGGTAATGGGGCAACACTGTGTATCTCTCTCTGGCAGAGCCCGGCTGCCAAATTCGAAACGTCCAGCGATTGCGCCCACACGAAAGCTGCCAGCACGGAAAGCTGTAGCTGGTTTTCACTGTCCCTTGGAACTGCATTCGCTGCCGCACAGTCATTCGTGTTCTGCAAAAGCTTGCCTTGGGAATGGGGCAACACTGTGTATCTCTCTCTGGCAGAGCCCGGCTGCCAAATTCGAAACGTCCAGCGATTGCGCCCACACGAAAGCTGCCAGCACGGAAAGCTGTAGCTGGTTTTCACTGTCCCTTGGAACTGCATTCGCTGCCGCACAGTCATTCGTGTTCTGCAAAAGCTTGGCTTGGTAATGGGGCAACACTCTGTACCTCTCTCTCGCACAGCACGCCTGCCAAATTCGAAACGTCCAGCGATTGCGCCCACACGAAAGCTGCCAGCACGGAAAGCTGTATCTGGTTTTCACTGTCCCTTGGAACTGCATTCGCTGCCGCACAGTCATTCGTGTTCTGCAAAAGCTTGGCTTGGTAATGGGGCAACACTGTGTATCTCTCTCTGGCAGAGCCCGGCTGCCAAATTCGAAAGGTCCAGCGATTGCGCCCACACGAAAGCTGCCAGCACGGAAAGCTGTAGCTGGTTTTCACTGTCCCTTGGAACTGCATTCGCTGCCGCACAGTCATTCGTGTTCTGCAAAAGCTTGGCTTGGTAATGGGGCAACACTGTGTATCTCTCTCTGGCAGAGCCCGGCTGCCAAATTCAAAACGTCCAGCGATTGCGCCCACACGAAAGCTGCCAGCACGGAAAGCTGTATCTGGTTTTCACTGTCCCTTGGAACTGCATTCGCTGCCGCACAGTCATTCGTGTTCTGCAAAAGCTTGGCTTGGTAATGGGGCAACACTGTGTATCTCTCTCTGGCAGAGCCCGGCTGCCAAATTCGAAACGTCCAGCGATTGCGCCCACACGAAAGCTGCCAGCACGGAAAGCCGTAGCTGGTTTTCACTGTCCCTTGGAACTGCATTCGCTGCCGCACAGTCATTCGTGTTCTGCAAAAGCTTGGCTTGGTAATGGGGCAACACTGTGTATCTCTCTCCGGCAGAGCCCGGCTGCCAAATTCGAAAGGTCCAGCGATTGCGCCCACACGAAAGCTGCCAGCACGGAAAGCTGTAGCTGGTTTTCACTGTCCCTTGGAACTGCATTCGCTGCCGCACAGTCATTCGTGTTCTGCAAAAGCTTGGCTTGGTAATGGGGCAACACTCTGTACCTCTCTCTCGCACAGCACGCCTGCCAAATTCGAAAGGTCCAGCGATTGCGCCTACACGAAAGCTGCCAGCACGGAAAGCTGTAGCTGGTTTTCACTGTCCCTTGGAGCTGCATTTGCTGCCGCACAGTCTTCGTGTTCTGCAAAAGCTTGGCTTGGTAATGGGGCAACACTGTGTATCTCTCTCTCGCAGAGGCCGGCTGCCAAATTCGAAACGTCCAGCGATTGCGCCCACACGAAAGCTGCCAGCACGGAAAGCTGTAGCTGGTTTTCACTGTCCCTTGGAACTGCATTCGCTGCCGCACAATCATTCGTGTTCTGCAAAAGCTTGGCTTGGTAATGGGGCAACACTGTGTATCTCTCTCTGGCAGAGCCCGGCTGCCAAATTCGAAACGTCCAGCGATTGCGCCCACACGAAAGCTGCCAGCACGGAAAGCTGTAGCTGGTTTTCACTGTCCCTTGGAACTGCATTTGCTGCCGCACAGTCATTCGTGTTCTGCAAAAGCTTGGCTTGGTAATGGGGCAACACTCTGTACCTCTCTCTCGCACAGCACGCCTGCCAAATTCGAAAGGTCCAGCGATTGCGCCTACACGAAAGCTGTCAGCACGGAAAGCTGTAGCTGGTTTTCACTGTCCCTTGGAGCTGCATTTGCTGCCGCACAGTCATTCGTGTTCTGCAAAATCTTTCCTTGGTAATGGAGCAACACTGTGTATCTCTCTCTGGCAGAGCCCGTCTGCCAAATTCGAAACGTCCAGCGATTGCGCCCACACGAAAGCTGCCAGCACGGAAAGCTGTAGCTGGTTTTCACTGTCCCTTGGAACTGCATTCGCTGCCGCACAGTCATTCGTGTTCTGCAAAAGCTTGGCTTGGTAATGGGGCAACACTGTGTATCTCTCTCTGGCAGAGCCCGGCTGCCAAATTCGAAACGTCCAGCGATTGCGCCCACACGAAAGCTGCCAGCACGGAAAGCTGTAGCTGGTTTTCACTGTCCCTTGGAGCTGCATTTGCTGCCGCACAGTCATTCGTGTTCTGCAAAAGCTTGGCTTGGTAATGGGGCAACACTCTGTATCTCTCTCTCGCAGAGGCCGGCTGCCAAATTCGAAACGTCCAGCGATTGCGCCCACACGAAAACTGCCAGCACGGAAAGCTGTAGCTGGTTTTCACTGTCCCTTGGAACTGCATTTGCTGCCGCACAGTCATTCGTGTTCTGCAAGAGCTTGGCTTGGTAATGGGGCAACACTCTGTACCTCTCTCTCGCACAGCACGCCTGCCAAATTCGAAAGGTCCAGCGATTGCGCCCACACGAAAGCTGTCAGCACTGAAAGCTGTAGCTGGTTTTCACTGTCCCTTGGAGCTGCATTTGGTGCCGCACAGTCATTCGTGTTCTGCAAAAGCTTGGCTTGGTAATGGGGCAACACTGTGTATCTCTCTCTGCCAGGGCCCGGCTGCCAAATTCGAAACGTCTAGTGATTGCGCCCACACGAAAGCTGCCAGCACGGAAAGCTGTAGCTGGTTTTCACTGTCCCTTGGAGCTGCATTTGCTGCCGCACAGTCATTCGTGTTCTGCAAAATCTTGCCTTGGTAATGGAGCAACACTGTGTATCTCTCTCTGGCAGAGCCCGGCTGCCAAATTCGAAACGTCCAGCGATTGCGCCCACACGAAAGCTGCCAGCACGGAAAGCTGTAGCTGGTTTTCACTGTCCCTTGGAGCTGCATTTGCTGCCGCACAGTCATTCGTGTTCTGCAAAAGCTTGGCTTGGTAATGGGGCAACACTGTGTATCTCTCTCTCGCAGAGGCCGGCTGCCAAATTCGAAACGTCCAGCGATTGCGCCCACACGAAAGCTGCCAGCACGGAAAGCTGTAGCTGGTTTTCACTGTCCCTTGGAACTGCATTCGCTGCCGCACAGTCATTCGTGTTCTGCAAAAGCTTGGCTTGGTAATGGGGCAACACTGTGTATCTCTCTCTGGCAGAGCCCGGCTGCCAAATTCGAAACGTCCAGCGATTGCGCCCACACGAAAGCTGCCAGCACGGAAAGCTGTAGCTGGTTTTCACTGTCCCTTGGAACTGCATTCGCTGCCGCACAGTCATTCGTGTTCTGCAAAATCTTGGCTTGGTAATGGGGCAACACTCTGTACCTCTCTCTCGCACAGCACGCCTGCCAAATTCGAAACGTCCAGCGATTGCGCCCACACGAAAGCTGCCAGCACGGAAAGCTGTAGCTGGTTTTCACTGTCCCTTGGAACTGCATTCGCTGCCGCACAGTCATTCGTGTTCTGCAAAAGCTTGGCTTGGTAATGGGGCAACACTGTGTATCTCTCTCTGGCAGAGCCCGGCTGCCAAATTCGAAAGGTCCAGCGATTGCGCCCACACGAAAGCTGCCAGCACGGAAAGCTGTAGCTGGTTTTCACTGTCCCTTGGAACTGCATTCGCTGCCGCACAGTCATTCGTGTTCTGCAAAAGCTTGGCTTGGTAATGGGGCAACACTGTGTATCTCTCTCTGGCAGAGCCCGGCTGCCAAATTCAAAACGTCCAGCGATTGCGCCCACACGAAAGCTGCCAGCACGGAAAGCTGTAGCTGGTTTTCACTGTCCCTTGGAACTGCATTCGCTGCCGCACAGTCATTCGTGTTCTGCAAAAGCTTGGCTTGGTAATGGGGCAACACTGTGTATCTCTCTCTGGCAGAGCCCGGCTGCCAAATTCGAAACGTCCAGCGATTGCGCCCACACGAAAGCTGCCAGCACGGAAAGCCGTAGCTGGTTTTCACTGTCCCTTGGAACTGCATTCGCTGCCGCACAGTCATTCGTGTTCTGCAAAAGCTTGGCTTGGTAATGGGGCAACACTGTGTATCTCTCTCTGGCAGAGCCCGGCTGCCAAATTCGAAAGGTCCAGCGATTGCGCCCACACGAAAGCTGCCAGCACGGAAAGCTGTAGCTGGTTTTCACTGTCCCTTGGAACTGCATTCGCTGCCGCACAGTCATTCGTGTTCTGCAAAAGCTTGGCTTGGTAATGGGGCAACACTCTGTACCTCTCTCTCGCACAGCACGCCTGCCAAATTCGAAAGGTCCAGCGATTGCGCCTACACGAAAGCTGCCAGCACGGAAAGCTGTAGCTGGTTTTCACTGTCCCTTGGAGCTGCATTTGCTGCCGCACAGTCTTCGTGTTCTGCAAAAGCTTGGCTTGGTAATGGGGCAACACTGTGTATCTCTCTCTCGCAGAGGCCGGCTGCCAAATTCGAAACGTCCAGCGATTGCGCCCACACGAAAGCTGCCAGCACGGAAAGCTGTAGCTGGTTTTCACTGTCCCTTGGAACTGCATTCGCTGCCGCACAGTCATTCGTGTTCTGCAAAAGCTTGGCTTGGTAATGGGGCAACACTGTGTATCTCTCTCTGGCAGAGCCCGGCTGCCAAATTCGAAACGTCCAGCGATTGCGCCCACACGAAAGCTGCCAGCACGGAAAGCTGTAGCTGGTTTTCACTGTCCCTTGGAACTGCATTTGCTGCCGCACAGTCATTCGTGTTCTGCAAAAGCTTGGCTTGGTAATGGGGCAACACTCTGTACCTCTCTCTCGCACAGCACGCCTGCCAAATTCGAAAGGTCCAGCGATTGCGCCTACACGAAAGCTGTCAGCACGGAAAGCTGTAGCTGGTTTTCACTGTCCCTTGGAGCTGCATTTGCTGCCGCACAGTCATTCATGTTCTGCAAAATCTTTCCTTGGTAATGGAGCAACACTGTGTATCTCTCTCTGGCAGAGCCCGTCTGCCAAATTCGAAACGTCCAGCGATTGCGCCCACACGAAAGCTGCCAGCACGGAAAGCTGTAGCTGGTTTTCACTGTCCCTTGGAACTGCATTCGCTGCCGCACAGTCATTCGTGTTCTGCAAAAGCTTGGCTTGGTAATGGGGCAACACTGTGTATCTCTCTCTGGCAGAGCCCGGCTGCCAAATTTGAAACGTCCAGCGATTGCGCCCACACGAAAGCTGCCAGCACGGAAAGCTGTAGCTGGTTTTCACTGTCCCTTGGAGCTGCATTTGCTGCCGCACAGTCATTCGTGTTCTGCAAAAGCTTGGCTTGGTAATGGGACAACACTCTGTATCTCTCTCTCGCAGAGGCCGGCTGCCAAATTCGAAACGTCCAGCGATTGCGCCCACACGAAAACTGCCAGCACGGAAAGCTGTAGCTGGTTTTCACTGTCCCTTGGAACTGCATTTGCTGCCGCACAGTCATTCGTGTTCTGCAAGAGCTTGGCTTGGTAATGGGGCAACACTCTGTACCTCTCTCTCGCACAGCACGCCTGCCAAATTCGAAAGGTCCAGCGATTGCGCCCACACGAAAGCTGTCAGCACGGAAAGCTGTAGCTGGTTTTCACTGTCCCTTGGAGCTGCATTCGGTGCCGCACAGTCATTCGTGTTCTGCAAAAGCTTGGCTTGGTAATGGGGCAACACTGTGTATCTCTCTCTGCCAGGGCCCGGCTGCCAAATTCGAAACGTCTAGTGATTGCGCCCACACGAAAGCTGCCAGCACGGAAAGCTGTAGCTGGTTTTCACTGTCCCTTGGAGCTGCATTTGCTGCCGCACAGTCATTCGTGTTCTGCAAAATCTTGCCTTGGTAATGGAGCAACACTGTGTATCTCTCTCTGGCAGAGCCCGGCTGCCAAATTCGAAACGTCCAGCGATTGCGCCCACACGAAAGCTGCCAGCACGGAAAGCTGTAGCTGGTTTTCACTGTCCCTTGGAGCTGCATTTGCTGCCGCACAGTCATTCGTGTTCTGCAAAAGCTTGGCTTGGTAATGGGGCAACACTGTGTATCTCTCTCTCGCAGAGGCCGGCTGCCAAATTCGAAACGTCCAGCGATTGCGCCCACACGAAAGCTGCCAGCACGGAAAGCTGTAGCTGGTTTTCACTGTCCCTTGGAACTGCATTCGCTGCCGCACAGTCATTCGTGTTCTGCAAAAGCTTGGCTTGGTAATGGGGCAACACTCTGTACCTCTCTCTCGCACAGCACGCCTGCCAAATTCGAAAGGTCCAGCGATTGCGCCTACACGAAAGCTGCCAGCACGGAAAGCTGTAGCTGGTTTTCACTGTCCCTTGGAACTGCATTCGCTGCCGCACAGTCATTCGTGTTCTGCAAAATCTTTCCTTGGTAATGGAGCAACACTGTGTATCTCTCTCTGGCAGAGCCCGTCTGCCAAATTCGAAACGTCCAGCGATTGCGCCCACACGAAAGCTGCCAGCACGGAAAGCTGTAGCTGGTTTTCACTGTCCCTTGGAACTGCATTCGCTGCCACACAGTCATTCGTGTTCTGCAAAAGCTTGGCTTGGTAATGGGGCAACACTGTGTATCTCTCTCTGGCAGAGCCCGGCTGCCAAATTCGAAACGTCCAGCGATTGCGCCCACACGAAAGCTGCCAGCACGGAAAGCTGTAGCTGGTTTTCACTGTCCCTTGGAGCTGCATTTGCTGCCGCACAGTCATTCGTGTTCTGCAAGAGCTTGGCTTGGTAATGGGGCAACACTCTGTACCTCTCTCTCGCACAGCACGCCTGCCAAATTCGAAAGGTCCAGCGATTGCGCCCACACGAAAGCTGTCAGCACGGAAAGCTGTAGCTGGTTTTCACTGTCCCTTGGAGCTGCATTCGGTGCCGCACAGTCATTCGTGTTCTGCAAAAGCTTGGCTTGGTAATGGGGCAACACTGTGTATCTCTCTCTGCCAGGGCCCGGCTGCCAAATTCGAAACGTCTAGTGATTGCGCCCACACGAAAGCTGCCAGCACGGAAAGCTGTAGCTGGTTTTCACTGTCCCTTGGAGCTGCATTTGCTGCCGCACAGTCATTCGTGTTGTGCAAAATCTTGCCTTGGTAATGGAGCAACACTGTGTATCTCTCTCTGGCAGAGCCCGGCTGCCAAATTCGAAACGTCCAGCGATTGCGCCCACACGAAAGCTGCCAGCACGGAAAGCTGTAGCTGGTTTTCACTGTCCCTTGGAGCTGCATTTGCTGCCGCACAGTCATTCGTGTTCTGCAAAATCTTGGCTTGGTAATGGGGCAACACTGTGTATCTCTCTCTCGCAGAGGCCGGCTGCCAAATTCGAAACGTCCAGCGATTGCGCCCACACGAAAGCTGCCAGCACGGAAAGCTGTAGCTGGTTTTCACTGTCCCTTGGAACTGCATTCGCTGCCGCACAGTCATTCGTGTTCTGCAAAAGCTTGGCTTGGTAATGGGGCAACACTGTGTATCTCTCTCTGGCAGAGCCCGGCTGCCAAATTCGAAACGTCCAGCGATTGCGCCCACACGAAAGCTGCCAGCACGGAAAGCTGTAGCTGGTTTTCACTGTCCGTTGGAACTGCATTTGCTGCCGCACAGTCATTCGTGTTCTGCAAAAGCTTGGCTTGGTAATGGGGCAACACTCTGTACCTCTCTCTCGCACAGCACGCCTGCCAAATTCGAAAGGTCCAGCGATTGCGCCTACACGAAAGCTGTCAGCACGGAAAGCTGTAGCTGGTTTTCACTGTCCCTTGGAGCTGCATTTGCTGCCGCACAGTCATTCGTGTTCTGCAAAATCTTTCCTTGGTAATGGATCAACACTGTGTATCTCTCTCTGGCAGAGCCCGTCTGCCAAATTCGAAACGTCCAGCGATTGCGCCCACACGAAAGCTGCCAGCACGGAAAGCTGTAGCTGGTTTTCACTGTCCCTTGGAACTGCATTCGCTGCCGCACAGTCATTCGTGTTCTGCAAAAGCTTGGCTTGGTAATGGGGCAACACTGTGTATCTCTCTCTGGCAGAGCCCGGCTGCCAAATTCGAAACGTCCAGCGATTGCGCCCACACGAAAACTGCCAGCACGGAAAGCTGTAGCTGGTTTTCACTGTCCCTTGGAACTGCATTTGCTGCCGCACAGTCATTCGTGTTCTGCAAAAGCTTGGCTTGGTAATGGGGCAACACTCTGTATCTCTCTCTCGCAGAGGCCGGCTGCCAAATTCGAAACGTCCAGCGATTGCGCCCACACGAAAACTGCCAGCACGGAAAGCTGTAGCTGGTTTTCACTGTCCCTTGGAACTGCATTTGCTGCCGCACAGTCATTCGTGTTCTGCAAGAGCTTGGCTTGGTAATGGGGCAACACTCTGTACCTCTCTCTCGCACAGCACGCCTGCCAAATTCGAAAGGTCCAGCGATTGCGCCCACACGAAAGTTGTCAGCACGGAAAGCTGTAGCTGGTTTTCACTGTCCCTTGGAACTGCATTCGCTGCCGCACAGTCATTCGTGTTCTGCAAAAGCTTGGCTTGGTAATGGGGCAACACTGTGTATCTCTCTCTGCCAGGGCCCGGCTGCCAAATTCGAAACGTCTAGTGATTGCGCCCACACGAAAGCTGCCAGCACGGAAAGCTGTAGCTGGTTTTCACTGTCCCTTGGAGCTGCATTTGCTGCCGCACAGTCATTCGTGTTCTGCAAAATCTTGCCTTGGTAATGGAGCAACACTGTGTATCTCTCTCTGGCAGAGCCCGGCTGCCAAATTCGAAACGTCCAGCGATTGCGCCCACACGAAAGCTGCCAGCACGGAAAGCTGTAGCTGGTTTTCACTGTCCCTTGGAACTGCATTCGCTGCCGCACAGTCTTCGTGTTCTGCAAAAGCTTGGCTTGGTAATGGGGCAACACTGTGTATCTCTGTCTGCCAGGGCCCGGCTGCCAAATTCGAAACGTCCAGCGATTGCGCCCACACGAAAGCTGCCAGCACGGAAAGCTGTAGCTGGTTTTCACTGTCCCTTGGAACTGCATTCGCTGCCGCACAGTCATTCGTGTTCTGCAAAAGCTTGGCTTGGTAATGGGGCAACACTCTGTACCTCTCTCTCGCACAGCACGCCTGCCAAATTCGAAAGGTCCAGCGATTGCGCCTACACAAAAGCTGCCAGCACGGAAAGCTGTAGCTGGTTTTCACTGTCCCTTGGAGCTGCATTCGCTGCCGCACAGTCATTCGTGTTCTTCAAAATCTTGGGTTGGGAATGGGGCAACACTGTGTATCTCTCTCTGGCAGAGCCCGGCTGCCAAATTCGAAACGTCCAGCGATTGCGCCCACACGAAAGCTGCCAGCACGGAAAGCTGTAGCTGGTTTTCACTGTCCCTTGGAACTGCATTCGCTGCCGCACAGTCTTCGTGTTCTGCAAAAGCTTGGCTTGGTAATGGGGCAACACTCTGTACCTCTCTGGCAGAGCCCGGCTGCCAAATTCGAAACGTCCCGCGATTGCGCCCACACGAAAGCTGCCAGCACGGAAAGCTGTAGCTGGTTTTCACTGTCCCTTGGAACTGCATTCGCTGCCGCACAGTCATTCGTGTTCTGCAAAAGCTTGGCTAGGTAATGGGGCAACACTCTGTACCTCTCTGGCAGAGCCCGGCTGCCAAATTCGAAACGTCCCGCGATTGCGCCCACACGAAAGCTGCCAGCACGGAAAGCTGTGGCTGGTTTTCACTGTCCCTTGGAACTGCATTCGCTGCCGCACAGTCATTCGTGTTCTGCAAAAGCTTGGCTTGGTAATGGGGCAACACTGTGTATCTCTGTCTGCCAGGGCCCGGCTGCCAAATTCGAAACGTCCAGCGATTGCGCCCACACGAAAGCTGCCAGCACGGAAAGCTGTAGCTGGTTTTCACTGTCCCTTGGAACTGCATTTGCTGCCGCACAGTCATTCGTGTTCTGCAAAAGCTTGGCTTGGTAATGGGGCAACACTCTGTACCTCTCTCTCGCACAGCACGCCTGTCAAATTCGAAAGGTCCAGCGATTGCGCCTACACGAAAGCTGTCAGCACGGAAAGCTGTAGCTGGTTTTCACTGTCCCTTGGAGCTGCATTTGCTGCCGCACAGTCATTCGTGTTCTTCAAAATCTTTCCTTGGTAATGGAGCAACACTGTGTATCTCTCTCTGGCAGAGCCCGTCTGCCAAATTCGAAACGTCCAGCGATTGCGCCCACACGAAAGCTGCCAGCACGGAAAGCTGTAGCTGGTTTTCACTGTCCCTTGGAACTGCATTCGCTGCCGCACAGTCATTCGTGTTCTGCAAAAGCTTGGCTTGGTAATGGGGCAACACTGTGTATCTCTCTCTGGCAGAGCCCGGCTGCCAAATTCGAAACGTCCAGCGATTGCGCCCACACGAAAACTGCCAGCACGGAAAGCTGTAGCTGGTTTTCACTGTCCCTTGGAACTGCATTTGCTGCCGCACAGTCATTCGTGTTCTGCAAAAGCTTGGCTTGGTAATGGGGCAACACTCTGTATCTCTCTCTCGCAGAGGCCGGCTGCCAAATTCGAAACGTCCAGCGATTGCGCCCACACGAAAACTGCCAGCACGGAAAGCTGTAGCTGGTTTTCACTGTCCCTTGGAACTGCATTTGCTGCCGCACAGTCATTCGTGTTCTGCAAGAGCTTGGCTTGGTAATGGGGCAACACTCTGTACCTCTCTCTCGCACAGCACGCCTGCCAAATTCGAAAGGTCCAGCGATTGCGCCCACACGAAAGTTGTCAGCACGGAAAGCTGTAGCTGGTTTTCACTGTCCCTTGGAACTGCATTCGCTGCCGCACAGTCATTCGTGTTCTGCAAAAGCTTGGCTTGGTAATGGGGCAACACTGTGTATCTCTCTCTGCCAGGGCCCGGCTGCCAAATTCGAAACGTCTAGTGATTGCGCCCACACGAAAGCTGCCAGCACGGAAAGCTGTAGCTGGTTTTCACTGTCCCTTGGAGCTGCATTTGCTGCCGCACAGTCATTCGTGTTCTGCAAAATCTTGCCTTGGTAATGGAGCAACACTGTGTATCTCTCTCTGGCAGAGCCCGGCTGCCAAATTCGAAACGTCCAGCGATTGCGCCCACACGAAAGCTGCCAGCACGGAAAGCTGTAGCTGGTTTTCACTGTCCCTTGGAACTGCATTCGCTGCCGCACAGTCTTCGTGTTCTGCAAAAGCTTGGCTTGGTAATGGGGCAACACTGTGTATCTCTGTCTGCCAGGGCCCGGCTGCCAAATTCGAAACGTCCAGCGATTGCGCCCACACGAAAGCTGCCAGCACGGAAAGCTGTAGCTGGTTTTCACTGTCCCTTGGAACTGCATTCGCTGCCGCACAGTCATTCGTGTTCTGCAAAAGCTTGGCTTGGTAATGGGGCAACACTCTGTACCTCTCTCTCGCACAGCACGCCTGCCAAATTCGAAAGGTCCAGCGATTGCGCCTACACAAAAGCTGCCAGCACGGAAAGCTGTAGCTGGTTTTCACTGTCCCTTGGAGCTGCATTCGCTGCCGCACAGTCATTCGTGTTCTTCAAAATCTTGGGTTGGGAATGGGGCAACACTGTGTATCTCTCTCTGGCAGAGCCCGGCTGCCAAATTCGAAACGTCCAGCGATTGCGCCCACACGAAAGCTGCCAGCACGGAAAGCTGTAGCTGGTTTTCACTGTCCCTTGGAACTGCATTCGCTGCCGCACAGTCTTCGTGTTCTGCAAAAGCTTGGCTTGGTAATGGGGCAACACTCTGTACCTCTCTGGCAGAGCCCGGCTGCCAAATTCGAAACGTCCCGCGATTGCGCCCACACGAAAGCTGCCAGCACGGAAAGCTGTAGCTGGTTTTCACTGTCCCTTGGAACTGCATTCGCTGCCGCACAGTCATTCGTGTTCTGCAAAAGCTTGGCTTGGTAATGGGGCAACACTCTGTACCTCTCTGGCAGAGCCCGGCTGCCAAATTCGAAACGTCCCGCGATTGCGCCCACACGAAAGCTGCCAGCACGGAAAGCTGTGGCTGGTTTTCACTGTCCCTTGGAACTGCATTCGCTGCCGCACAGTCATTCGTGTTCTGCAAAAGCTTAGCTTGGTAATGGGGCAACACTGTGTATCTCTGTCTGCCAGGGCCCGGCTGCCAAATTCGAAACGTCCAGCGATTGCGCCCACACGAAAGCTGCCAGCACGGAAAGCTGTAGCTGGTTTTCACTGTCCCTTGGAACTGCATTCGCTGCCGCACAGTCATTCGTGTTCTGCAAAAGCTTGCCTTGGGAATGGGGCAACACTGTGTATCTCTCTCTGGCAGAGCCCGGCTGCCAAATTCGAAACGTCCAGCGATTGCGCCCACACGAAAGCTGCCAGCACGGAAAGCTGTAGCTGGTTTTCACTGTCCCTTGGAACTGCATTCGCTGCCGCACAGTCATTCGTGTTCTGCAAAAGCTTGCCTTGGGAATGGGGCAACACTGTGTATCTCTGTCTGGCAGAGCCCGGCTGCCAAATTCGAAACGTCCAGCGATTGCGCCCACACGAAAGCTGCCAGCACGGAAAGCTGTAGCTGGTTTTCACTGTCCCTTGGAACTGCATTCGCTGCTGCACAGTCATTCGTGTTCTGCAAAAGCTTGGCTTGGTAATGGGGCAACACTCTGTACCTCTCTCTCGCACAGCACGCCTGCCAAATTCGAAAGGTCCAGCGATTGCGCCTACACGAAAGCTGTCAGCACGGAAAGCTGTAGCTGGTTTTCACTGTCCCTTGGAGCTGCATTCGCTGCCGCACAGTCATTCGTGTTCTGCAAAATCTTTCCTTGGTAATGGAGCAACACTGTGTATCTCTCTCTGGCAGAGCCCGTCTGCCAAATTCGAAACGTCCAGCGATTGCGCCCACACGAAAGCTGCCAGCACGGAAAGCTGTAGCTGGTTTTCACTGTCCCTTGGAACTGCATTCGCTGCCGCACAGTCATTCGTGTTCTGCAAAAGCTTGGCTTGGTAATGGGGCAACACTGTGTATCTCTCTCTGGCAGAGCCCGGCTGCCAAATTCGAAACGTCCAGCGATTGCGCCCACACGAAAGCTGCCAGCACGGAAAGCTGTAGCTGGTTTTCACTGTCCCTTGGAGCTGCATTTGCTGCCGCACAGTCATTCGTGTTCTGCAAAAGCTTGGCTTGGTAATGGGGCAACACTCTGTATCTCTCTCTCGCAGAGGCCGGCTGCCAAATTCGAAACGTCCAGCGATTGCGCCCACACGAAAGCTGCCAGCACGGAAAGCTGTAGCTGGTTTTCACTGTCCCTTGGAACTGCATTCGCTGCCGCACAGTCATTCGTGTTCTGCAAAAGCTTGGCTTGGTAATGGGGCAACACTGTGTATCTCTGTCTGCCAGGGCCCGGCTGCCAAATTCGAAACGTCCAGCGATTGCGCCCACACGAAAGCTGCCAGCACGGAAAGCTGTAGCTGGTTTTCACTGTCCCTTGGAACTGCATTCGCTGCCGCACAGTCATTCGTGTTCTGCAAAAGCTTGCCTTGGGAATGGGGCAACACTGTGTATCTCTGTCTGGCAGAGCCCGGCTGCCAAATTCGAAACGTCCAGCGATTGCGCCCACACGAAAGCTGCCAGCACGGAAAGCTGTAGCTGGTTTTCACTGTCCCTTGGAACTGCATTCGCTGCTGCACAGTCATTCGTGTTCTGCAAAAGCTTGGCTTGGTAATGGGGCAACACTCTGTACCTCTCTCTCGCACAGCACGCCTGCCAAATTCGAAAGGTCCAGCGATTGCGCCTACACGAAAGCTGTCAGCACGGAAAGCTGTAGCTGGTTTTCACTGTCCCTTGGAGCTGCATTCGCTGCCGCACAGTCATTCGTGTTCTGCAAAATCTTTCCTTGGTAATGGAGCAACACTGTGTATCTCTCTCTGGCAGAGCCCGTCTGCCAAATTCGAAACGTCCAGCGATTGCGCCCACACGAAAGCTGCCAGCACGGAAAGCTGTAGCTGGTTTTCACTGTCCCTTGGAACTGCATTCGCTGCCGCACAGTCATTCGTGTTCTGCAAAAGCTTGCCTTGGGAATGGGGCAACACTGTGTATCTCTCTCTGGCAGAGCCCGGCTGCCAAATTCGAAACGTCCAGCGATTGCGCCCACACGAAAGCTGCCAGCACGGAAAGCTGTAGCTGGTTTTCACTGTCCCTTGGAACTGCATTCGCTGCCGCACAGTCATTCGTGTTCTGCAAAAGCTTGCCTTGGGAATGGGGCAACACTGTGTATCTCTGTCTGGCAGAGCCCGGCTGCCAAATTCGAAACGTCCAGCGATTGCGCCCACACGAAAGCTGCCAGCACGGAAAGCTGTAGCTGGTTTTCACTGTCCCTTGGAACTGCATTCGCTGCTGCACAGTCATTCGTGTTCTGCAAAAGCTTGGCTTGGTAATGGGGCAACACTCTGTACCTCTCTCTCGCACAGCACGCCTGCCAAATTCGAAAGGTCCAGCGATTGCGCCTACACGAAAGCTGTCAGCACGGAAAGCTGTAGCTGGTTTTCACTGTCCCTTGGAGCTGCATTCGCTGCCGCACAGTCATTCGTGTTCTGCAAAATCTTTCCTTGGTAATGGAGCAACACTGTGTATCTCTCTCTGGCAGAGCCCGTCTGCCAAATTCGAAACGTCCAGCGATTGCGCCCACACGAAAGCTGCCAGCACGGAAAGCTGTAGCTGGTTTTCACTGTCCCTTGGAACTGCATTCGCTGCCGCACAGTCATTCGTGTTCTGCAAAAGCTTGGCTTGGTAATGGGGCAACACTGTGTATCTCTCTCTGGCAGAGCCCGGCTGCCAAATTCGAAACGTCCAGCGATTGCGCCCACACGAAAGCTGCCAGCACGGAAAGCTGTAGCTGGTTTTCACTGTCCCTTGGAGCTGCATTTGCTGCCGCACAGTCATTCGTGTTCTGCAAAAGCTTGGCTTGGTAATGGGGCAACACTCTGTATCTCTCTCTCGCAGAGGCCGGCTGCCAAATTCGAAACGTCCAGCGATTGCGCCCACACGAAAGCTGCCAGCACGGAAAGCTGTAGCTGGTTTTCACTGTCCCTTGGAACTGCATTCGCTGCCGCACAGTCATTCGTGTTCTGCAAAAGCTTGGCTTGGTAATGGGGCAACACTGTGTATCTCTGTCTGCCAGGGCCCGGCTGCCAAATTCGAAACGTCCAGCGATTGCGCCCACACGAAAGCTGCCAGCACGGAAAGCTGTAGCTGGTTTTCACTGTCCCTTGGAACTGCATTCGCTGCCGCACAGTCATTCGTGTTCTGCAAAAGCTTGCCTTGGGAATGGGGCAACACTGTGTATCTCTGTCTGGCAGAGCCCGGCTGCCAAATTCGAAACGTCCAGCGATTGCGCCCACACGAAAGCTGCCAGCACGGAAAGCTGTAGCTGGTTTTCACTGTCCCTTGGAACTGCATTCGCTGCTGCACAGTCATTCGTGTTCTGCAAAAGCTTGGCTTGGTAATGGGGCAACACTCTGTACCTCTCTCTCGCACAGCACGCCTGCCAAATTCGAAAGGTCCAGCGATTGCGCCTACACGAAAGCTGTCAGCACGGAAAGCTGTAGCTGGTTTTCACTGTCCCTTGGAGCTGCATTCGCTGCCGCACAGTCATTCGTGTTCTGCAAAATCTTTCCTTGGTAATGGAGCAACACTGTGTATCTCTCTCTGGCAGAGCCCGTCTGCCAAATTCGAAACGTCCAGCGATTGCGCCCACACGAAAGCTGCCAGCACGGAAAGCTGTAGCTGGTTTTCACTGTCCCTTGGAACTGCATTCGCTGCCGCACAGTCATTCGTGTTCTGCAAAAGCTTGGCTTGGTAATGGGGCAACACTGTGTATCTCTCTCTGGCAGAGCCCGGCTGCCAAATTCGAAACGTCCAGCGATTGCGCCCACACGAAAGCTGCCAGCACGGAAAGCTGTAGCTGGTTTTCACTGTCCCTTGGAGCTGCATTTGCTGCCGCACAGTCATTCGTGTTCTGCAAAAGCTTGGCTTGGTAATGGGGCAACACTCTGTATCTCTCTCTCGCAGAGGCCGGCTGCCAAATTCGAAACGTCCAGCGATTGCGCCCACACGAAAACTGCCAGCACGGAAAGCTGTAGCTGGTTTTCACTGTCCCTTGGAACTGCATTTGCTGCCGCACAGTCATTCGTGTTCTGCAAGAGCTTGGCTTGGTAATGGGGCAACACTCTGTACCTCTCTCTCGCACAGCACGCCTGCCAAATTCGAAAGGTCCAGCGATTGCGCCCACACGAAAGCTGTCAGCACGGAAAGCTGTAGCTGGTTTTCACTGTCCCTTGGAGCTGCATTCGGTGCCGCACAGTCATTCGTGTTCTGCAAAAGCTTGGCTTGGTAATGGGGCAACACTGTGTATCTCTCTCTGCCAGGGCCCGGCTGCCAAATTCGAAACGTCTAGTGATTGCGCCCACACGAAAGCTGCCAGCACGGAAAGCTGTAGCTGGTTTTCACTGTCCCTTGGAGCTGCATTTGCTGCCGCACAGTCATTCGTGTTCTGCAAAATCTTGCCTTGGTAATGGAGCAACACTGTGTATCTCTCTCTGGCAGAGCCCGGCTGCCAAATTCGAAACGTCCAGCGATTGCGCCCACACGAAAGCTGCCAGCACGGAAAGCTGTAGCTGGTTTCCACTGTCCCTTGGAGCTGCATTTGCTGCCGCACAGTCATTCGTGTTCTGCAAAAGCTTGGCTTGGTAATGGGGCAACACTGTGTATCTCTCTCTCGCAGAGGCCGGCTGCCAAATTCGAAACGTCCAGCGATTGCGCCCACACGAAAGCTGCCAGCACGGAAAGCTGTAGCTGGTTTTCACTGTCCCTTGGAACTGCATTCGCTGCCGCACAGTCATTCGTGTTCTGCAAAAGCTTGGCTTGGTAATGGGGCAACACTGTGTATCTCTCTCTGGCAGAGCCCGGCTGCCAAATTCGAAACGTCCAGCGATTGCGCCCACACGAAAGCTGCCAGCACGGAAAGCTGTAGCTGGTTTTCACTGTCCCTTGGAACTGCATTTGCTGCCGCACAGTCATTCGTGTTCTGCAAAAGCTTGGCTTGGTAATGGGGCAACACTCTGTACCTCTCTCTCGCACAGCACGCCTGCCAAATTCGAAAGGTCCAGCGATTGCGCCTACACGAAAGCTGTCAGCACGGAAAGCTGTAGCTGGTTTTCACTGTCCCTTGGAGCTGCATTTGCTGCCGCACAGTCATTCATGTTCTGCAAAATCTTTCCTTGGTAATGGAGCAACACTGTGTATCTCTCTCTGGCAGAGCCCGTCTGCCAAATTCGAAACGTCCAGCGATTGCGCCCACACGAAAGCTGCCAGCACGGAAAGCTGTAGCTGGTTTTCACTGTCCCTTGGAACTGCATTCGCTGCCGCACAGTCATTCGTGTTCTGCAAAAGCTTGGCTTGGTAATGGGGCAACACTGTGTATCTCTCTCTGGCAGAGCCCGGCTGCCAAATTCGAAACGTCCAGCGATTGCGCCCACACGAAAGCTGCCAGCACGGAAAGCTGTAGCTGGTTTTCACTGTCCCTTGGAGCTGCATTTGCTGCCGCACAGTCATTCGTGTTCTGCAAAAGCTTGGCTTGGTAATGGGGCAACACTCTGTATCTCTCTCTCGCAGAGGCCGGCTGCCAAATTCGAAACGTCCAGCGATTGCGCCCACACGAAAACTGCCAGCACGGAAAGCTGTAGCTGGTTTTCACTGTCCCTTGGAACTGCATTTGCTGCCGCACAGTCATTCGTGTTCTGCAAGAGCTTGGCTTGGTAATGGGGCAACACTCTGTACCTCTCTCTCGCACAGCACGCCTGCCAAATTCGAAAGGTCCAGCGATTGCGCCCACACGAAAGCTGTCAGCACGGAAAGCTGTAGCTGGTTTTCACTGTCCCTTGGAGCTGCATTCGGTGCCGCACAGTCATTCGTGTTCTGCAAAAGCTTGGCTTGGTAATGGGGCAACACTCTGTATCTCTCTCTGCCAGGGCCCGGCTGCCAAATTCGAAACGTCTAGTGATTGCGCCCACACGAAAGCTGCCAGCACGGAAAGCTGTAGCTGGTTTTCACTGTCCCTTGGAGCTGCATTTGCTGCCGCACAGTCATTCGTGTTCTGCAAAATCTTGCCTTGGTAATGGAGCAACACTGTGTATCTCTCTCTGGCAGAGCCCGGCTGCCAAATTCGAAACGTCCAGCGATTGCGCCCACACGAAAGCTGCCAGCACGGAAAGCTGTAGCTGGTTTTCACTGTCCCTTGGAGCTGCATTTGCTGCCGCACAGTCATTCGTGTTCTGCAAAAGCTTGGCTTGGTAATGGGGCAACACTGTGTATCTCTCTCTCGCAGAGGCCGGCTGCCAAATTCGAAACGTCCAGCGATTGCGCCCACACGAAAGCTGCCAGCACGGAAAGCTGTAGCTGGTTTTCACTGTCCCTTGGAACTGCATTCGCTGCCGCACAGTCATTCGTGTTCTGCAAAAGCTTGGCTTGGTAATGGGGCAACACTCTGTACCTCTCTCTCGCACAGCACGCCTGCCAAATTCGAAAGGTCCAGCGATTGCGCCTACACGAAAGCTGCCAGCACGGAAAGCTGTAGCTGGTTTTCACTGTCCCTTGGAACTGCATTCGCTGCCGCACAGTCATTCGTGTTCTGCAAAATCTTTCCTTGGTAATGGAGCAACACTGTGTATCTCTCTCTGGCAGAGCCCGTCTGCCAAATTCGAAACGTCCAGCGATTGCGCCCACACGAAAGCTGCCAGCACGGAAAGCTGTAGCTGGTTTTCACTGTCCCTTGGAACTGCATTCGCTGCCACACAGTCATTCGTGTTCTGCAAAAGCTTGGCTTGGTAATGGGGCAACACTGTGTATCTCTCTCTGGCAGAGCCCGGCTGCCAAATTCGAAACGTCCAGCGATTGCGCCCACACGAAAGCTGCCAGCACGGAAAGCTGTAGCTGGTTTTCACTGTCCCTTGGAGCTGCATTTGCTGCCGCACAGTCATTCGTGTTCTGCAAAAGCTTGGCTTGGTAATGGGGCAACACTCTGTATCTCTCTCTCGCAGAGGCCGGCTGCCAAATTCGAAACGTCCAGCGATTGCGCCCACACGAAAACTGCCAGCACGGAAAGCTGTAGCTGGTTTTCACTGTCCCTTGGAACTGCATTTGCTGCCGCACAGTCATTCGTGTTCTGCAAGAGCTTGGCTTGGTAATGGGGCAACACTCTGTACCTCTCTCTCGCACAGCACGCCTGCCAAATTCGAAAGGTCCAGCGATTGCGCCCACACGAAAGCTGTCAGCACGGAAAGCTGTAGCTGGTTTTCACTGTCCCTTGGAGCTGCATTCGGTGCCGCACAGTCATTCGTGTTCTGCAAAAGCTTGGCTTGGTAATGGGGCAACACTGTGTATCTCTCTCTGCCAGGGCCCGGCTGCCAAATTCGAAACGTCTAGTGATTGCGCCCACACGAAAGCTGCCAGCACGGAAAGCTGTAGCTGGTTTTCACTGTCCCTTGGAGCTGCATTTGCTGCCGCACAGTCATTCGTGTTGTGCAAAATCTTGCCTTGGTAATGGAGCAACACTGTGTATCTCTCTCTGGCAGAGCCCGGCTGCCAAATTCGAAACGTCCAGCGATTGCGCCCACACGAAAGCTGCCAGCACGGAAAGCTGTAGCTGGTTTTCACTGTCCCTTGGAGCTGCATTTGCTGCCGCACAGTCATTCGTGTTCTGCAAAATCTTGGCTTGGTAATGGGGCAACACTGTGTATCTCTCTCTCGCAGAGGCCGGCTGCCAAATTCGAAACGTCCAGCGATTGCGCCCACACGAAAGCTGCCAGCACGGAAAGCTGTAGCTGGTTTTCACTGTCCCTTGGAACTGCATTCGCTGCCGCACAGTCATTCGTGTTCTGCAAAAGCTTGGCTTGGTAATGGGGCAACACTGTGTATCTCTCTCTGGCAGAGCCCGGCTGCCAAATTCGAAACGTCCAGCGATTGCGCCCACACGAAAGCTGCCAGCACGGAAAGCTGTAGCTGGTTTTCACTGTCCCTTGGAACTGCATTTGCTGCCGCACAGTCATTCGTGTTCTGCAAAAGCTTGGCTTGGTAATGGGGCAACACTCTGTACCTCTCTCTCGCACAGCACGCCTGCCAAATTCGAAAGGTCCAGCGATTGCGCCTACACGAAAGCTGTCAGCACGGAAAGCTGTAGCTGGTTTTCACTGTCCCTTGGAGCTGCATTTGCTGCCGCACAGTCATTCGTGTTCTGCAAAATCTTTCCTTGGTAATGGAGCAACACTGTGTATCTCTCTCTGGCAGAGCCCGTCTGCCAAATTCGAAACGTCCAGCGATTGCGCCCACACGAAAGCTGCCAGCACGGAAAGCTGTAGCTGGTTTTCACTGTCCCTTGGAACTGCATTCGCTGCCGCACAGTCATTCGTGTTCTGCAAAAGCTTGGCTTGGTAATGGGGCAACACTGTGTATCTCTCTCTGGCAGAGCCCGGCTGCCAAATTCGAAACGTCCAGCGATTGCGCCCACACGAAAACTGCCAGCACGGAAAGCTGTAGCTGGTTTTCACTGTCCCTTGGAACTGCATTTGCTGCCGCACAGTCATTCGTGTTCTGCAAAAGCTTGGCTTGGTAATGGGGCAACACTCTGTATCTCTCTCTCGCAGAGGCCGGCTGCCAAATTCGAAACGTCCAGCGATTGCGCCCACACGAAAACTGCCAGCACGGAAAGCTGTAGCTGGTTTTCACTGTCCCTTGGAACTGCATTTGCTGCCGCACAGTCATTCGTGTTCTGCAAGAGCTTGGCTTGGTAATGGGGCAACACTCTGTACCTCTCTCTCGCACAGCACGCCTGCCAAATTCGAAAGGTCCAGCGATTGCGCCCACACGAAAGTTGTCAGCACGGAAAGCTGTAGCTGGTTTTCACTGTCCCTTGGAACTGCATTCGCTGCCGCACAGTCATTCGTGTTCTGCAAAAGCTTGGCTTGGTAATGGGGCAACACTGTGTATCTCTCTCTGCCAGGGCCCGGCTGCCAAATTCGAAACGTCTAGTGATTGCGCCCACACGAAAGCTGCCAGCACGGAAAGCTGTAGCTGGTTTTCACTGTCCCTTGGAGCTGCATTTGCTGCCGCACAGTCATTCGTGTTCTGCAAAATCTTGCCTTGGTAATGGAGCAACACTGTGTATCTCTCTCTGGCAGAGCCCGGCTGCCAAATTCGAAACGTCCAGCGATTGCGCCCACACGAAAGCTGCCAGCACGGAAAGCTGTAGCTGGTTTTCACTGTCCCTTGGAACTGCATTCGCTGCCGCACAGTCATTCGTGTTCTTCAAAATCTTGGGTTGGGAATGGGGCAACACTGTGTATCTCTCTCTGGCAGAGCCCGGCTGCCAAATTCGAAACGTCCAGCGATTGCGCCCACACGAAAGCTGCCAGCACGGAAAGCTGTAGCTGGTTTTCACTGTCCCTTGGAACTGCATTCGCTGCCGCACAGTCTTCGTGTTCTGCAAAAGCTTGGCTTGGTAATGGGGCAACACTCTGTACCTCTCTGGCAGAGCCCGGCTGCCAAATTCGAAACGTCCCGCGATTGCGCCCACACGAAAGCTGCCAGCACGGAAAGCTGTAGCTGGTTTTCACTGTCCCTTGGAACTGCATTCGCTGCCGCACAGTCATTCGTCTTCTGCAAAAGCTTGGCTAGGTAATGGGGCAACACTCTGTACCTCTCTGGCAGAGCCCGGCTGCCAAATTCGAAACGTCCCGCGATTGCGCCCACACGAAAGCTGCCAGCACGGAAAGCTGTGGCTGGTTTTCACTGTCCCTTGGAACTGCATTCGCTGCCGCACAGTCATTCGTGTTCTGCAAAAGCTTGGCTTGGTAATGGGGCAACACTGTGTATCTCTGTCTGCCAGGGCCCGGCTGCCAAATTCGAAACGTCCAGCGATTGCGCCCACACGAAAGCTGCCAGCACGGAAAGCTGTAGCTGGTTTTCACTGTCCCTTGGAACTGCATTCGCTGCCGCACAGTCATTCGTGTTCTGCAAAAGCTTGCCTTGGGAATGGGGCAACACTGTGTATCTCTCTCTGGCAGAGCCCGGCTGCCAAATTCGAAACGTCCAGCGATTGCGCCCACACGAAAGCTGCCAGCACGGAAAGCTGTAGCTGGTTTTCACTGTCCCTTGGAACTGCATTCGCTGCCGCACAGTCATTCGTGTTCTGCAAAAGCTTGCCTTGGGAATGGGGCAACACTGTGTATCTCTGTCTGGCAGAGCCCGGCTGCCAAATTCGAAACGTCCAGCGATTGCGCCCACACGAAAGCTGCCAGCACGGAAAGCTGTAGCTGGTTTTCACTGTCCCTTGGAACTGCATTTGCTGCCGCACAGTCATTCGTGTTCTGCAAAAGCTTGGCTTGGTAATGGGGCAACACTCTGTACCTCTCTCTCGCACAGCACGCCTGCCAAATTCGAAAGGTCCAGCGATTGCGCCTACACGAAAGCTGTCAGCACGGAAAGCTGTAGCTGGTTTTCACTGTCCCTTGGAGCTGCATTCGCTGCCGCACAGTCATTCGTGTTCTGCAAAATCTTTCCTTGGTAATGGAGCAACACTGTGTATCTCTCTCTGGCAGAGCCCGTCTGCCAAATTCGAAACGTCCAGCGATTGCGCCCACACGAAAGCTGCCAGCACGGAAAGCTGTAGCTGGTTTTCACTGTCCCTTGGAACTGCATTCGCTGCCGCACAGTCATTCGTGTTCTGCAAAAGCTTGGCTTGGTAATGGGGCAACACTGTGTATCTCTCTCTGGCAGAGCCCGGCTGCCAAATTCGAAACGTCCAGCGATTGCGCCCACACGAAAACTGCCAGCACGGAAAGCTGTAGCTGGTTTTCACTGTCCCTTGGAACTGCATTTGCTGCCGCACAGTCATTCGTGTTCTGCAAAAGCTTGGCTTGGTAATGGGGCAACACTCTGTATCTCTCTCTCGCAGAGGCCGGCTGCCAAATTCGAAACGTCCAGCGATTGCGCCCACACGAAAACTGCCAGCACGGAAAGCTGTAGCTGGTTTTCACTGTCCCTTGGAACTGCATTTGCTGCCGCACAGTCATTCGTGTTCTGCAAGAGCTTGGCTTGGTAATGGGGCAACACTCTGTACCTCTCTCTCGCACAGCACGCCTGCCAAATTCGAAAGGTCCAGCGATTGCGCCCACACGAAAGTTGTCAGCACGGAAAGCTGTAGCTGGTTTTCACTGTCCCTTGGAACTGCATTCGCTGCCGCACAGTCATTCGTGTTCTGCAAAAGCTTGGCTTGGTAATGGGGCAACACTGTGTATCTCTCTCTGCCAGGGCCCGGCTGCCAAATTCGAAACGTCTAGTGATTGCGCCCACACGAAAGCTGCCAGCACGGAAAGCTGTAGCTGGTTTTCACTGTCCCTTGGAGCTGCATTTGCTGCCGCACAGTCATTCGTGTTCTGCAAAATCTTGCCTTGGTAATGGAGCAACACTGTGTATCTCTCTCTGGCAGAGCCCGGCTGCCAAATTCGAAACGTCCAGCGATTGCGCCCACACGAAAGCTGCCAGCACGGAAAGCTGTAGCTGGTTTTCACTGTCCCTTGGAACTGCATTCGCTGCCGCACAGTCTTCGTGTTCTGCAAAAGCTTGGCTTGGTAATGGGGCAACACTGTGTATCTCTGTCTGCCAGGGCCCGGCTGCCAAATTCGAAACGTCCAGCGATTGCGCCCACACGAAAGCTGCCAGCACGGAAAGCTGTAGCTGGTTTTCACTGTCCCTTGGAACTGCATTCGCTGCCGCACAGTCATTCGTGTTCTGCAAAAGCTTGGCTTGGTAATGGGGCAACACTCTGTACCTCTCTCTCGCACAGCACGCCTGCCAAATTCGAAAGGTCCAGCGATTGCGCCTACACAAAAGCTGCCAGCACGGAAAGCTGTAGCTGGTTTTCACTGTCCCTTGGAGCTGCATTCGCTGCCGCACAGTCATTCGTGTTCTTCAAAATCTTGGGTTGGGAATGGGGCAACACTGTGTATCTCTCTCTGGCAGAGCCCGGCTGCCAAATTCGAAACGTCCAGCGATTGCGCCCACACGAAAGCTGCCAGCACGGAAAGCTGTAGCTGGTTTTCACTGTCCCTTGGAACTGCATTCGCTGCCGCACAGTCTTCGTGTTCTGCAAAAGCTTGGCTTGGTAATGGGGCAACACTCTGTACCTCTCTGGCAGAGCCCGGCTGCCAAATTCGAAACGTCCCGCGATTGCGCCCACACGAAAGCTGCCAGCACGGAAAGCTGTAGCTGGTTTTCACTGTCCCTTGGAACTGCATTCGCTGCCGCACAGTCATTCGTGTTCTGCAAAAGCTTGGCTTGGTAATGGGGCAACACTCTGTACCTCTCTGGCAGAGCCCGGCTGCCAAATTCGAAACGTCCCGCGATTGCGCCCACACGAAAGCTGCCAGCACGGAAAGCTGTGGCTGGTTTTCACTGTCCCTTGGAACTGCATTCGCTGCCGCACAGTCATTCGTGTTCTGCAAAAGCTTAGCTTGGTAATGGGGCAACACTGTGTATCTCTGTCTGCCAGGGCCCGGCTGCCAAATTCGAAACGTCCAGCGATTGCGCCCACACGAAAGCTGCCAGCACGGAAAGCTGTAGCTGGTTTTCACTGTCCCTTGGAACTGCATTCGCTGCCGCACAGTCATTCGTGTTCTGCAAAAGCTTGCCTTGGGAATGGGGCAACACTGTGTATCTCTCTCTGGCAGAGCCCGGCTGCCAAATTCGAAACGTCCAGCGATTGCGCCCACACGAAAGCTGCCAGCACGGAAAGCTGTAGCTGGTTTTCACTGTCCCTTGGAACTGCATTCGCTGCCGCACAGTCATTCGTGTTCTGCAAAAGCTTGCCTTGGGAATGGGGCAACACTGTGTATCTCTGTCTGGCAGAGCCCGGCTGCCAAATTCGAAACGTCCAGCGATTGCGCCCACACGAAAGCTGCCAGCACGGAAAGCTGTAGCTGGTTTTCACTGTCCCTTGGAACTGCATTCGCTGCTGCACAGTCATTCGTGTTCTGCAAAAGCTTGGCTTGGTAATGGGGCAACACTCTGTACCTCTCTCTCGCACAGCACGCCTGCCAAATTCGAAAGGTCCAGCGATTGCGCCTACACGAAAGCTGTCAGCACGGAAAGCTGTAGCTGGTTTTCACTGTCCCTTGGAGCTGCATTCGCTGCCGCACAGTCATTCGTGTTCTGCAAAATCTTTCCTTGGTAATGGAGCAACACTGTGTATCTCTCTCTGGCAGAGCCCGGCTGCCAAATTCGAAACGTCCAGCGATTGCGCCCACACGAAAGCTGCCAGCACGGAAAGCTGTAGCTGGTTTTCACTGTCCCTTGGAGCTGCATTTGCTGCCGCACAGTCATTCGTGTTCTGCAAAAGCTTGGCTTGGTAATGGGGCAACACTCTGTATCTCTCTCTCGCAGAGGCCGGCTGCCAAATTCGAAACGTCCAGCGATTGCGCCCACACGAAAGCTGCCAGCACGGAAAGCTGTAGCTGGTTTTCACTGTCCCTTGGAACTGCATTCGCTGCCGCACAGTCATTCGTGTTCTGCAAAAGCTTGGCTTGGTAATGGGGCAACACTGTGTATCTCTGTCTGCCAGGGCCCGGCTGCCAAATTCGAAACGTCCAGCGATTGCGCCCACACGAAAGCTGCCAGCACGGAAAGCTGTAGCTGGTTTTCACTGTCCCTTGGAACTGCATTCGCTGCCGCACAGTCATTCGTGTTCTGCAAAAGCTTGCCTTGGGAATGGGGCAACACTGTGTATCTCTGTCTGGCAGAGCCCGGCTGCCAAATTCGAAACGTCCAGCGATTGCGCCCACACGAAAGCTGCCAGCACGGAAAGCTGTAGCTGGTTTTCACTGTCCCTTGGAACTGCATTCGCTGCTGCACAGTCATTCGTGTTCTGCAAAAGCTTGGCTTGGTAATGGGGCAACACTCTGTACCTCTCTCTCGCACAGCACGCCTGCCAAATTCGAAAGGTCCAGCGATTGCGCCTACACGAAAGCTGTCAGCACGGAAAGCTGTAGCTGGTTTTCACTGTCCCTTGGAGCTGCATTCGCTGCCGCACAGTCATTCGTGTTCTGCAAAATCTTTCCTTGGTAATGGAGCAACACTGTGTATCTCTCTCTGGCAGAGCCCGTCTGCCAAATTCGAAACGTCCAGCGATTGCGCCCACACGAAAGCTGCCAGCACGGAAAGCTGTAGCTGGTTTTCACTGTCCCTTGGAACTGCATTCGCTGCCGCACAGTCATTCGTGTTCTGCAAAAGCTTGGCTTGGTAATGGGGCAACACTGTGTATCTCTCTCTGGCAGAGCCCGGCTGCCAAATTCGAAACGTCCAGCGATTGCGCCCACACGAAAGCTGCCAGCACGGAAAGCTGTAGCTGGTTTTCACTGTCCCTTGGAGCTGCATTTGCTGCCGCACAGTCATTCGTGTTCTGCAAAAGCTTGGCTTGGTAATGGGGCAACACTCTGTATCTCTCTCTCGCAGAGGCCGGCTGCCAAATTCGAAACGTCCAGCGATTGCGCCCACACGAAAACTGCCAGCACGGAAAGCTGTAGCTGGTTTTCACTGTCCCTTGGAACTGCATTTGCTGCCGCACAGTCATTCGTGTTCTGCAAGAGCTTGGCTTGGTAATGGGGCAACACTCTGTACCTCTCTCTCGCACAGCACGCCTGCCAAATTCGAAAGGTCCAGCGATTGCGCCCACACGAAAGCTGTCAGCACGGAAAGCTGTAGCTGGTTTTCACTGTCCCTTGGAGCTGCATTCGGTGCCGCACAGTCATTCGTGTTCTGCAAAAGCTTGGCTTGGTAATGGGGCAACACTGTGTATCTCTCTCTGCCAGGGCCCGGCTGCCAAATTCGAAACGTCTAGTGATTGCGCCCACACGAAAGCTGCCAGCACGGAAAGCTGTAGCTGGTTTTCACTGTCCCTTGGAGCTGCATTTGCTGCCGCACAGTCATTCGTGTTCTGCAAAATCTTGCCTTGGTAATGGAGCAACACTGTGTATCTCTCTCTGGCAGAGCCCGGCTGCCAAATTCGAAACGTCCAGCGATTGCGCCCACACGAAAGCTGCCAGCACGGAAAGCTGTAGCTGGTTTCCACTGTCCCTTGGAGCTGCATTTGCTGCCGCACAGTCATTCGTGTTCTGCAAAAGCTTGGCTTGGTAATGGGGCAACACTGTGTATCTCTCTCTGGCAGAGCCCGTCTGCCAAATTCGAAACGTCCAGCGATTGCGCCCACACGAAAGCTGCCAGCACGGAAAGCTGTAGCTGGTTTTCACTGTCCCTTGGAACTGCATTCGCTGCCGCACAGTCATTCGTGTTCTGCAAAAGCTTGGCTTGGTAATGGGGCAACACTGTGTATCTCTCTCTGGCAGAGCCCGGCTGCCAAATTCGAAACGTCCAGCGATTGCGCCCACACGAAAGCTGCCAGCACGGAAAGCTGTAGCTGGTTTTCACTGTCCCTTGGAGCTGCATTTGCTGCCGCACAGTCATTCGTGTTCTGCAAAAGCTTGGCTTGGTAATGGGGCAACACTCTGTATCTCTCTCTCGCAGAGGCCGGCTGCCAAATTCGAAACGTCCAGCGATTGCGCCCACACGAAAACTGCCAGCACGGAAAGCTGTAGCTGGTTTTCACTGTCCCTTGGAACTGCATTTGCTGCCGCACAGTCATTCGTGTTCTGCAAGAGCTTGGCTTGGTAATGGGGCAACACTCTGTACCTCTCTCTCGCACAGCACGCCTGCCAAATTCGAAAGGTCCAGCGATTGCGCCCACACGAAAGCTGTCAGCACGGAAAGCTGTAGCTGGTTTTCACTGTCCCTTGGAGCTGCATTCGGTGCCGCACAGTCATTCGTGTTCTGCAAAAGCTTGGCTTGGTAATGGGGCAACACTGTGTATCTCTCTCTGCCAGGGCCCGGCTGCCAAATTCGAAACGTCTAGTGATTGCGCCCACACGAAAGCTGCCAGCACGGAAAGCTGTAGCTGGTTTTCACTGTCCCTTGGAGCTGCATTTGCTGCCGCACAGTCATTCGTGTTCTGCAAAATCTTGCCTTGGTAATGGAGCAACACTGTGTATCTCTCTCTGGCAGAGCCCGGCTGCCAAATTCGAAACGTCCAGCGATTGCGCCCACACGAAAGCTGCCAGCACGGAAAGCTGTAGCTGGTTTTCACTGTCCCTTGGAACTGCATTCGCTGCCGCACAGTCTTCGTGTTCTGCAAAAGCTTGGCTTGGTAATGGGGCAACACTGTGTATCTCTGTCTGCCAGGGCCCGGCTGCCAAATTCGAAACGTCCAGCGATTGCGCCCACACGAAAGCTGCCAGCACGGAAAGCTGTAGCTGGTTTTCACTGTCCCTTGGAACTGCATTCGCTGCCGCACAGTCATTCGTGTTCTGCAAAAGCTTGGCTTGGTAATGGGGCAACACTCTGTACCTCTCTCTCGCACAGCACGCCTGCCAAATTCGAAAGGTCCAGCGATTGCGCCTACACAAAAGCTGCCAGCACGGAAAGCTGTAGCTGGTTTTCACTGTCCCTTGGAGCTGCATTCGCTGCCGCACAGTCATTCGTGTTCTTCAAAATCTTGGCTTGGGAATGGGGCAACACTGTGTATCTCTCTCTGGCAGAGCCCGGCTGCCAAATTCGAAACGTCCAGCGATTGCGCCCACACGAAAGCTGCCAGCACGGAAAGCTGTAGCTGGTTTTCACTGTCCCTTGGAACTGCATTCGCTGCCGCACAGTCATTCGTGTTCTGCGAAAGCTTGGCTTGGTAATGGGGCAACACTCTGTACCTCTCTGGCAGAGCCCGGCTGCCAAATTCGAAACGTCCAGCGATTGCGCCCACACGAAAGCTGTCAGCACGGAAAGCTGTAGCTGGTTTTCACTGTCCCTTGGAGCTGCATTCGCTGCCGCACAGTCATTCGTGTTCTGCAAAATCTTTCCTTGGTAATGGAGCAACACTGTGTATCTCTCTCTGGCAGAGCCCGTCTGCCAAATTCGAAACGTCCAGCGATTGCGCCCACACGAAAGCTGCCAGCACGGAAAGCTGTAGCTGGTTTTCACTGTCCCTTGGAACTGCATTCGCTGCCGCACAGTCATTCGTGTTCTGCAAAAGCTTGGCTTGGTAATGGGGCAACACTGTGTATCTCTCTCTGGCAGAGCCCGGCTGCCAAATTCGAAACGTCCAGCGATTGCGCCCACACGAAAGCTGCCAGCACGGAAAGCTGTAGCTGGTTTTCACTGTCCCTTGGAGCTGCATTTGCTGCCGCACAGTCATTCGTGTTCTGCAAAAGCTTGGCTTGGTAATGGGGCAACACTCTGTATCTCTCTCTCGCAGAGGCCGGCTGCCAAATTCGAAACGTCCAGCGATTGCGCCCACACGAAAGCTGCCAGCACGGAAAGCTGTAGCTGGTTTTCACTGTCCCTTGGAACTGCATTCGCTGCCGCACAGTCATTCGTGTTCTGCAAAAGCTTGGCTTGGTAATGGGGCAACACTGTGTATCTCTGTCTGCCAGGGCCCGGCTGCCAAATTCGAAACGTCCAGCGATTGCGCCCACACGAAAGCTGCCAGCACGGAAAGCTGTAGCTGGTTTTCACTGTCCCTTGGAACTGCATTCGCTGCCGCACAGTCATTCGTGTTCTGCAAAAGCTTGCCTTGGGAATGGGGCAACACTGTGTATCTCTGTCTGGCAGAGCCCGGCTGCCAAATTCGAAACGTCCAGCGATTGCGCCCACACGAAAGCTGCCAGCACGGAAAGCTGTAGCTGGTTTTCACTGTCCCTTGGAACTGCATTCGCTGCTGCACAGTCATTCGTGTTCTGCAAAAGCTTGGCTTGGTAATGGGGCAACACTCTGTACCTCTCTCTCGCACAGCACGCCTGCCAAATTCGAAAGGTCCAGCGATTGCGCCTACACGAAAGCTGTCAGCACGGAAAGCTGTAGCTGGTTTTCACTGTCCCTTGGAGCTGCATTCGCTGCCGCACAGTCATTCGTGTTCTGCAAAATCTTTCCTTGGTAATGGAGCAACACTGTGTATCTCTCTCTGGCAGAGCCCGTCTGCCAAATTCGAAACGTCCAGCGATTGCGCCCACACGAAAGCTGCCAGCACGGAAAGCTGTAGCTGGTTTTCACTGTCCCTTGGAACTGCATTCGCTGCCGCACAGTCATTCGTGTTCTGCAAAAGCTTGGCTTGGTAATGGGGCAACACTGTGTATCTCTCTCTGGCAGAGCCCGGCTGCCAAATTCGAAACGTCCAGCGATTGCGCCCACACGAAAGCTGCCAGCACGGAAAGCTGTAGCTGGTTTTCACTGTCCCTTGGAGCTGCATTTGCTGCCGCACAGTCATTCGTGTTCTGCAAAAGCTTGGCTTGGTAATGGGGCAACACTCTGTATCTCTCTCTCGCAGAGGCCGGCTGCCAAATTCGAAACGTCCAGCGATTGCGCCCACACGAAAACTGCCAGCACGGAAAGCTGTAGCTGGTTTTCACTGTCCCTTGGAACTGCATTTGCTGCCGCACAGTCATTCGTGTTCTGCAAGAGCTTGGCTTGGTAATGGGGCAACACTCTGTACCTCTCTCTCGCACAGCACGCCTGCCAAATTCGAAAGGTCCAGCGATTGCGCCCACACGAAAGCTGTCAGCACGGAAAGCTGTAGCTGGTTTTCACTGTCCCTTGGAGCTGCATTCGGTGCCGCACAGTCATTCGTGTTCTGCAAAAGCTTGGCTTGGTAATGGGGCAACACTGTGTATCTCTCTCTGCCAGGGCCCGGCTGCCAAATTCGAAACGTCTAGTGATTGCGCCCACACGAAAGCTGCCAGCACGGAAAGCTGTAGCTGGTTTTCACTGTCCCTTGGAGCTGCATTTGCTGCCGCACAGTCATTCGTGTTCTGCAAAATCTTGCCTTGGTAATGGAGCAACACTGTGTATCTCTCTCTGGCAGAGCCCGGCTGCCAAATTCGAAACGTCCAGCGATTGCGCCCACACGAAAGCTGCCAGCACGGAAAGCTGTAGCTGGTTTCCACTGTCCCTTGGAGCTGCATTTGCTGCCGCACAGTCATTCGTGTTCTGCAAAAGCTTGGCTTGGTAATGGGGCAACACTGTGTATCTCTCTCTCGCAGAGGCCGGCTGCCAAATTCGAAACGTCCAGCGATTGCGCCCACACGAAAGCTGCCAGCACGGAAAGCTGTAGCTGGTTTTCACTGTCCCTTGGAACTGCATTCGCTGCCGCACAGTCATTCGTGTTCTGCAAAAGCTTGGCTTGGTAATGGGGCAACACTGTGTATCTCTCTCTGGCAGAGCCCGGCTGCCAAATTCGAAACGTCCAGCGATTGCGCCCACACGAAAGCTGCCAGCACGGAAAGCTGTAGCTGGTTTTCACTGTCCCTTGGAACTGCATTTGCTGCCGCACAGTCATTCGTGTTCTGCAAAAGCTTGGCTTGGTAATGGGGCAACACTCTGTACCTCTCTCTCGCACAGCACGCCTGCCAAATTCGAAAGGTCCAGCGATTGCGCCTACACGAAAGCTGTCAGCACGGAAAGCTGTAGCTGGTTTTCACTGTCCCTTGGAGCTGCATTTGCTGCCGCACAGTCAGTCGTGTTCTGCAAAATCTTTCCTTGGTAATGGAGCAACACTGTGTATCTCTCTCTGGCAGAGCCCGTCTGCCAAATTCGAAACGTCCAGCGATTGCGCCCACACGAAAGCTGCCAGCACGGAAAGCTGTAGCTGGTTTTCACTGTCCCTTGGAACTGCATTCGCTGCCGCACAGTCATTCGTGTTCTGCAAAAGCTTGGCTTGGTAATGGGGCAACACTGTGTATCTCTCTCTGGCAGAGCCCGGCTGCCAAATTCGAAACGTCCAGCGATTGCGCCCACACGAAAGCTGCCAGCACGGAAAGCTGTAGCTGGTTTTCACTGTCCCTTGGAGCTGCATTTGCTGCCGCACAGTCATTCGTGTTCTGCAAAAGCTTGGCTTGGTAATGGGGCAACACTCTGTATCTCTCTCTCGCAGAGGCCGGCTGCCAAATTCGAAACATCCAGCGATTGCGCCCACACGAAAACTGCCAGCACGGAAAGCTGTAGCTGGTTTTCACTGTCCCTTGGAACTGCATTTGCTGCCGCACAGTCATTCGTGTTCTGCAAGAGCTTGGCTTGGTAATGGGGCAACACTCTGTACCTCTCTCTCGCACAGCACGCCTGCCAAATTCGAAAGGTCCAGCGATTGCGCCCACACGAAAGCTGTCAGCACGGAAAGCTGTAGCTGGTTTTCACTGTCCCTTGGAGCTGCATTCGGTGCCGCACAGTCATTCGTGTTCTGCAAAAGCTTGGCTTGGTAATGGGGCAACACTGTGTATCTCTCTCTGCCAGGGCCCGGCTGCCAAATTCGAAACGTCTAGTGATTGCGCCCACACGAAAGCTGCCAGCACGGAAAGCTGTAGCTGGTTTTCACTGTCCCTTGGAGCTGCATTTGCTGCCGCACAGTCATTCGTGTTCTGCAAAATCTTGCCTTGGTAATGGAGCAACACTGTGTATCTCTCTCTGGCAGAGCCCGGCTGCCAAATTCGAAACGTCCAGCGATTGCGCCCACACGAAAGCTGCCAGCACGGAAAGCTGTAGCTGGTTTTCACTGTCCCTTGGAACTGCATTCGCTGCCGCACAGTCTTCGTGTTCTGCAAAAGCTTGGCTTGGTAATGGGGCAACACTGTGTATCTCTGTCTGCCAGGGCCCGGCTGCCAAATTCGAAACGTCCAGCGATTGCGCCCACACGAAAGCTGCCAGCACGGAAAGCTGTAGCTGGTTTTCACTGTCCCTTGGAACTGCATTCGCTGCCGCACAGTCATTCGTGTTCTGCAAAAGCTTGGCTTGGTAATGGGGCAACACTCTGTACCTCTCTCTCGCACAGCACGCCTGCCAAATTCGAAAGGTCCAGCGATTGCGCCTACACAAAAGCTGCCAGCACGGAAAGCTGTAGCTGGTTTTCACTGTCCCTTGGAGCTGCATTCGCTGCCGCACAGTCATTCGTGTTCTTCAAAATCTTGGCTTGGGAATGGGGCAACACTGTGTATCTCTCTCTGGCAGAGCCCGGCTGCCAAATTCGAAACGTCCAGCGATTGCGCCCACACGAAAGCTGCCAGCACGGAAAGCTGTAGCTGGTTTTCACTGTCCCTTGGAACTGCATTCGCTGCCGCACAGTCATTCGTGTTCTGCGAAAGCTTGGCTTGGTAATGGGGCAACACTCTGTACCTCTCTGGCAGAGCCCGGCTGCCAAATTCGAAACGTCCAGCGATTGCGCCCACACGAAAGCTGCCAGCACGGAAAGCTGTAGCTGGTTTTCACTGTCCCTTGGAACTGCATTCGCTGCCGCACAGTCATTCGTGTTCTGCAAAAGCTTGGCTTGGTAATGGGGCAACACTCTGTACCTCTCTGGCAGAGCCCGGCTGCCAAATTCGAAACGTCCCGCGATTGCGCCCACACGAAAGCTGCCAGCACGGAAAGCTGTGGCTGGTTTTCACTGTCCCTTGGAACTGCATTCGCTGCCGCACAGTCATTCGTGTTCTGCAAAAGCTTGGCTTGGTAATGGGGCAACACTGTGTATCTCTCTCTGGCAGAGCCCGGCTGCCAAATTCGAAACGTCCAGCGATTGCGCCCACACGAAAGCTGCCAGCACGGAAAGCTGTAGCTGGTTTTCACTGTCCCTTGGAACTGCATTCGCTGCCGCACAGTCATTCGTGTTCTGCAAAAGCTTGCCTTGGGAATGGGGCAACACTGTGTATCTCTCTCTGGCAGAGCCCGGCTGCCAAATTCGAAACGTCCAGCGATTGCGCCCACACGAAAGCTGCCAGCACGGAAAGCTGTAGCTGGTTTTCACTGTCCCTTGGAACTGCATTCGCTGCCGCACAGTCATTCGTGTTCTGCAAAAGCTTGCCTTGGGAATGGGGCAACACTGTGTATCTCTGTCTGGCAGAGCCCGGCTGCCAAATTCGAAACGTCCAGCGATTGCGCCCACACGAAAGCTGCCAGCACGGAAAGCTGTAGCTGGTTTTCACTGTCCCTTGGAACTGCATTCGCTGCCGCACAGTCATTCGTGTTCTGCAAAATCTTGGCTTGGTAATGGGGCAACACTCTGTACCTCTCTCTCGCACAGCACGCCTGCCAAATTCGAAACGTCCAGCGATTGCGCCCACACGAAAGCTGCCAGCACGGAAAGCTGTATCTGGTTTTCACTGTCCCTTGGAACTGCATTCGCTGCCGCACAGTCATTCGTGTTCTGCAAAAGCTTGGCTTGGTAATGGGGCAACACTGTGTATCTCTCTCTGGCAGAGCCCGGCTGCCAAATTCGAAACGTCCAGCGATTGCGCCCACACGAAAGCTGCCAGCACGGAAAGCTGTAGCTGGTTTTCACTGTCCCTTGGAACTGCATTCGCTGCCGCACAGTCATTCGTGTTCTGCAAAATCTTGGCTTGGTAATGGGGCAACACTCTGTACCTCTCTCTCGCACAGCACGCCTGCCAAATTCGAAACGTCCAGCGATTGCGCCCACACGAAAGCTGCCAGCACGGAAAGCTGTATCTGGTTTTCACTGTCCCTTGGAACTGCATTCGCTGCCGCACAGTCATTCGTGTTCTGCAAAAGCTTGGCTTGGTAATGGGGCAACACTGTGTATCTCTCTCTGGCAGAGCCCGGCTGCCAAATTCGAAACGTCCAGCGATTGCGCCCACACGAAAGCTGCCAGCACGGAAAGCTGTAGCTGGTTTTCACTGTCCCTTGGAACTGCATTCGCTGCCGCACAGTCATTCGTGTTCTGCAAAAGCTTGGGTTAGTAATGGGGCAACACTGTGTATCTCTCTCTGGCAGAGCCCGGCTGCCAAATTCGAAATGTCCAGCGATTGCGCCCACATGAAAGCTGCCAGCACGGAAAGCCGTAGCTGGTTTTCACTGTCCCTTGGAACTGCATTCGCTGCCGCACAGTCATTCGTGTTCTGCAAAAGCTTGGCTTGGTAATGGGGCAACACTGTGTATCTCTCTCTGGCAGAGCCCGGCTGCCAAATTCGAAAGGTCCAGCGATTGCGCCCACACGAAAGCTGCCAGCACGGAAAGCTGTAGCTGGTTTTCACTGTCCCTTGGAACTGCATTTGCTGCCGCACAGTCATTCGTGTTCTGCAAGAGCTTGGCTTGGTAATGGGGCAACACTCTGTACCTCTCTCTCGCACAGCACGCCTGCCAAATTCGAAATGTCCAGCGATTGCGCCTACAAGAAAGCTGCCAGCACGGAAAGCTGTAGCTGGTTTTCACTGTCCCTTGGAACTGCATTCGCTGCCGCACAGTCATTCGTGTTCTGCAAAAGCTTGGCTTGGTAATGGGGCAACACTGTGTATCTCTCTGGCAGAGCCCGGCTGCCAAATTCGAAACGTCCAGCGATTGCGCCCACACGAAAGCTGCCAGCACGGAAAGCTGTATCTGGTTTTCACTGTCCCTTGGAACTGCATTCGCTGCCGCACAGTCATTCGTGTTCTGCAAAAGCTTGGCTTGGTAATGGGGCAACACTGTGTATCTCTCTCTGGCAGAGCCCGGCTGCCAAATTCGAAACGTCCAGCGATTGCGCCCACACGAAAGCTGCCAGCACGGAAAGCTGTAGCTGGTTTTCACTGTCCCTTGGAACTGCATTCGCTGCCGCACAGTCATTCGTGTTCTGCAAAAGCTTGGCTTGGTAATGGGGCAACACTCTGTACCTCTCTCTCGCACAGCACGCCTGCCAAATTCGAAAGGTCTAGCGATTGCGCCTACACGAAAGCTGCCAGCACGGAAAGCTGTAGCTGGTTTTCACTGTCCCTTGGAGCTGCATTTGCTGCCGCACAGTCATTCGTGTTCTGCAAAATCTTGCCTTGGTAATGGAGCAACACTGTGTATCTCTCTCTGGCAGAGCCCGGCTGCCAAATTCGAAACGTCCAGCGATTGCGCCCACACGAAAGCTGCCAGCACGGAAAGCTGTAGCTGGTTTTCACTGTCCCTTGGAACTGCATTCGCTGCCGCACAGTCTTCGTGTTCTGCAAAAGCTTGGCTTGGTAATGGGGCAACACTGTGTATCTCTGTCTGCCAGGGCCCGGCTGCCAAATTCGAAACGTCCAGCGATTGCGCCCACACGAAAGCTGCCAGCACGGAAAGCTGTAGCTGGTTTTCACTGTCCCTTGGAACTGCATTCGCTGCCGCACAGTCATTCGTGTTCTGCAAAAGCTTGCCTTGGGAATGGGGCAACACTGTGTATCTCTCTCTGGCAGAGCCCGGCTGCCAAATTCGAAACGTCCAGCGATTGCGCCCACACGAAAGCTGCCAGCACGGAAAGCTGTAGCTGGTTTTCACTGTCCCTTGGAACTGCATTCGCTGCCGCACAGTCATTCGTGTTCTGCAAAAGCTTGGCTTGGTAATGGGGCAACACTCTGTACCTCTCTCTCGCACAGCACGCCTGCCAAATTCGAAACGTCCAGCGATTGCGCCCACACGAAAGCTGTCAGCACGGAAAGCTGTAGCTGGTTTTCACTGTCCCTTGGAACTGCATTCGGTGCCGCACAGTCATTCGTGTTCTGCAAAAGCTTGGCTTGGTAATGGGGCAACACTGTGTATCTCTCTCTGCCAGGGCCCGGCTGCCAAATTCGAAACGTCCAGCGATTGCGCCCACACGAAAGCTGCCAGCACGGAAAGCTGTAGCTGGTTTTCACTGTCCCTTGGAACTGCATTCGCTGCCGCACAGTCTTCGTGTTCTGCAAAAGCTTGGCTTGGTAATGGGGCAACACTCTGTACCTCTCTGGCAGAGCCCGGCTGCCAAATTCGAAACGTCCCGCGATTGCGCCCACACGAAAGCTGCCAGCACGGAAAGCTGTGGCTGGTTTTCACTGTCCCTTGGAACTGCATTCGCTGCCGCACAGTCATTCGTGTTCTGCAAAATCTTGGCTTGGTAATGGGGCAACACTGTGTATCTCTCTCTGGCAGAGCCCGGCTGCCAAACTCGAAACGTCCAGCGATTGCGCCCACACGAAAGCTGCCAGCACGGAAAGCTGTAGCTGGTTTTCACTGTCCCTTGGAACTGCATTCGCTGCCGCACAGTCTTCGTGTTCTGCAAAAGCTTGGGTTAGTCATGGGGCAATACTTTGTATCTCTCTCTGGCAGAGCCCGGCTGCCAAATTCGAAACGTCCAGCGATTGCGCCCACACGAAAGCTGCCAGCACGGAAAGCTGTAGCTGGTTTTCACTGTCCCTTGGAACTGCATTCGCTGCCGCACAGTCATTCGTGTTCTGCAAAAGCTTGCCTTGGGAATGGGGCAACACTGTGTATCTCTCTCTGGCAGAGCCCGGCTGCCAAATTCGAAACGTCCAGCGATTGCACCCACACGAAAGCTGCCAGCACGGAAAGCTGTAGCTGGTTTTCACTGTCCCTTGGAACTGCATTTGCTGCCGCACAGTCATTCGTGTTCTGCAAAATCTTGGCTTGGTAATGGGGCAACACTCTGTACCTCTCTCTCGCACATCACGCCTGCCAAATTCGAAAGGTCCAGCGATTGCGCCCACACGAAAGCTGCCAGCACGGAAAGCTGTAGCTGGTTTTCACTGTCCCTTGGAACTGCATTCGGTGCCGCACAGTCATTCGTGTTCTGCAAAAGCTTGGCTTGGTAATGGGGCAACACTGTGTATCTCTCTCTGGCAGAGCCCGGCTGCCAAATTCGAAACGTCCAGCGATTGCGCCCACACGAAAGCTGCCAGCACGGAAAGCTGTAGCTGGTTTTCACTGTCCCTTGGAACTGCATTCGCTGCCGCACAGTCATTCGTGTTCTGCAAAAGCTTGGCTTGGTAATGGGGCAACACTCTGTACCTCTCTGTCGCACAGCACGCCTGCCAAATTCGAAAGGTCCAGCGATTGCGCCTACAAGAAAGCTGCCAGCACGGAAAGCTGTAGCTGGTTTTCACTGTCCCTTGGAACTGCATTCGCTGCCGCACAGTCATTCGTGTTCTGCAAAAGCTTGGGTTAGTAATGGGGCAACACTGTGTATCTCTCTCTGGCAGAGCCCGGCTGCCAAATTCGAAACGTCCAGCGATTGCGCCCACACGAAAGCTGCCAGCACGGAAAGCCGTAGCTGGTTTTCACTGTCCCTTGGAACTGCATTCGCTGCCGCACAGTCATTCGTGTTCTGCAAAAGCTTGGCTTGGTAATGGGGCAACACTGTGTATCTCTCTCTGGCAGAGCCCGGCTGCCAAATTCGAAACGTCCCGCGATTGCGCCCACACGAAAGCTGCCAGCACGGAAAGCTGTGGCTGGTTTTCACTGTCCCTTGGAACTGCATTCGCTGCCGCACAGTCATTCGTGTTCTGCAAAAGCTTGGCTTGGTAATGGGGCAACACTCTGTACCTCTCTGGCAGAGCCCGGCTGCCAAATTCGAAACGTCCCGCGATTGCGCCCACACGAAAGCTGCCAGCACGGAAAGCTGTGGCTGGTTTTCACTGTCCCTTGGAACTGCATTCGCTGCCGCACAGTCATTCGCGTTCTGCAAAAGCTTGGCTTGGTAATGGGGCAACACTGTGTATCTCTCTGGCAGAGCCCGGCTGCCAAATTCGAAACGTCCCGCGATTGCGCCCACACGAAAGCTGCCAGCACGGAAAGCTGTAGCTGGTTTTCACTGTCCCTTGGAACTGCATTCGCTGCCGCACAGTCATTCGTGTTCTGCAAAATCTTGGCTTGGTAATGGGGCAACACTCTGTACCTCTCTCTCGCACAGCACGCCTGCCAAATTCGAAACGTCCAGCGATTGCGCCCACACGAAAGCTGCCAGCACGGAAAGCTGTATCTGGTTTTCACTGTCCCTTGGAACTGCATTCGCTGCCGCACAGTCATTCGTGTTCTGCAAAAGCTTGGGTTAGTAATGGGGCAACACTGTGTATCTCTCTCTGGCAGAGCCCGGCTGCCAAATTCGAAACGTCCAGCGATTGCGCCCACATGAAAGCTGCCAGCACGGAAAGCCGTAGCTGGTTTTCACTGTCCCTTGGAACTGCATTCGCTGCCGCACAGTCATTCGTGTTCTGCAAAAGCTTGGCTTGGTAATGGGGCAACACTGTGTATCTCTCTCTGGCAGAGCCCGGCTGCCAAATTCGAAAGGTCCAGCGATTGCGCCCACACGAAAGCTGCCAGCACGGAAAGCTGTAGCTGGTTTTCACTGTCCCTTGGAACTGCATTTGCTGCCGCACAGTCATTCGTGTTCTGCAAGAGCTTGGCTTGGTAATGGGGCAACACTCTGTACCTCTCTCTCGCAAAGCACGCCTGCCAAATTCGAAAGGTCCAGCGATTGCGCCTACACGAAAGCTGTCAGCACGGAAAGCTGTAGCTGGTTTTCACTGTCCCTTGGAACTGCATTCGCTGCCGCACAGTCATTCGTGTTCTGCAAAAGCTTGGCTTGGTAATGGGGCAACACTGTGTATCTCTCTCTGGCAGAGCCCGGCTGCCAAATTCGAAACGTCCAGCGATTGCGCCCACACGAAAGCTGCCAGCACGGAAAGCTGTAGCTGGTTTTCACTGTCCCTTGGAACTGCATTCGCTGCCGCACAGTCATTCGTGTTCTGCAAAAGCTTGGCTTGGTAATGGGGCAACACTCTGTACCGCTCTCTCGCACAGCACGCCTGCCAAATTCGAAAGGTCCAGCGATTGCGCCTACACGAAAGCTGCCAGCACGGAAAGCTGTAGCTGGTTTTCACTGTCCCTTGGAGCTGCATTTGCTGCCGCACAGTCATTTGTGTTCTGCAAAAGCTTGGCTTGGTAATGGAGCAACACTGTGTATCTCACTCTGGCAGAGCCCGGCTGCCAAATTCGAAACGTCCAGCGATTGCGCCCACACGAAAGCTGCCAGCACGGAAAGCTGTAGCTGGTTTTCACTGTCCCTTGGAACTGCATTCGCTGCCGCACAGTCTTCGTGTTCTGCAAAAGCTTGGCTTGGTAATGGGGCAACACTGTGTATCTCTGTCTGCCAGGGCCCGGCTGCCAAATTCGAAACGTCCAGCGATTGCGCCCACACGAAAGCTGCCAGCACGGAAAGCTGTAGCTGGTTTTCACTGTCCCTTGGAACTGCATTCGCTGCCGCACAGTCATTCGTGTTCTGCAAAAGCTTGCCTTGGGAATGGGGCAACACTGTGTATCTCTCTCTGGCAGAGCCCGGCTGCCAAATAAGAAACGTCCAGCGATTGCGCCCACACAAAAGCTGCCAGCACGGAAAGCTGTAGCTGGTTTTCACTGTCCCTTGGAACTGCATTCGCTGCCGCACAGTCATTCGTGTTCTGCAAAATCTTGGCTTGGTAATGGGGCAACACTCTGTACCTCTCTCTCGCACAGCACGCCTGCCAAATTCGAAACGTCCAGCGATTGCGCCCACACGAAAGCTGCCAGCACGGAAAGCTGTATCTGGTTTTCACTGTCCCTTGGAGCTGCATTTGCTGCCGCACAGTCATTCGTGTTCTGCAAAAGCTTGGCTTGGTAATGGGGCAACACTCTGTACCTCTCTCTCGCACAGCACGCCTGCCAAATTCGAAAGGTCCAGCGATTGCGCCCACACGAAAGCTGCCAGCACGGAAAGCTGTAGCTGGTTTTCACTGTCCCTTGGAGCTGCATTTGCTGCCGCACAGTCATTCGTGTTCTGCAAAAGCTTGGCTTGGTAATGGAGCAACACTGTGTATCTCTCTCTGGCAGAGCCCGGCTGCCAAATTCGAAACGTCCAGCGATTGCGCCCACACGAAAGCTGCCAGCACGGAAAGCTGTATCTGGTTTTCACTGTCCCTTGGAACTGCATTCGCTGCCGCACAGTCATTCGTGTTCTGCAAAAGCTTGGCTTGGTAATGGGGCAACACTGTGTATCTCTCTCTGGCAGAGCCCGGCTGCCAAATTCGAAACGTCCAGCGATTGCGCCCACACGAAAGCTGCCAGCACGGAAAGCTGTAGCTGGTTTTCACTGTCCCTTGGAACTGCATTCGCTGCCGCACAGTCATTCGTGTTCTGCAAAAGCTTGGCTTGGTAATGGGGCAACACTCTGTACCTCTCTGTCGCACAGCACGCCTGCCAAATTCGAAAGGTCCAGCGATTGCGCCTACAAGAAAGCTGCCAGCACGGAAAGCTGTAGCTGGTTTTCACTGTCCCTTGGAACTGCATTCGCTGCCGCACAGTCATTCGTGTTCTGCAAGAGCTTGGCTTGGTAATGGGGCAACACTCTGTACCTCTCTCTCGCACAGCACGCCTGCCAAATTCGAAACGTCCAGCGATTGCGCCCACACGAAAGCTGCCAGCACGGAAAGCTGTAGCTGGTTTTCACTGTCCCTTGGAACTGCATTCGCTGCCGCACAGTCTTCGTGTTCTGCAAAAGCTTGGCTTGGTAATGGGGCAACACTCTGTACCTCTCTGGCAGAGCCCGGCTGCCAAATTCGAAACGTCCCGCGATTGCGCCCACACGAAAGCTGCCAGCACGGAAAGCTGTGGCTGGTTTTCACTGTCCCTTGGAACTGCATTCGCTGCCGCACAGTCATTCGTGTTCTGCAAAAGCTTGGCTTGGTAATGGGGCAACACTGTGTATCTCTCTCTGGCAGAGCCCGGCTGCCAAATTCGAAACGTCCAGCGATTGCGCCCACACGAAAGCTGCCAGCACGGAAAGCTGTAGCTGGTTTTCACTGTCCCTTGGAACTGCATTCGCTGCCGCACAGTCATTCGTGTTCTTCCAAATCTTGGCTTGGTAATGGGGCAACACTGTGTATCTCTCTCTGGCAGAGCCCGGCTGCCAAATTCGAAACGTCCAGCGATTGCGCCCACACGAAAGCTGCCAGCACGGAAAGCTGTAGCTGGTTTTCACTGTCCCTTGGAACTGCATTCGCTGCCGCACAGTCATTCGTGTTCTGCGAAAGCTTGGCTTGGTAATGGGGCAACACTGTGTATCTCTCTCTGGCAGAGCCCGGCTGCCAAATTCGAAACGTCCAGCGATTGCGCCCACACGAAAGCTGCCAGCACGGAAAGCTGTAGCTGGTTTTCACTGTCCCTTGGAACTGCATTCGCTGCCGCACAGTCATTCGTGTTCTGCAAAAGCTTGGCTTGGTAATGGGGCAACACTGTGTATCTCTCTCTGGCAGAGCCCGGCTGCCAAATTCGAAATGTCCAGCGATTGCGCCCACACGAAAGCTGCCAGCACGGAAAGCTGTAGCTGGTTTTCACTGTCCCTTGGAACTGCATTCGCTGCCGCACAGTCATTCGTGTTCTGCAAGAGCTTGGCTTGGTAATGGGGCAACACTGTGTACCTCTCTCTGCCAGGGCCCAGCTGCCAAATTCGAAACGTCCAGCGATTGCGCCCACACGAAAGCTGCCAGCGCGGAAAGCTGTAGCTGGTTTTCACTGTCCCTTGGAACTGCATTCGCTGCCGCACAGTCTTCGTGTTCTGCAAAAGCTTGGGTTAGTCATGGGGCAATACTTTGTATCTCTCTCTGGCAGAGCCCGACTGCCAAATTCGAAACGTCCAGCGATTGCGCCCACACGAAAGCTGCCAGCACGGAAAGCTGTAGCTGGTTTTCACTGTCCCTTGGAACTGCATTCGCTGCCGCACAGTCATTCGTGTTCTGCAAAAGCTTGGCTTGGTAATGGGGCAACGCTGTGTATCTCTCTCTGGCAGAGCCCGGCTGCCAAATTCGAAACGTCCAGCGATTGCGCCCACACGAAAGCTGCCAGCACGGAAAGCTGTAGCTGGTTTTCACTGTCCCTTGGAACTGCATTCGCTGCCGCACAGTCATTCGTGTTCTGCAAAAGCTTGCCTTGGGAATGGGGCAACACTGTGTATCTCTCTCTGGCAGAGCCCGGCTGCCAAATTCGAAACGTCCAGCGATTGCGCCCACACGAAAGCTGCCAGCACGGAAAGCTGTAGCTGGTTTTCACTGTCCCTTGGAACTGCATTTGCTGCCGCACAGTCATTCGTGTTCTGCAAAATCTTGGCTTGGTAATGGGGCAACACTCTGTACCTCTCTCTCGCACAGCACGCCTGCCAAATTCGAAAGGTCCAGCGATTGCGCCCACACGAAAGCTGCCAGCACGGAAAGCTGTATCTGGTTTTCACTGTCCCTTGGAACTGCATTCGCTGCCGCACAGTCATTCGTGTTCTGCAAAAGCTTGGCTTGGTAATGGGGCAACACTGTGTATCTCTCTCTGGCAGAGCCCGGCTGCCAAATTCGAAACGTCCAGCGATTGCGCCCACACGAAAGCTGCCAGCACGGAAAGCTGTAGCTGGTTTTCACTGTCCCTTGGAACTGCATTCGCTGCCGCACAGTCATTCGTGTTCTGCAAAAGCTTGGCTTGGTAATGGGGCAACACTCTGTACCTCTCTGTCGCACAGCACGCCTGCCAAATTCGAAAGGTCCAGCGATTGCGCCTACAAGAAAGCTGCCAGCACGGAAAGCTGTAGCTGGTTTTCACTGTCCCTTGGAACTGCATTCGCTGCCGCACAGTCATTCGTGTTCTGCAAAAGCTTGGGTTAGTAATGGGGCAACACTGTGTATCTCTCTCTGGCAGAGCCCGGCTGCCAAATTCGAAACGTCCAGCGATTGCGCCTACACGAAAGCTGTCAGCACGGAAAGCCGTATCTGGTTTTCACTGTCCCTTGGAACTGCATTCGCTGCCGCACAGTCATTCGTGTTCTGCAAAAGCTTGGCTTGGTAATGGGGCAACACTGTGTATCTCTCTCTGGCAGAGCCCGGCTGCCAAATTCGAAACGTCCCGCGATTGCGCCCACACGAAAGCTGCCAGCACGGAAAGCTGTGGCTGGTTTTCACTGTCCCTTGGAACTGCATTCGCTGCCGCACAGTCATTCGTGTTCTGCAAAAGCTTGGCTTGGTAATGGGGCAACACTCTGTACCTCTCTGGCAGAGCCCGGCTGCCAAATTCGAAACGTCCCGCGATTGCGCCCACACGAAAGCTGCCAGCACGGAAAGCTGTGGCTGGTTTTCACTGTCCCTTGGAACTGCATTCGCTGCCGCACAGTCATTCGTGTTCTGCAAAAGCTTGGCTTGGTAATGGGGCAACACTGTGTATCTCTCTCTGGCAGAGCCCGGCTGCCAAATTCGAAACGTCCAGCGATTGCGCCCACACGAAAGCTGCCAGCACGGAAAGCTGTAGCTGGTTTTCACTGTCCCTTGGAACTGCATTCGCTGCCGCACAGTCATTCGTGTTCTGCAAAAGCTTGGCTTGGTAATGGGGCAACACTGTGTATCTCTCTGGCAGAGCCCGGCTGCCAAATTCGAAACGTCCCGCGATTGCGCCCACACGAAAGCTGCCAGCACGGAAAGCTGTATCTGGTTTTCACTGTCCCTTGGAACTGCATTCGCTGCCGCACAGTCATTCGTGTTCTGCAAAATCTTGGCTTGGTAATGGGGCAACACTCTGTACCTCTCTCTCGCACAGCACGCCTGCCAAATTCGAAACGTCCAGCGATTGCGCCCACACGAAAGCTGTCAGCACGGAAAGCTGTATCTGGTTTTCACTGTCCCTTGGAACTGCATTCGCTGCCGCACAGTCATTCGTGTTCTGCAAAAGCTTGGGTTAGTAATGGGGCAACACTGTGTATCTCTCTCTGGCAGAGCCCGGCTGCCAAATTCGAAACGTCCAGCGATTGCGCCCACATGAAAGCTGCCAGCACGGAAAGCCGTAGCTGGTTTTCACTGTCCCTTGGAACTGCATTCGCTGCCGCACAGTCATTCGTGTTCTGCAAAAGCTTGGCTTGGTAATGGGGCAACACTGTGTATCTCTCTCTGGCAGAGCCCGGCTGCCAAATTCGAAACGTCCAGCGATTGCGCCCACACGAAAGCTGCCAGCACGGAAAGCTGTAGCTGGTTTTCACTGTCCCTTGGAACTGCATTCGCTGCCGCACAGTCATTCGTGTTCTGCAAGAGCTTGTCTTGGTAATGGGGCAACACTCTGTACCTCTCTCTCGCAAAGCACGCCTGCCAAATTCGAAAGGTCCAGCGATTGCGCCCACACGAAAGCTGTCAGCACGGAAAGCTGTAGCTGGTTTTCACTGTCCCTTGGAACTGCATTCGCTGCCGCACAGTCATTCGTGTTCTGCAAAAGCTTGGCTTGGTAATGGGGCAACACTGTGTATCTCTCTCTGGCAGAGCCCGGCTGCCAAATTCGAAACGTCCAGCGATTGCGCCCACACGAAAGCTGCCAGCACGGAAAGCTGTAGCTGGTTTTCACTGTCCCTTGGAACTGCATTCGCTGCCGCACAGTCATTCGTGTTCTGCAAAAGCTTGGCTTGGTAATGGGGCAACACTCTGTACCGCTCTCTCGCACAGCACGCCTGCCAAATTCGAAAGGTCCAGCGATTGCGCCTACACGAAAGCTGCCAGCACGGAAAGCTGTAGCTGGTTTTCACTGTCCCTTGGAGCTGCATTTGCTGCCGCACAGTCATTCGTGTTCTGCAAAAGCTTGGCTTGGTAATGGGGCAACACTGTGTATCTCTCTCTGGCAGAGCCCGGCTGCCAAATTCGAAACGTCCAGCGATTGCGCCCACACGAAAGCTGCCAGCACGGAAAGCTGTAGCTGGTTTTCACTGTCCCTTGGAACTGCATTCGCTGCCGCACAGTCATTCGTGTTCTGCAAAAGCTTGGCTTGGTAATGGGGCAACACTGTGTATCTCTCTCTGGCAGAGCCCGGCTGCCAAATTCGAAACGTCCAGCGATTGCGCCCACACGAAAGCTGCCAGCACGGAAAGCTGTAGCTGGTTTTCACTGTCCCTTGGAACTGCATTCGCTGCCGCACAGTCATTCGTGTTCTGCAAAAGCTTGGCTTGGTAATGGGGCAACACTCTGTACCTCTCTCTCGCACAGCACGCCTGCCAAATTCGAAACGTCCAGCGATTGCGCCTACAAGAAAGCTGCCAGCACGGAAAGCTGTAGCTGGTTTTCACTGTCCCTTGGAACTGCATTCGCTGCCGCACAGTCATTCGTGTTCTGCAAAAGCTTGGGTTAGTAATGGGGCAACACTGTGTATCTCTCTCTGGCAGCGCCCAGCTGCCAAATTCGAAACGTCCAGCGATTGCGCCCACATGAAAGCTGCCAGCACGGAAAGCCGTAGCTGGTTTTCACTGTCCCTTGGAACTGCATTCGCTGCCGCACAGTCATTCGTGTTCTGCAAAAGCTTGGCTTGGTAATGGGGCAACACTGTGTATCTCTCTCTGGCAGAGCCCGGCTGCCAAATTCGAAAGGTCCAGCGATTGCGCCCACACGAAAGCTGCCAGCACGGAAAGCTGTAGCTGGTTTTCACTGTCCCTTGGAACTGCATTTGCTGCCGCACAGTCATTCGTGTTCTGCAAGAGCTTGGCTTGGTAATGGGGCAACACTCTGTACCTCTCTCTCGCACAGCACGCCTGCCAAATTCGAAAGGTCCAGCGATTGCGCCTACACGAAAGCTGTCAGCACGGAAAGCTGTAGCTGGTTTTCACTGTCCCTTGGAACTGCATTCGCTGCCGCACAGTCATTCGTGTTCTGCAAAAGCTTGGCTTGGTAATGGGGCAACACTGTGTATCTCTCTCTGGCAGAGCCCGGCTGCCAAATTCGAAACGTCCCGCGATTGCGCCCACACGAAAGCTGCCAGCACGGAAAGCTGTAGCTGGTTTTCACTGTCCCTTGGAACTGCATTCGCTGCCGCACAGTCATTCGTGTTCTGCAAAAGCTTGGCTTGGTAATGGGGCAACACTGTGTATCTCTCTCTGGCAGAGCCCGGCTGCCAAATTCAAAACGTCCAGCGATTGCGCCCACACGAAAGCTGCCAGCACGGAAAGCTGTAGCTGGTTTTCACTGTCCCTTGGAACTGCATTCGCTGCCGCACAGTCATTCGTGTTCTGCAAAAGCTTGGGTTAGTAATGGGGCAACACTGTGTATCTCTCTCTGGCAGAGCCCGGCTGCCAAATTCGAAACGTCCAGCGATTGCGCCCACACGAAAGCTGCCAGCACGGAAAGCTGTAGCTGGTTTTCACTGTCCCTTGGAGCTGCATTTGCTGCCGCACAGTCATTCGTGTTCTGCAAAAGCTTGGCTTGGTAATGGGGCAACACTGTGTATCTCTCTCTCGCAGAGGCCGGCTGCCAAATTCGAAACGTCCAGCGATTGCGCCCACACGAAAGCTGCCAGCACGGAAAGCTGTAGCTGGTTTTCACTGTCCCTTGGAACTGCATTCGCTGCCGCACAGTCATTCGTGTTCTGCAAAAGCTTGGCTTGGTAATGGGGCAACACTGTGTATCTCTCTCTGGCAGAGCCCGGCTGCCAAATTCGAAACGTCCAGCGATTGCGCCCACACGAAAGCTGCCAGCACGGAAAGCTGTAGCTGGTTTTCACTGTCCCTTGGAACTGCATTCGCTGCCGCACAGTCATTCGTGTTCTGCAAAAGCTTGGCTTGGTAATGGGGCAACACTCTGTACCTCTCTCTTGCACAGCACGCCTGCCAAATTCGAAAGGTCCAGCGATTGCGCCTACACGAAAGCTGTCAGCACGGAAAGCTGTATCTGGTTTTCACTGTCCCTTGGAGCTGCATTTGCTGCCGCACAGTCATTCGTGTTCTGCAAAATCTTTCCTTGGTAATGGAGCAACAATGTGTAACTCTCTCTGGCAGAGCCCGGCTGCCAAATTCGAAACGTCCAGCGATTGCGCCCACACGAAAGCTGCCAGCACGGAAAGCTGTAGCTGGTTTTCACTGTCCCTTGGAACTGCATTCGCTGCCGCACAGTCTTCGTGTTCTGCAAAAGCTTGGCTTGGTAATGGGGCAACACTGTGTATCTCTGTCTGCCAGGGCCCGGCTGCCAAATTCGAAACGTCCAGCGATTGCGCCCACACGAAAGCTGCCAGCACGGAAAGCTGTAGCTGGTTTTCACTGTCCCTTGGAACTGCATTCGCTGCCGCACAGTCATTCGTGTTCTGCAAAAGCTTGCCTTGGGAATGGGGCAACACTGTGTATCTCTCTCTGGCAGAGCCCGGCTGCCAAATTCGAAACGTCCAGCGATTGCGCCCACACGAAAGCTGCCAGCACGGAAAGCTGTAGCTGGTTTTCACTGTCCCTTGGAACTGCATTCGCTGCCGCACAGTCATTCGTGTTCTGCAAAATCTTGGCTTGGTAATGGGGCAACACTCTGTACCTCTCTCTCGCACAGCACGCCTGCCAAATTCGAAATGTCCAGCGATTGCGCCCACACGAAAGCTGCCAGCACGGAAAGCTGTAGCTGGTTTTCACTGTCCCTTGGAACTGCATTCGCTGCCGCACAGTCATTCGTGTTCTGCAAAAGCTTGGCTTGGTAATGGGGCAACACTGTGTACCTCTCTCTGGCAGAGCCCGGCTGCCAAATTCGAAACGTCCAGCGATTGCGCCCACACGAAAGCTGCCAGCACGGAAAGCTGTAGCTGGTTTTCACTGTCCCTTGGAGCTGCATTTGCTGCCGCACAGTCATTCGTGTTCTGCAAAAGCTTGGCTTGGTAATGGGGCAACACTGTGTATCTCTCTCTCGCAGAGGCCGGCTGCCAAATTCGAAACGTCCAGCGATTGCGCCCACACGAAAGCTGCCAGCACGGAAAGCTGTAGCTGGTTTTCACTGTCCCTTGGAACTGCATTCGCTGCCGCACAGTCATTCGTGTTCTGCAAAAGCTTGGCTTGGTAATGGGGCAACACTGTGTATCTCTCTCTGGCAGAGCCCGGCTGCCAAATTCGAAACGTCCAGCGATTGCGCCCACACGAAAGCTGCCAGCACGGAAAGCTGTAGCTGGTTTTCACTGTCCCTTGGAACTGCATTCGCTGCCGCACAGTCATTCGTGTTCTGCAAAAGCTTGGCTTGGTAATGGGGCAACACTCTGTACCTCTCTCTCGCACAGCACGCCTGCCAAATTCGAAAGGTCCAGCGATTGCGCCTACACGAAAGCTGTCAGCACGGAAAGCTGTATCTGGTTTTCACTGTCCCTTGGAGCTGCATTTGCTGCCGCACAGTCATTCGTGTTCTGCAAAATCTTTCCTTGGTAATGGAGCAACAATGTGTAACTCTCTCTGGCAGAGCCCGGCTGCCAAATTCGAAACGTCCAGCGATTGCGCCCACACGAAAGCTGCCAGCACGGAAAGCTGTAGCTGGTTTTCACTGTCCCTTGGAACTGCATTCGCTGCCGCACAGTCTTCGTGTTCTGCAAAAGCTTGGCTTGGTAATGGGGCAACACTGTGTATCTCTGTCTGCCAGGGCCCGGCTGCCAAATTCGAAACGTCCAGCGATTGCGCCCACACGAAAGCTGCCAGCACGGAAAGCTGTAGCTGGTTTTCACTGTCCCTTGGAACTGCATTCGCTGCCGCACAGTCATTCGTGTTCTGCAAAAGCTTGCCTTGGGAATGGGGCAACACTGTGTATCTCTCTCTGGCAGAGCCCGGCTGCCAAATTCGAAACGTCCAGCGATTGCGCCCACACGAAAGCTGCCAGCACGGAAAGCTGTAGCTGGTTTTCACTGTCCCTTGGAACTGCATTCGGTGCCGCACAGTCATTCGTGTTCTGCAAAATCTTGGCTTGGTAATGGGGCAACACTCTGTACCTCTCTCTCGCACAGCACGCCTGCCAAATTCGAAATGTCCAGCGATTGCGCCCACACGAAAGCTGCCAGCACGGAAAGCTGTAGCTGGTTTTCACTGTCCCTTGGAACTGCATTCGCTGCCGCACAGTCATTCGTGTTCTGCAAAAGCTTGGCTTGGTAATGGGGCAACACTGTGTATCTCTCTCTGGCAGAGCCCGGCTGCCAAATTCGAAACGTCCAGCGATTGCGCCCACACGAAAGCTGCCAGCACGGAAAGCTGTAGCTGGTTTTCACTGTCCCTTGGAACTGCATTCGCTGCCGCACAGTCATTCGTGTTCTGCAAAAGCTTGGCTTGGTAATGGGGCAACACTCTGTACCTCTCTGTCGCACAGCACGCCTGCCAAATTCGAAAGGTCCAGCGATTGCGCCTACAAGAAAGCTGCCAGCACGGAAAGCTGTAGCTGGTTTTCACTGTCCCTTGGAACTGCATTCGCTGCCGCACAGTCATTCGTGTTCTGCAAGAGCTTGGCTTGGTAATGGGGCAACACTCTGTACCTCTCTCTCGCACAGCACGCCTGCCAAATTCGAAAGGTCCAGCGATTGCGCCCACACGAAAGCTGTCAGCACGGAAAGCTGTAGCTGGTTTTCACTGTCCCTTGGAACTGCATTCGGTGCCGCACAGTCATTCGTGTTCTGCAAAAGCTTGCCTTGGTAATGGGGCAACACTGTGTATCTCTCTCTGCCAGGGCCCGGCTGCCAAATTCGAAACGTCCAGCGATTGCGCCCACACGAAAGCTGCCAGCACGGAAAGCTGTAGCTGGTTTTCACTGTCCCTTGGAACTGCATTCGCTGCCGCACAGTCTTCGTGTTCTGCAAAAGCTTGGCTTGGTAATGGGGCAACACTCTGTACCTCTCTGGCAGAGCCCGGCTGCCAAATTCGAAACGTCCCGCGATTGCGCCCACACGAAAGCTGCCAGCACGGAAAGCTGTGGCTGGTTTTCACTGTCCCTTGGAACTGCATTCGCTGCCGCACAGTCATTCGTGTTCTGCAAAAGCTTGGCTTGGTAATGGGGCAACACTGTGTATCTCTCTCTGGCAGAGCCCGGCTGCCAAATTCGAAACGTCCAGCGATTGCGCCCACACGAAAGCTGCCAGCACGGAAAGCTGTAGCTGGTTTTCACTGTCCCTTGGAACTGCATTCGCTGCCGCACAGTCATTCGTGTTCTTCCAAATCTTGGCTTGGTAATGGGGCAACACTGTGTATCTCTCTCTGGCAGAGCCCGGCTGCCAAACTCGAAACGTCCAGCGATTGCGCCCACACGAAAGCTGCCAGCACGGAAAGCTGTAGCTGGTTTTCACTGTCCCTTGGAACTGCATTCGCTGCCGCACAGTCTTCGTGTTCTGCAAAAGCTTGGGTTAGTAATGGGGCAATACTTTGTATCTCTCTCTGGCAGAGCCCGGCTGCCAAATTCGAAACGTCCAGCGATTGCGCCCACACGAAAGCTGCCAGCACGGAAAGCTGTAGCTGGTTTTCACTGTCCCTTGGAACTGCATTCGCTGCCGCACAGTCATTCGTGTTCTGCAAAAGCTTGCCTTGGGAATGGGGCAACACTGTGTATCTCTCTCTGGCAGAGCCCGGCTGCCAAATTCGAAACGTCCAGCGATTGCGCCCACACGAAAGCTGCCAGCACGGAAAGCTGTAGCTGGTTTTCACTGTCCCTTGGAACTGCATTTGCTGCCGCACAGTCATTCGTGTTCTGCAAAATCTTGGCTTGGTAATGGGGCAACACTCTGTACCTCTCTCTCGCACAGCACGCCTGCCAAATTCGAAAGGTCCAGCGATTGCGCCCACATGAAAGCTGCCAGCACGGAAAGCTGTATCTGGTTTTCACTGTCCCTTGGAACTGCATTCGCTGCCGCACAGTCATTCGTGTTCTGCAAAAGCTTGGCTTGGTAATGGGGCAACACTGTGTATCTCTCTCTGGCAGAGCCCGGCTGCCAAATTCGAAACGTCCAGCGATTGCGCCCACACGAAAGCTGCCAGCACGGAAAGCTGTAGCTGGTTTTCACTGTCCCTTGGAACTGCATTCGCTGCCGCACAGTCATTCGTGTTCTGCAAAAGCTTGGCTTGGTAATGGGGCAACACTCTGTACCTCTCTGTCGCACAGCACGCCTGCCAAATTCGAAAGGTCCAGCGATTGCGCCTACAAGAAAGCTGCCAGCACGGAAAGCTGTAGCTGGTTTTCACTGTCCCTTGGAACTGCATTCGCTGCCGCACAGTCATTCGTGTTCTGCAAAAGCTTGGGTTAGTAATGGGGCAACACTGTGTATCTCTCTCTGGCAGAGCCCGGCTGCCAAATTCGAAACGTCCCGCGATTGCGCCCACACGAAAGCTGCCAGCACGGAAAGCTGTGGCTGGTTTTCACTGTCCCTTGGAACTGCATTCGCTGCCGCACAGTCATTCGTGTTCTGCAAAAGCTTGGCTTGGTAATGGGGCAACACTGTGTATCTCTCTCTGGCAGAGCCCGGCTGCCAAATTCGAAACGTCCAGCGATTGCGCCCACACGAAAGCTGCCAGCACGGAAAGCTGTAGCTGGTTTTCACTGTCCCTTGGAACTGCATTCGCTGCCGCACAGTCATTCGTGTTCTGCAAAAGCTTGGCTTGGTAATGGGGCAACACTGTGTATCTCTCTGGCAGAGCCCGGCTGCCAAATTCGAAACGTCCCGCGATTGCGCCCACACGAAAGCTGCCAGCACGGAAAGCTGTAGCTGGTTTTCACTGTCCCTTGGAACTGCATTCGCTGCCGCACAGTCATTCGTGTTCTGCAAAATCTTGGCTTGGTAATGGGGCAACACTCTGTACCTCTCTCTCGCACAGCACGCCTGCCAAATTCGAAACGTCCAGCGATTGCGCCCACACGAAAGCTGCCAGCACGGAAAGCTGTATCTGGTTTTCACTGTCCCTTGGAACTGCATTCGCTGCCGCACAGTCATTCGTGTTCTGCAAAAGCTTGGGTTAGTAATGGGGCAACACTGTGTATCTCTCTCTGGCAGAGCCCGGCTGCCAAATTCGAAACGTCCAGCGATTGCGCCCACATGAAAGCTGCCAGCACGGAAAGCCGTAGCTGGTTTTCACTGTCCCTTGGAACTGCATTCGCTGCCGCACAGTCATTCGTGTTCTGCAAAAGCTTGGCTTGGTAATGGGGCAACACTGTGTATCTCTCTCTGGCAGAGCCCGGCTGCCAAATTCGAAAGGTCCAGCGATTGCGCCCACACGAAAGCTGCCAGCACGGAAAGCTGTAGCTGGTTTTCACTGTCCCTTGGAACTGCATTTGCTGCCGCACAGTCATTCGTGTTCTGCAAGAGCTTGGCTTGGTAATGGGGCAACACTCTGTACCTCTCTCTCGCAAAGCACGCCTGCCAAATTCGAAAGGTCCAGCGATTGCGCCTACACGAAAGCTGTCAGCACGGAAAGCTGTAGCTGGTTTTCACTGTCCCTTGGAACTGCATTCGCTGCCGCACAGTCATTCGTGTTCTGCAAAAGCTTGGCTTGGTAATGGGGCAACACTCTGTATCTCTCTCTGGCAGAGCCCGGCTGCCAAATTCGAAACGTCCAGCGATTGCGCCCACACGAAAGCTGCCAGCACGGAAAGCTGTAGCTGGTTTTCACTGTCCCTTGGAACTGCATTCGCTGCCGCACAGTCATTCGTGTTCTGCAAAAGCTTGGCTTGGTAATGGGGCAACACTCTGTACCGCTCTCTCGCACAGCACGCCTGCCAAATTCGAAAGGTCCAGCGATTGCGCCTACACGAAAGCTGCCAGCACGGAAAGCTGTAGCTGGTTTTCACTGTCCCTTGGAGCTGCATTTGCTGCCGCACAGTCATTCGTGTTCTGCAAAAGCTTGGCTTGGTAATGGGGCAACACTGTGTATCTCTCTCTGGCAGAGCCCGGCTGCCAAATTCGAAACGTCCAGCGATTGCGCCCACACGAAAGCTGCCAGCACGGAAAGCTGTAGCTGGTTTTCACTGTCCCTTGGAACTGCATTCGCTGCCGCACAGTCATTCGTGTTCTGCAAAAGCTTGGCTTGGTAATGGGGCAACACTGTGTATCTCTCTCTGGCAGAGCCCGGCTGCCAAATTCGAAACGTCCAGCGATTGCGCCCACACGAAAGCTGCCAGCACGGAAAGCTGTAGCTGGTTTTCACTGTCCCTTGGAACTGCATTCGCTGCCGCACAGTCATTCGTGTTCTGCAAAAGCTTGGCTTGGTAATGGGGCAACACTCTGTACCTCTCTGTCGCACAGCACGCCTGCCAAATTCGAAAGGTCCAGCGATTGCGCCTACAAGAAAGCTGCCAGCACGGAAAGCTGTAGCTGGTTTTCACTGTCCCTTGGAACTGCATTCGCTGCCGCACAGTCATTCGTGTTCTGCAAAAGCTTGGGTTAGTAATGGGGCAACACTGTGTATCTCTCTCTGGCAGCGCGCGGCTGCCAAATTCGAAACGTCCAGCGATTGCGCCCACATGAAAGCTGCCAGCACGGAAAGCCGTAGCTGGTTTTCACTGTCCCTTGGAACTGCATTCGCTGCCGCACAGTCATTCGTGTTCTGCAAAAGCTTGCCTTGGGAATGGGGCAACACTGTGTATCTCTCTCTGGCAGAGCCCGGCTGCCAAATTCGAAAGGTCCAGCGATTGCGCCCACACGAAAGCTGCCAGCACGGAAAGCTGTAGCTGGTTTTCACTGTCCCTTGGAACTGCATTTGCTGCCGCACAGTCATTCGTGTTCTGCAAGAGCTTGGCTTGGTAATGGGGCAACACTCTGTACCTCTCTCTCGCACAGCACGCCTGCCAAATTCGAAAGGTCCAGCGATTGCGCCTACACGAAAGCTGTCAGCACGGAAAGCTGTAGCTGGTTTTCACTGTCCCTTGGAACTGCATTCGCTGCCGCACAGTCATTCGTGTTCTGCAAAAGCTTGGCTTGGTAATGGGGCAACACTGTGTATCTCTCTCTGGCAGAGCCCGGCTGCCAAATTCGAAACGTCCCGCGATTGCGCCCACACGAAAGCTGCCAGCACGGAAAGCTGTAGCTGGTTTTCACTGTCCCTTGGAACTGCATTCGCTGCCGCACAGTCATTCGTGTTCTGCAAAAGCTTGGGTTAGTAATGGGGCAACACTGTGTATCTCTCTCTGGCAGAGCCCGGCTGCCAAATTCGAAACGTCCAGCGATTGCGCCCACACGAAAGCTGCCAGCACGGAAAGCTGTAGCTGGTTTTCACTGTCCCTTGGAACTGCATTTGCTGCCGCACAGTCTTCGTGTTCTGCAAAAGCTTGGCTTGGTAATGGGGCAACACTGTGTATCTCTCTCTGGCAGAGCCCGGCTGCCAAATTCGAAACGTCCAGCGATTGCGCCCACACGAAAGCTGCCAGCACGGAAAGCCGTAGCTGGTTTTCACTGTCCCTTGGAACTGCATTCGCTGCCGCACAGTCATTCGTGTTCTGCAAAAGCTTGGCTTGGTAATGGGGCAACACTCTGTACCTCTCTCTCTGGCAGAGCCCGGCTGCCAAATTCGAAACGTCCAGCGATTGCGCCCACACGAAAGCTGCCAGCACGGAAAGCTGTAGCTGGTTTTCACTGTCCCTTGGAACTGCATTTGCTGCCGCACAGTCATTCGTGTTCTGCAAAAGCTTGGCTTGGTAATGGGGCAACACTCTGTACCTCTCTCTCGCACAGCACGCCTGCCAAATTCGAAAGGTCCAGCGATTGCGCCTACACGAAAGCTGTCAGCACGGAAAGCTGTATCTGGTTTTCACTGTCCCTTGGAGCTGCATTTGCTGCCGCACAGTCATTCGTGTTCTGCAAAATCTTTCCTTGGTAATGGAGCAACACTGTGTATCTCTCTCTGGCAGAGCCCGGCTGCCAAATTCGAAACGTCCAGCGATTGCGCCCACACGAAAGCTGCCAGCACGGAAAGCTGTAGCTGGTTTTCACTGTCCCTTGGAACTGCATTCGCTGCCGCACAGTCTTCGTGTTCTGCAAAAGCTTGGCTTGGTAATGGGGCAACACTGTGTATCTCTGTCTGCCAGGGCCCGGCTGCCAAATTCGAAACGTCCAGCGATTGCGCCCACACGAAAGCTGCCAGCACGGAAAGCTGTAGCTGGTTTTCACTGTCCCTTGGAACTGCATTCGCTGCCGCACAGTCATTCGTGTTCTGCAAAAGCTTGCCTTGGGAATGGGGCAACACTCTGTACCTCTCTGTCGCACAGCACGCCTGCCAAATTCGAAAGGTCCAGCGATTGCGCCTACAAGAAAGCTGCCAGCACGGAAAGCTGTAGCTGGTTTTCACTGTCCCTTGGAACTGCATTCGCTGCCGCACAGTCATTCGTGTTCTGCAAGAGCTTGGCTTGGTAATGGGGCAACACTCTGTACCTCTCTCTCGCACAGCACGCCTGCCAAATTCGAAAGGTCCAGCGATTGCGCCCACACGAAAGCTGTCAGCACGGAAAGCTGTAGCTGGTTTTCACTGTCCCTTGGAACTGCATTCGGTGCCGCACAGTCATTCGTGTTCTGCAAAAGCTTGCCTTGGTAATGGGGCAACACTGTGTATCTCTCTCTGCCAGGGCCCGGCTGCCAAATTCGAAACGTCCAGCGATTGCGCCCACACGAAAGCTGCCAGCACGGAAAGCTGTAGCTGGTTTTCACTGTCCCTTGGAACTGCATTCGCTGCCGCACAGTCTTCGTGTTCTGCAAAAGCTTGGCTTGGTAATGGGGCAACACTCTGTACCTCTCTGGCAGAGCCCGGCTGCCAAATTCGAAACGTCCCGCGATTGCGTCCACACGAAAGCTGCCAGCACGGAAAGCTGTGGCTGGTTTTCACTGTCCCTTGGAACTGCATTCGCTGCCGCACAGTCATTCGTGTTCTGCAAAAGCTTGGCTTGGTAATGGGGCAACACTGTGTATCTCTCTCTGGCAGAGCCCGGCTGCCAAATTCGAAACGTCCAGCGATTGCGCCCACACGAAAGCTGCCAGCACGGAAAGCTGTAGCTGGTTTTCACTGTCCCTTGGAACTGCATTCGCTGCCGCACAGTCATTCGTGTTCTTCCAAATCTTGGCTTGGTAATGGGGCAACACTGTGTATCTCTCTCTGGCAGAGCCCGGCTGCCAAACTCGAAACGTCCAGCGATTGCGCCCACACGAAAGCTGCCAGCACGGAAAGCTGTAGCTGGTTTTCACTGTCCCTTGGAACTGCATTCGCTGCCGCACAGTCTTCGTGTTCTGCAAAAGCTTGGGTTAGTAATGGGGCAATACTTTGTATCTCTCTCTGGCAGAGCCCGGCTGCCAAATTCGAAACGTCCAGCGATTGCGCCCACACGAAAGCTGCCAGCACGGAAAGCTGTAGCTGGTTTTCACTGTCCCTTGGAACTGCATTCGCTGCCGCACAGTCATTCGTGTTCTGCAAAAGCTTGCCTTGGGAATGGGGCAACACTGTGTATCTCTCTCTGGCAGAGCCCGGCTGCCAAATTCGAAACGTCCAGCGATTGCGCCCACACGAAAGCTGCCAGCACGGAAAGCTGTAGCTGGTTTTCACTGTCCCTTGGAACTGCATTTGCTGCCGCACAGTCATTCGTGTTCTGCAAAATCTTGGCTTGGTAATGGGGCAACACTCTGTACCTCTCTCTCGCACAGCACGCCTGCCAAATTCGAAACGTCCAGCGATTGCGCCCACACGAAAGCTGCCAGCACGGAAAGCCGTAGCTGGTTTTCACTGTCCCTTGGAACTGCATTCGCTGCCGCACAGTCATTCGTGTTCTGCAAAAGCTTGGCTTGGTAATGGGGCAACACTGTGTATCTCTCTCTGGCAGAGCCCGGCTGCCAAATTCGAAACGTCCAGCGATTGCGCCCACACGAAAGCTGCCAGCACGGAAAGCTGTAGCTGGTTTTCACTGTCCCTTGGAACTGCATTCGCTGCCGCACAGTCATTCGTGTTCTGCAAAAGCTTGGCTTGGTAATGGGGCAACACTGTGTATCTCTCTCTGGCAGAGCCCGGCTGCCAAATTCGAAACGTCCAGCGATTGCGCCCACACGAAAGCTGCCAGCACGGAAAGCTGTAGCTGGTTTTCACTGTCCCTTGGAACTGCATTTGCTGCCGCACAGTCATTCGTGTTCTGCAAAAGCTTGGCTTGGTAATGGGGCAACACTCTGTACCTCTCTCTCGCACAGCACGCCTGCCAAATTCGAAAGGTCCAGCGATTGCGCCTACACGAAAGCTGTCAGCACGGAAAGCTGTATCTGGTTTTCACTGTCCCTTGGAGCTGCATTTGCTGCCGCACAGTCATTCGTGTTCTGCAAAATCTTTCCTTGGTAATGGAGCAACACTGTGTATCTCTCTCTGGCAGAGCCCGGCTGCCAAATTCGAAACGTCCAGCGATTGCGCCCACACGAAAGCTGCCAGCACGGAAAGCTGTAGCTGGTTTTCACTGTCCCTTGGAACTGCATTCGCTGCCGCACAGTCTTCGTGTTCTGCAAAAGCTTGGCTTGGTAATGGGGCAACACTGTGTATCTCTGTCTGCCAGGGCCCGGCTGCCAAATTCGAAACGTCCAGCGATTGCGCCCACACGAAAGCTGCCAGCACGGAAAGCTGTAGCTGGTTTTCACTGTCCCTTGGAACTGCATTCGCTGCCGCACAGTCATTCGTGTTCTGCAAAAGCTTGCCTTGGGAATGGGGCAACACTGTGTATCTCTCTCTGGCAGAGCCCGGCTGCCAAATTCGAAACGTCCAGCGATTGCGCCCACACGAAAGCTGCCAGCACGGAAAGCTGTAGCTGGTTTTCACTGTCCCTTGGAACTGCATTCGCTGCCGCACAGTCATTCGTGTTCTGCAAAATCTTGGCTTGGTAATGGGGCAACACTCTGTACCTCTCTCTCGCACAGCACGCCTGCCAAATTCGAAACGTCCAGCGATTGCGCCCACACGAAAGCTGCCAGCACGGAAAGCTGTATCTGGTTTTCACTGTCCCTTGGAACTGCATTCGCTGCCGCACAGTCATTCGTGTTCTGCAAAAGCTTGGCTTGGTAATGGGGCAACACTGTGTATCTCTCTCTGGCAGAGCCCGGCTGCCAAATTCGAAACGTCCAGCGATTGCGCCCACACGAAAGCTGCCAGCACGGAAAGCTGTAGCTGGTTTTCACTGTCCCTTGGAACTGCATTCGCTGCCGCACAGTCATTCGTGTTCTGCAAAAGCTTGGCTTGGTAATGGGGCAACACTCTGTACCTCTCTCTCGCACAGCACGCCTGCCAAATTCGAAAGGTCCAGCGATTGCGCCTACAAGAAAGCTGCCAGCACGGAAAGCTGTAGCTGGTTTTCACTGTCCCTTGGAACTGCATTCGCTGCCGCACAGTCATTCGTGTTCTGCAAGAGCTTGGCTTGGTAATGGGGCAACACTCTGTACCTCTCTCTCGCACAGCACGCCTGCCAAATTCGAAAGGTCCAGCGATTGCGCCCACACGAAAGCTGTCAGCACGGAAAGCTGTAGCTGGTTTTCACTGTCCCTTGGAACTGCATTCGGTGCCGCACAGTCATTCGTGTTCTGCAAAAGCTTGCCTTGGTAATGGGGCAACACTGTGTATCTCTCTCTGCCAGGGCCCGGCTGCCAAATTCGAAACGTCCAGCGATTGCGCCCACACGAAAGCTGCCAGCACGGAAAGCTGTAGCTGGTTTTCACTGTCCCTTGGAACTGCATTCGCTGCCGCACAGTCTTCGTGTTCTGCAAAAGCTTGGCTTGGTAATGGGGCAACACTCTGTACCTCTCTGGCAGAGCCCGGCTGCCAAATTCGAAACGTCCCGCGATTGCGTCCACACGAAAGCTGCCAGCACGGAAAGCTGTGGCTGGTTTTCACTGTCCCTTGGAACTGCATTCGCTGCCGCACAGTCATTCGTGTTCTGCAAAAGCTTGGCTTGGTAATGGGGCAACACTGTGTATCTCTCTCTGGCAGAGCCCGGCTGCCAAATTCGAAACGTCCAGCGATTGCGCCCACACGAAAGCTGCCAGCACGGAAAGCTGTAGCTGGTTTTCACTGTCCCTTGGAACTGCATTCGCTGCCGCACAGTCATTCGTGTTCTGCAAAAGCTTGGCTTGGTAATGGGGCAACACTGTGTATCTCTCTCTGGCAGAGCCCGGCTGCCAAACTCGAAACGTCCAGCGATTGCGCCCACACGAAAGCTGCCAGCACGGAAAGCTGTAGCTGGTTTTCACTGTCCCTTGGAACTGCATTCGCTGCCGCACAGTCTTCGTGTTCTGCAAAAGCTTGGGTTAGTAATGGGGCAATACTTTGTATCTCTCTCTGGCAGAGCCCGGCTGCCAAATTCGAAACGTCCAGCGATTGCGCCCACACGAAAGCTGCCAGCACGGAAAGCTGTAGCTGGTTTTCACTGTCCCTTGGAACTGCATTCGCTGCCGCACAGTCATTCGTGTTCTGCAAAAGCTTGGCTTGGTAATGGGGCAACGCTGTGTATCTCTCTCTGGCAGAGCCCGGCTGCCAAATTCGAAACGTCCAGCGATTGCGCCCACACGAAAGCTGCCAGCACGGAAAGCTGTAGCTGGTTTTCACTGTCCCTTGGAACTGCATTCGCTGCCGCACAGTCATTCGTGTTCTGCAAAAGCTTGCCTTGGGAATGGGGCAACACTGTGTATCTCTCTCTGGCAGAGCCCGGCTGCCAAATTCGAAACGTCCAGCGATTGCGCCCACACGAAAGCTGCCAGCACGGAAAGCTGTAGCTGGTTTTCACTGTCCCTTGGAACTGCATTTGCTGCCGCACAGTCATTCGTGTTCTGCAAAATCTTGGCTTGGTAATGGGGCAACACTCTGTACCTCTCTCTCGCACAGCACGCCTGCCAAATTCGAAAGGTCCAGCGATTGCGCCCACACGAAAGCTGCCAGCACGGAAAGCTGTATCTGGTTTTCACTGTCCCTTGGAACTGCATTCGCTGCCGCACAGTCATTCGTGTTCTGCAAAAGCTTGGCTTGGTAATGGGGCAACACTGTGTACCTCTCTCTGGCAGAGCCCGGCTGCCAAATTCGAAACGTCCAGCGATTGCGCCCACACGAAAGCTGCCAGCACGGAAAGCTGTAGCTGGTTTTCACTGTCCCTTGGAACTGCATTCGCTGCCGCACAGTCATTCGTGTTCTGCAAAAGCTTGGCTTGGTAATGGGGCAACACTCTGTACCTCTCTGTCGCACAGCACGCCTGCCAAATTCGAAAGGTCCAGCGATTGCGCCTACAAGAAAGCTGCCAGCACGGAAAGCTGTAGCTGGTTTTCACTGTCCCTTGGAACTGCATTCGCTGCCGCACAGTCATTCGTGTTCTGCAAAAGCTTGGGTTAGTAATGGGGCAACACTGTGTATCTCTCTCTGGCAGAGCCCGGCTGCCAAATTCGAAACGTCCAGCGATTGCGCCCACACGAAAGCTGCCAGCACGGAAAGCCGTAGCTGGTTTTCACTGTCCCTTGGAACTGCATTCGCTGCCGCACAGTCATTCGTGTTCTGCAAAAGCTTGGCTTGGTAATGGGGCAACACTGTGTATCTCTCTCTGGCAGAGCCCGGCTGCCAAATTCGAAACGTCCCGCGATTGCGCCCACACGAAAGCTGCCAGCACGGAAAGCTGTGGCTGGTTTTCACTGTCCCTTGGAACTGCATTCGCTGCCGCACAGTCATTCGTGTTCTGCAAAAGCTTGGCTTGGTAATGGGGCAACACTCTGTACCTCTCTGGCAGAGCCCGGCTGCCAAATTCGAAACGTCCCGCGATTGCGCCCACACGAAAGCTGCCAGCACGGAAAGCTGTGGCTGGTTTTCACTGTCCCTTGGAACTGCATTCGCTGCCGCACAGTCATTCGTGTTCTGCAAAAGCTTGGCTTGGTAATGGGGCAACACTGTGTATCTCTCTCTGGCAGAGCCCGGCTGCCAAATTCGAAACGTCCAGCGATTGCGCCCACACGAAAGCTGCCAGCACGGAAAGCTGTAGCTGGTTTTCACTGTCCCTTGGAACTGCATTCGCTGCCGCACAGTCATTCGTGTTCTGCAAAAGCTTGGCTTGGTAATGGGGCAACACTGTGTATCTCTCTGGCAGAGCCCGGCTGCCAAATTCGAAACGTCCCGCGATTGCGCCCACACGAAAGCTGCCAGCACGGAAAGCTGTAGCTGGTTTTCACTGTCCCTTGGAACTGCATTCGCTGCCGCACAGTCATTCGTGTTCTGCAAAATCTTGGCTTGGTAATGGGGCAACACTCTGTACCTCTCTCTCGCACAGCACGCCTGCCAAATTAAAAACGTCCAGCGATTGCGCCCACACGAAAGCTGCCAGCACGGAAAGCTGTATCTGGTTTTCACTGTCCCTTGGAACTGCATTCGCTGCCGCACAGTCATTCGTGTTCTGCAAAAGCTTGGGTTAGTAATGGGGCAACACTGTGTATCTCTCTCTGGCAGAGCCCGGCTGCCAAATTCGAAACGTCCAGCGATTGCGCCCACATGAAAGCTGCCAGCACGGAAAGCCGTAGCTGGTTTTCACTGTCCCTTGGAACTGCATTCGCTGCCGCACAGTCATTCGTGTTCTGCAAAAGCTTGGCTTGGTAATGGGGCAACACTGTGTATCTCTCTCTGGCAGAGCCCGGCTGCCAAATTCGAAAGGTCCAGCGATTGCGCCCACACGAAAGCTGCCAGCACGGAAAGCTGTAGCTGGTTTTCACTGTCCCTTGGAACTGCATTTGCTGCCGCACAGTCATTCGTGTTCTGCAAGAGCTTGGCTTGGTAATGGGGCAACACTCTGTACCTCTCTCTCGCAAAGCACGCCTGCCAAATTCGAAAGGTCCAGCGATTGCGCCTACACGAAAGCTGTCAGCACGGAAAGCTGTAGCTGGTTTTCACTGTCCCTTGGAACTGCATTCGCTGCCGCACAGTCATTCGTGTTCTGCAAAAGCTTGGCTTGGTAATGGGGCAACACTGTGTATCTCTCTCTGGCAGAGCCCGGCTGCCAAATTCGAAACGTCCAGCGATTGCGCCCACACGAAAGCTGCCAGCACGGAAAGCTGTAGCTGGTTTTCACTGTCCCTTGGAACTGCATTCGCTGCCGCACAGTCATTCGTGTTCTGCAAAAGCTTGGCTTGGTAATGGGGCAACACTCTGTACCTCTCTCTCGCACAGCACGCCTGCCAAATTCGAAAGGTCCAGCGATTGCGCCTACACGAAAGCTGCCAGCACGGAAAGCTGTAGCTGGTTTTCACTGTCCCTTGGAGCTGCATTTGCTGCCGCACAGTCATTCGTGTTCTGCAAAAGCTTGGCTTGGTAATGGGGCAACACTCTGTATCTCTCTCTGGCAGAGCCCGGCTGCCAAATTCGAAACGTCCAGCGATTGCGCCCACACGAAAGCTGCCAGCACGGAAAGCTGTAGCTGGTTTTCACTGTCCCTTGGAACTGCATTCGCTGCCGCACAGTCATTCGTGTTCTGCAAAAGCTTGGCTTGGTAATGGGGCAACACTGTGTATCTCTCTCTGGCAGAGCCCGGCTGCCAAATTCGAAACGTCCAGCGATTGCGCCCACACGAAAGCTGCCAGCACGGAAAGCTGTAGCTGGTTTTCACTGTCCCTTGGAACTGCATTCGCTGCCGCACAGTCATTCGTGTTCTGCAAAAGCTTGGCTTGGTAATGGGGCAACACTCTGTACCTCTCTGTCGCACAGCACGCCTGCCAAATTCGAAAGGTCCAGCGATTGCGCCTACAAGAAAGCTGCCAGCACGGAAAGCTGTATCTGGTTTTCACTGTCCCTTGGAACTGCATTCGCTGCCGCACAGTCATTCGTGTTCTGCAAAAGCTTGGGTTAGTAATGGGGCAACACTGTGTATCTCTCTCTGGCAGAGCCCGGCTGCCAAATTCGAAACGTCCAGCGATTGCGCCCACATGAAAGCTGCCAGCACGGAAAGCCGTAGCTGGTTTTCACTGTCCCTTGGAACTGCATTCGCTGCCGCACAGTCATTCGTGTTCTGCAAAAGCTTGGCTTGGTAATGGGGCAACACTGTGTATCTCTCTCTGGCAGAGCCCGGCTGCCAAATTCGAAAGGTCCAGCGATTGCGCCCACACGAAAGCTGCCAGCACGGAAAGCTGTAGCTGGTTTTCACTGTCCCTTGGAACTGCATTTGCTGCCGCACAGTCATTCGTGTTCTGCAAAAGCTTGGCTTGGTAATGGGGCAACACTATGTATCTCTCTCTGGCAGAGCCCGGCTGCCAAATTCGAAACGTCCAGCGATTGCGCCCACACGAAAGCTGCCAGCACGGAAAGCTGTAGCTGGTTTTCACTGTCCCTTGGAACTGCATTCGCTGCCGAACAGTCATTCGTGTTCTGCAAAAGCTTGGCTTGGTAATGGGGCAACACTGTGTACCTCTCTCTGGCAGAGCCCGGCTGCCAAATTCGAAACGTCCCGCGATTGCGCCCACACGAAAGCTGCCAGCACGGAAAGCTGTAGCTGGTTTTCACTGTCCCTTGGAACTGCATTCGCTGCCGCACAGTCATTCGTGTTCTGCAAGAGCTTGGCTTGGTAATGGGGCAACACTCTGTACCTCTCTCTCGCAAAGCACGCCTGCCAAATTCGAAAGGTCCAGCGATTGCGCCTACACGAAAGCTGTCAGCACGGAAAGCTGTAGCTGGTTTTCACTGTCCCTTGGAACTGCATTCGCTGCCGCACAGTCATTCGTGTTCTGCAAAAGCTTGCCTTGGGAATGGGGCAACACTGTGTATCTCTCTCTGGCAGAGCCCGGCTGCCAAATTCGAAACGTCCAGCGATTGCGCCCACACGAAAGCTGCCAGCACGGAAAGCTGTAGCTGGTTTTCACTGTCCCTTGGAACTGCATTCGCTGCCGCACAGTCATTCGTGTTCTGCAAAAGCTTGGCTTGGTAATGGGGCAACACTCTGTACCGCTCTCTCGCACAGCACGCCTGCCAAATTCGAAAGGTCCAGCGATTGCGCCTACACGAAAGCTGCCAGCACGGAAAGCTGTAGCTGGTTTTCACTGTCCCTTGGAGCTGCATTTGCTGCCGCACAGTCATTCGTGTTCTGCAAAAGCTTGGCTTGGTAATGGGGCAACACTGTGTATCTCTCTCTGGCAGAGCCCGGCTGCCAAATTCGAAACGTCCAGCGATTGCGCCCACACGAAAGCTGCCAGCACGGAAAGCTGTAGCTGGTTTTCACTGTCCCTTGGAACTGCATTCGCTGCCGCACAGTCATTCATGTTCTGCAAAAGCTTGGCTTGGTAATGGGGCAACACTGTGTATCTCTCTCTGGCAGAGCCCGGCTGCCAAATTCGAAACGTCCAGCGATTGCGCCCACACGAAAGCTGCCAGCACGGAAAGCTGTAGCTGGTTTTCACTGTCCCTTGGAACTGCATTCGCTGCCGCACAGTCATTCGTGTTCTGCAAAAGCTTGGCTTGGTAATGGGGCAACACTCTGTACCTCTCTGTCGCACAGCACGCCTGCCAAATTCGAAAGGTCCAGCGATTGCGCCTACAAGAAAGCTGCCAGCACGGAAAGCTGTAGCTGGTTTTCACTGTCCCTTGGAACTGCATTCGCTGCCGCACAGTCATTCGTGTTCTGCAAAAGCTTGGGTTAGTAATGGGGCAACACTGTGTATCTCTCTCTGGCAGCGCCCGGCTGCCAAATTCGAAACGTCCAGCGATTGCGCCCACATGAAAGCTGCCAGCACGGAAAGCCGTAGCTGGTTTTCACTGTCCCTTGGAGCTGCATTCGCTGCCGCACAGTCATTCGTGTTCTGCAAAAGCTTGGCTTGGTAATGGGGCAACACTGTGTATCTCTCTCTGGCAGAGCCCGGCTGCCAAATTCGAAAGGTCCAGCGATTGCGCCCACACGAAAGCTGCCAGCACGGAAAGCTGTAGCTGGTTTTCACTGTCCCTTGGAACTGCATTTGCTGCCGCACAGTCATTCGTGTTCTGCAAGAGCTTGGCTTGGTAATGGGGCAACACTCTGTACCTCTCTGTCGCACAGCACGCCTGCCAAATTCGAAAGGTCCAGCGATTGCGCCTACACGAAAGCTGTCAGCACGGAAAGCTGTAGCTGGTTTTCACTGTCCCTTGGAACTGCATTCGCTGCCGCACAGTCATTCGTGTTCTGCAAAAGCTTGGCTTGGTAATGGGGCAACACTGTGTATCTCTCTCTGGCAGAGCCCGGCTGCCAAATTCGAAACGTCCCGCGATTGCGCCCACACGAAAGCTGCCAGCACGGAAAGCTGTAGCTGGTTTTCACTGTCCCTTGGAACTGCATTCGCTGCCGCACAGTCATTCGTGTTCTGCAAAAGCTTGGCTTGGTAATGGGGCAACACTGTGTATCTCTCTCTGGCAGAGCCCGGCTGCCAAATTCAAAACGTCCAGCGATTGCGCCCACACGAAAGCTGCCAGCACGGAAAGCTGTAGCTGGTTTTCACTGTCCCTTGGAACTGCATTCGCTGCCGCACAGTCATTCGTGTTCTGCAAAAGCTTGGGTTAGTAATGGGGCAACACTGTGTATCTCTCTCTGGCAGAGCCCGGCTGCCAAATTCGAAACGTCCAGCGATTGCGCCCACACGAAAGCTGCCAGCACGGAAAGCTGTAGCTGGTTTTCACTGTCCCTTGGAACTGCATTTGCTGCCGCACAGTCTTCGTGTTCTGCAAAAGCTTGGCTTGGTAATGGGGCAACACTGTGTATCTCTCTCTGGCAGAGCCCGGCTGCCAAATTCGAAACGTCCAGCGATTGCGCCCACACGAAAGCTGCCAGCACGGAAAGCCGTAGCTGGTTTTCACTGTCCCTTGGAACTGCATTCGCTGCCGCACAGTCATTCGTGTTCTGCAAAAGCTTGGCTTGGTAATGGGGCAACACTGTGTATCTCTCTCTGGCAGACCCCGGCTGCCAAATTCGAAAGGTCCAGCGATTGCGCCCACACGAAAGCTGCCAGCACGGAAAGCTGTAGCTGGTTTTCACTGTCCCTTGGAACTGCATTCGCTGCCGCACAGTCATTCGTGTTCTGCAAAAGCTTGGCTTGGTAATGGGGCAACACTCTGTACCTCTCTCTCGCACAGCACGCCTGCCAAATTCGAAAGGTCCAGCGATTGCGCCTACACGAAAGCTGCCAGCACGGAAAGCTGTAGCTGGTTTTCACTGTCCCTTGGAGCTGCATTTGCTGCCGCACAGTCATTCGTGTTCTGCAAAAGCTTGGCTTGGTAATGGGGCAACACTGTGTATCTCTCTCTCGCAGAGGCCGGCTGCCAAATTCGAAACGTCCAGCGATTGCGCCCACACGAAAGCTGCCAGCACGGAAAGCTGTAGCTGGTTTTCACTGTCCCTTGGAACTGCATTCGCTGCCGCACAGTCATTCGTGTTCTGCAAAAGCTTGGCTTGGTAATGGGGCAACACTGTGTATCTCTCTCTGGCAGAGCCCGGCTGCCAAATTCGAAACGTCCAGCGATTGCGCCCACACGAAAGCTGCCAGCACGGAAAGCTGTAGCTGGTTTTCACTGTCCCTTGGAACTGCATTTGCTGCCGCACAGTCATTCGTGTTCTGCAAAAGCTTGGCTTGGTAATGGGGCAACACTCTGTACCTCTCTCTCGCACAGCACGCCTGCCAAATTCGAAAGGTCCAGCGATTGCGCCTACACGAAAGCTGTCAGCACGGAAAGCTGTAGCTGGTTTTCACTGTCCCTTGGAGCTGCATTTGCTGCCGCACAGTCATTCGTGTTCTGCAAAATCTTTCCTTGGTAATGGAGCAACACTGTGTATCTCTCTCTGGCAGAGCCCGTCTGCCAAATTCGAAACGTCCAGCGATTGCGCCCACACGAAAGCTGCCAGCACGGAAAGCTGTAGCTGGTTTTCACTGCCCCTTGGAACTGCATTCGCTGCCGCACAGTCATTCGTGTTCTGCAAAAGCTTGGCTTGGTAATGGGGCAACACTGTGTATCTCTCTCTGCCAGGGCCCGGCTGCCAAATTCGAAACGTCTAGTGATTGCGCCCACACGAAAGCTGCCAGCACGGAAAGCTGTAGCTGGTTTTCACTGTCCCTTGGAGCTGCATTTGCTGCCGCACAGTCATTCGTGTTCTGCAAAATCTTGCCTTGGTAATGGAGCAACACTGTGTATCTCTCTCTGGCAGAGCGCGGCTGCCAAATTCGAAACGTCCAGCGATTGCGCCCACACGAAAGCTGCCAGCACGGAAAGCTGTAGCTGGTTTTCACTGTCCCTTGGAACTGCATTCGCTGCCGCACAGTCATTCGTGTTCTGCAAAAGCTTGGCTTGGTAATGGGGCAACACTCTGTACCTCTCTCTCGCACAGCACGCCTGCCAAATTCGAAAGGTCCAGCGATTGCGCCTACACAAAAGCTGCCAGCACGGAAAGCTGTAGCTGGTTTTCACTGTCCCTTGGAGCTGCATTCGCTGCCGCACAGTCATTCGTGTTCTTCAAAATCTTGGCTTGGGAATGGGGCAACACTGTGTATCTCTCTCTGGCAGAGCCCGGCTGCCAAATTCGAAACGTCCAGCGATTGCGCCCACACGAAAGCTGCCAGCACGGAAAGCTGTAGCTGGTTTTCACTGTCCCTTGGAACTGCATTCGCTGCCGCACAGTCTTCGTGTTCTGCAAAAGCTTGGCTTGGTAATGGGGCAACACTCTGTACCTCTCTGGCAGAGCCCGGCTGCCAAATTCGAAACGTCCCGCGATTGCGCCCACACGAAAGCTGCCAGCACGGAAAGCTGTGGCTGGTTTTCACTGTCCCTTGGAACTGCATTCGCTGCCGCACAGTCATTCGTGTTCTGCAAAAGCTTGGGTTAGTAATGGGGCAATACTGTGTATCTCTCTCTGGCAGAGCCCGGCTGCCAAATTCGAAACGTCCAGCGATTGCGCCCACACGAAAGCTGCCAGCACGGAAAGCTGTAGCTGGTTTTCACTGTCCCTTGGAACTGCATTCGCTGCCGCACAGTCATTCGTGTTCTGCAAAAGCTTGGCTTGGTAATGGGGCAACACTGTGTATCTCTCTCTGGCAGAGCCCGGCTGCCAAATTCGAAACGTCCAGCGATTGCGCCCACACGAAAGCTGCCAGCACGGAAAGCTGTAGCTGGTTTTCACTGTCCCTTGGAACTGCATTCGCTGCCGCACAGTCATTCGTGTTCTGCAAAAGCTTGCCTTGGGAATGGGGCAACACTGTGTATCTCTCTCTGGCAGAGCCCGGCTGCCAAATTCGAAACGTCCAGCGATTGCGCCCACACGAAAGCTGCCAGCACGGAAAGCTGTAGCTGGTTTTCACTGTCCCTTGGAACTGCATTCGCTGCCGCACAGTCATTCGTGTTCTGCAAAATCTTGGCTTGGTAATGGGGCAACACTCTGTACCTCTCTCTCGCACAGCACGCCTGCCAAATTCGAAACGTCCAGCGATTGCGCCCACACGAAAGCTGCCAGCACGGAAAGCTGTAGCTGGTTTTCACTGTCCCTTGGAACTGCATTCGCTGCCGCACAGTCATTCGTGTTCTGCAAAAGCTTGGCTTGGTAATGGGGCAACACTGTGTATCTCTCTCTGGCAGAGCCCGGCTGCCAAATTCGAAACGTCCAGCGATTGCGCCCACACGAAAGCTGCCAGCACGGAAAGCTGTAGCTGGTTTTCACTGTCCCTTGGAGCTGCATTTGCTGCCGCACAGTCATTCGTGTTCTGCAAAAGCTTGGCTTGGTAATGGGGCAACACTCTGTATCTCTCTCTCGCAGAGGCCGGCTGCCAAATTCGAAACGTCCAGCGATTGCGCCCACACGAAAGCTGCCAGCACGGAAAGCTGTAGCTGGTTTTCACTGTCCCTTGGAACTGCATTCGCTGCCGCACAGTCATTCGTGTTCTGCAAAAGCTTGGCTTGGTAATGGGGCAACACTCTGTACCTCTCTGTCGCACAGCACGCCTGCCAAATTCGAAAGGTCCAGCGATTGCGCCTACAAGAAAGCTGCCAGCACGGAAAGCTGTAGCTGGTTTTCACTGTCCCTTGGAACTGCATTCGCTGCCGCACAGTCATTCGTGTTCTGCAAAAGCTTGGGTTAGTAATGGGGCAACACTGTGTATCTCTCTCTGGCAGAGCCCGGCTGCCAAATTCGAAACGTCCAGCGATTGCGCCCACACGAAAGCTGCCAGCACGGAAAGCCATAGCTGGTTTTCACTGTCCCTTGGAACTGCATTCGCTGCCGCACAGTCATTCGTGTTCTGCAAAAGCTTGGCTTGGTAATGGGGCAACACTGTGTATCTCTCTCTGGCAGAGCCCGGCTGCCAAATTCGAAAGGTCCAGCGATTGCGCCCACACGAAAGCTGCCAGCACGGAAAGCTGTGGCTGGTTTTCACTGTCCCTTGGAACTGCATTCGCTGCCGCACAGTCATTCGTGTTCTGCAAAAGCTTGGCTTGGTAATGGGGCAACACTGTGTATCTCTCTCTGGCAGAGCCCGGCTGCCAAATTCGAAACGTCCAGCGATTGCGCCCACACGAAAGCTGCCAGCACGGAAAGCCGTAGCTGGTTTTCACTGTCCCTTGGAACTGCATTCGCTGCCGCACAGTCATTCGTGTTCTGCAAAAGCTTGGCTTGGTAATGGGGCAACACTGTGTATCTCTCTCTGGCAGAGCCCGGCTGCCAAATTCGAAAGGTCCAGCGATTGCGCCCACACGAAAGCTGCCAGCACGGAAAGCTGTAGCTGGTTTTCACTGTCCCTTGGAACTGCATTCGCTGCCGCACAGTCATTCGTGTTCTGCAAAAGCTTGGCTTGGTAATGGGGCAACACTCTGTACCTCTCTCTCGCACAGCACGCCTGCCAAATTCGAAAGGTCCAGCGATTGCGCCTACACGAAAGCTGCCAGCACGGAAAGCTGTAGCTGGTTTTCACTGTCCCTTGGAGCTGCATTTGCTGCCGCACAGTCATTCGTGTTCTGCAAAAGCTTGGCTTGGTAATGGGGCAACACTGTGTATCTCTCTCTCGCAGAGGCCGGCTGCCAAATTCGAAACGTCCAGCGATTGCGCCCACACGAAAGCTGCCAGCACGGAAAGCTGTAGCTGGTTTTCACTGTGCCTTGGAACTGCATTCGCTGCCGCACAGTCATTCGTGTTCTGCAAAAGCTTGGCTTGGTAATGGGGCAACACTGTGTATCTCTCTCTGGCAGAGCCCGGCTGCCAAATTCGAAACGTCCAGCGATTGCGCCCACACGAAAGCTGCCAGCACGGAAAGCTGTAGCTGGTTTTCACTGTCCCTTGGAACTGCATTTGCTGCCGCACAGTCATTCGTGTTCTGCAAAAGCTTGGCTTGGTAATGGGGCAACACTCTGTACCTCTCTCTCGCACAGCACGCCTGCCAAATTCGAAAGGTCCAGCGATTGCGCCTACACGAAAGCTGTCAGCACGGAAAGCTGTAGCTGGTTTTCACTGTCCCTTGGAGCTGCATTTGCTGCCGCACAGTCATTCGTGTTCTGCAAAATCTTTCCTTGGTAATGGAGCAACACTGTGTATCTCTCTCTGGCAGAGCCCGGCTGCCAAATTCGAAACGTCCAGCGATTGCGCCCACACGAAAGCTGCCAGCACGGAAAGCTGTAGCTGGTTTTCACTGTCCCTTGGAACTGCATTCGCTGCCGCACAGTCATTCGTGTTCTGCAAAAGCTTGGCTTGGTAATGGGGCAACACTGTGTATCTCTCTCTGGCAGAGCCCGGCTGCCAAATTCGAAACGTCCAGCGATTGCGCCCACACGAAAGCTGCCAGCACGGAAAGCTGTAGCTGGTTTTCACTGTCCCTTGGAGCTGCATTTGCTGCCGCACAGTCATTCGTGTTCTGCAAAAGCTTGGCTTGGTAATGGGGCAACACTCTGTATCTCTCTCTCGCAGAGGCCGGCTGCCAAATTCGAAACGTCCAGCGATTGCGCCCACACGAAAACTGCCAGCACGGAAAGCTGTAGCTGGTTTTCACTGTCCCTTGGAACTGCATTTGCTGCCGCACAGTCATTCGTGTTCTGCAAGAGCTTGGCTTGGTAATGGGGCAACACTCTGTACCTCTCTCTCGCACAGCACGCCTGCCAAATTCGAAAGGTCCAGCGATTGCGCCCACACGAAAGCTGTCAGCACGGAAAGCTGTAGCTGGTTTTCACTGTCCCTTGGAGCTGCATTCGGTGCCGCACAGTCATTCGTGTTCTGCAAAAGCTTGGCTTGGTAATGGGGCAACACTGTGTATCTCTCTCTGCCAGGGCCCGGCTGCCAAATTCGAAACGTCTAGTGATTGCGCCCACACGAAAGCTGCCAGCACGGAAAGCTGTAGCTGGTTTTCACTGTCCCTTGGAGCTGCATTCGGTGCCGCACAGTCATTCGTGTTCTGCAAAAGCTTGGCTTGGTAATGGAGCAACACTGTGTATCTCTCTCTGGCACAGCCCGGCTGCCAAATTCGAAACGTCCAGCGATTGCGCCCACACGAAAGCTGCCAGCACGGAAAGCTGTAGCTGGTTTTCACTGTCCCTTGGAACTGCATTCGCTGCCGCACAGTCTTCGTGTTCTGCAAAAGCTTGGCTTGGTAATGGGGCAACACTGTGTATCTCTGTCTGCCAGGGCCCGGCTGCCAAATTCGAAACGTCCAGCGATTGCGCCCACACGAAAGCTGCCAGCACGGAAAGCTGTAGCTGGTTTTCACTGTCCCTTGGAACTGCATTCGCTGCCGCACAGTCATTCGTGTTCTGCAAAAGCTTGGCTTGGTAATGGGGCAACACTCTGTACCTCTCTCTCGCACAGCACGCCTGCCAAATTCGAAACGTCCAGCGATTGCGCCCACACGAAAGCTGCCAGCACGGAAAGCTGTAGCTGGTTTTCACTGTCCCTTGGAACTGCATTCGCTGCCGCACAGTCATTCGTGTTCTGCAAAAGCTTGGGTTAGTAATGGGGCAACACTGTGTATCTCTCTCTGGCAGAGCCCGGCTGCCAAATTCGAAACGTCCAGCGATTGCGCCCACACGAAAGCTGCCAGCACGGAAAGCCATAGCTGGTTTTCACTGTCCCTTGGAACTGCATTCGCTGCCGCACAGTCATTCGTGTTCTGCAAAAGCTTGGCTTGGTAATGGGGCAACACTGTGTATCTCTCTCTGGCAGAGCCCGGCTGCCAAATTCGAAAGGTCCAGCGATTGCGCCCACACGAAAGCTGCCAGCACGGAAAGCTGTAGCTGGTTTTCACTGTCCCTTGGAACTGCATTCGCTGCCGCACAGTCATTCGTGTTCTGCAAAAGCTTGGCTTGGTAATGGGGCAACACTCTGTACCTCTCTCTCGCACAGCACGCCTGCCAAATTCGAAAGGTCCAGCGATTGCGCCTACACGAAAGCTGTCAGCACGGAAAGCTGTAGCTGGTTTTCACTGTCCCTTGGAGCTGCATTTGCTGCCGCACAGTCATTCGTGTTCTGCAAAATCTTTCCTTGGTAATGGAGCAACACTGTGTATCTCTCTCTGGCAGAGCCCGGCTGCCAAATTCGAAACGTCCAGCGATTGCGCCCACACGAAAGCTGCCAGCACGGAAAGCTGTAGCTGGTTTTCACTGTCCCTTGGAACTGCATTCGCTGCCGCACAGTCATTCGTGTTCTGCAAAAGCTTGGCTTGGTAATGGGGCAACACTGTGTATCTCTCTCTGGCAGAGCCCGGCTGCCAAATTCGAAACGTCCAGCGATTGCGCCCACACGAAAGCTGCCAGCACGGAAAGCTGTAGCTGGTTTTCACTGTCCCTTGGAGCTGCATTTGCTGCCGCACAGTCATTCGTGTTCTGCAAAAGCTTGGCTTGGTAATGGGGCAACACTCTGTATCTCTCTCTCGCAGAGGCCGGCTGCCAAATTCGAAACGTCCAGCGATTGCGCCCACACGAAAACTGCCAGCACGGAAAGCTGTAGCTGGTTTTCACTGTCCCTTGGAACTGCATTTGCTGCCGCACAGTCATTCGTGTTCTGCAAGAGCTTGGCTTGGTAATGGGGCAACACTCTGTACCTCTCTCTCGCACAGCACGCCTGCCAAATTCGAAAGGTCCAGCGATTGCGCCCACACGAAAGCTGTCAGCACGGAAAGCTGTAGCTGGTTTTCACTGTCCCTTGGAGCTGCATTCGGTGCCGCACAGTCATTCGTGTTCTGCAAAAGCTTGGCTTGGTAATGGGGCAACACTGTGTATCTCTCTCTGCCAGGGCCCGGCTGCCAAATTCGAAACGTCTAGTGATTGCGCCCACACGAAAGCTGCCAGCACGGAAAGCTGTAGCTGGTTTTCACTGTCCCTTGGAGCTGCATTCGGTGCCGCACAGTCATTCGTGTTCTGCAAAAGCTTGGCTTGGTAATGGAGCAACACTGTGTATCTCTCTCTGGCACAGCCCGGCTGCCAAATTCGAAACGTCCAGCGATTGCGCCCACACGAAAGCTGCCAGCACGGAAAGCTGTAGCTGGTTTTCACTGTCCCTTGGAACTGCATTCGCTGCCGCACAGTCTTCGTGTTCTGCAAAAGCTTGGCTTGGTAATGGGGCAACACTGTGTATCTCTGTCTGCCAGGGCCCGGCTGCCAAATTCGAAACGTCCAGCGATTGCGCCCACACGAAAGCTGCCAGCACGGAAAGCTGTAGCTGGTTTTCACTGTCCCTTGGAACTGCATTCGCTGCCGCACAGTCATTCGTGTTCTGCAAAAGCTTGGCTTGGTAATGGGGCAACACTCTGTACCTCTCTCTCGCACAGCACGCCTGCCAAATTCGAAATGTCCAGCGATTGCGCCTACACAAAAGCTGCCAGCACGGAAAGCTGTAGCTGGTTTTCACTGTCCCTTGGAACTGCATTCGCTGCCGCACAGTCTTCGTGTTCTGCAAAAGCTTGGCTTGGTAATGGGGCAACACTCTGTACCTCTCTGGCAGAGCCCGGCTGCCAAATTCGAAACGTCCCGCGATTGCGCCCACACGAAAGCTGCCAGCACGGAAAGCTGTGGCTGGTTTTCACTGTCCCTTGGAACTGCATTCGCTGCCGCACAGTCATTCGTGTTCTGCGAAAGCTTGGCTTGGTAATGGGGCAACACTGTGTATCTCTCTCTGGCAGAGCCCGGCTGCCAAATTCGAAACGTCCAGCGATTGCGCCCACACGAAAGCTGCCAGCACGGAAAGCTGTAGCTGGTTTTCACTGTCCCTTGGAACTGCATTCGCTGCCGCACAGTCATTCGTGTTCTGCAAAAGCTTGGCTTGGTAATGGGGCAACACTCTGTACCTCTCTGTCGCACAGCACGCCTGCCAAATTCGAAAGGTCCAGCGATTGCGCCTACAAGAAAGCTGCCAGCACGGAAAGCTGTAGCTGGTTTTCACTGTCCCTTGGAACTGCATTCGCTGCCGCACAGTCATTCGTGTTCTGCAAAAGCTTGGGTTAGTAATGGGGCAACACTGTGTATCTCTCTCTGGCAGAGCCCGGCTGCCAAATTCGAAACGTCCCGCGATTGCGCCCACACGAAAGCTGCCAGCACGGAAAGCCGTAGCTGGTTTTCACTGTCCCTTGGAACTGCATTCGCTGCCGCACAGTCATTCGTGTTCTGCAAAAGCTTGGCTTGGTAATGGGGCAACACTGTGTATCTCTCTCTGGCAGAGCCCGGCTGCCAAATTCGAAACGTCCAGCGATTGCGCCCACACGAAAGCTGCCAGCACGGAAAGCTGTAGCTGGTTTTCACTGTCCCTTGGAACTGCATTCGCTGCCGCACAGTCATTCGTGTTCTGCAAAAGCTTGGCTTGGTAATGGGGCAACACTGTGTATCTCTCTCTGGCAGAGCCCGGCTGCCAAATTCGAAACGTCCAGCGATTGCGCCCACACGAAAGCTGCCAGCACGGAAAGCTGTAGCTGGTTTTCACTGTCCCTTGGAACTGCATTCGCTGCCGCACAGTCATTCGTGTTCTGCAAAAGCTTGGCTTGGTAATGGGGCAACACTGTGTATCTCTCTCTGGCAGAGCCCGGCTGCCAAATTCGAAACGTCCAGCGATTGCGCCCACACGAAAGCTGCCAGCACGGAAAGCCGTAGCTGGTTTTCACTGTCCCTTGGAACTGCATTCGCTGCCGCACAGTCATTCGTGTTCTGCAAAAGCTTGGCTTGGTAATGGGGCAACACTGTGTATCTCTCTCTGGCAGAGCCCGGCTGCCAAATTCGAAAGGTCCAGCGATTGCGCCCACACGAAAGCTGCCAGCACGGAAAGCTGTAGCTGGTTTTCACTATCCCTTGGAACTGCATTCGCTGCCGCACAGTCATTCGTGTTCTGCAAAAGCTTGGCTTGGTAATGGGGCAACACTCTGTACCTCTCTCTCGCACAGCACGCCTGCCAAATTCGAAAGGTCCAGCGATTGCGCCTACACGAAAGCTGCCAGCACGGAAAGCTGTAGCTGGTTTTCACTGTCCCTTGGAGCTGCATTTGCTGCCGCACAGTCATTCGTGTTCTGCAAAAGCTTGGCTTGGTAATGGGGCAACACTGTGTATCTCTCTCTGGCAGAGCCCGGCTGCCAAATTCGAAACGTCCAGCGATTGCGCCCACACGAAAGCTGCCAGCACGGAAAGCTGTAGCTGGTTTTCACTGTCCCTTGGAACTGCATTCGCTGCCGCACAGTCATTCGTGTTCTGCAAAAGCTTGCATTGGGAATGGGGCAACACTGTGTATCTCTGTCTGGCAGAGCCCGGCTGCCAAATTCGAAACGTCCAGCGATTGCGCCCACACGAAAGCTGCCAGCACGGAAAGCTGTAGCTGGTTTTCACTGTCCCTTGGAACTGCATTCGCTGCCGCACAGTCATTCGTGTTCTGCAAAATCTTGGCTTGGTAATGGGGCAACACTCTGTACCTCTCTCTCGCACAGCACGCCTGCCAAATTCAAAACGTCCAGCGATTGCGCCCACACGAAAGCTGCCATCACGGAAAGCTGTATCTGGTTTTCACTGTCCCTTGGAACTGCATTCGCTGCCGCACAGTCATTCGTGTTCTGCAAAAGCTTGGCTTGGTAATGGGGCAACACTGTGTATCTCTCTCTGGCAGAGCCCGGCTGCCAAATTCGAAACGTCCAGCGATTGCGCCCACACGAAAGCTGCCAGCACGGAAAGCTGTAGCTGGTTTTCACTGTCCCTTGGAACTGCATTCGCTGCCGCACAGTCATTCGTGTTCTGCAAAAGCTTGGGTTAGTAATGGGGCAACACTGTGTATCTCTCTCTGGCAGAGCCCGGCTGCCAAATTCGAAACGTCCAGCGATTGCGCCCACACGAAAGCTGCCAGCACGGAAAGCTGTAGCTGGTTTTCACTGTCCCTTGGAACTGCATTCGCTGCCGCACAGTCATTCGTGTTCTGCAAAAGCTTGGCTTGGTAATGGGGCAACACTCTGTACCTCTCTCTCGCACAGCACGCCTGCCAAATTCGAAAGGTCCAGCGATTGCGCCTACACAAAAGCTGCCAGCACGGAAAGCTGTAGCTGGTTTTCACTGTCCCTTGGAACTGCATTCGCTGCCGCACAGTCTTCGTGTTCTGCAAAAGCTTGGCTTGGTAATGGGGCAACACTCTGTACCTCTCTGGCAGAGCCCGGCTGCCAAATTCGAAACGTCCCGCGATTGCGCCCACACGAAAGCTGCCAGCACGGAAAGCTGTGGCTGGTTTTCACTGTCCCTTGGAACTGCATTCGCTGCCGCACAGTCATTCGTGTTCTGCAAAAGCTTGGCTTGGTAATGGGGCAACACTGTGTATCTCTCTCTGGCAGAGCCCGGCTGCCAAATTCGAAACGTCCAGCGATTGCGCCCACACGAAAGCTGCCAGCACGGAAAGCTGTAGCTGGTTTTCACTGTCCCTTGGAACTGCATTCGCTGCCGCACAGTCATTCGTGTTCTGCAAAAGCTTGGCTTGGTAATGGGGCAACACTCTGTACCTCTCTGTCGCACAGCACGCCTGCCAAATTCGAAAGGTCCAGCGATTGCGCCTACAAGAAAGCTGCCAGCACGGAAAGCTGTAGCTGGTTTTCACTGTCCCTTGGAACTGCATTCGCTGCCGCACAGTCATTCGTGTTCTGCAAAAGCTTGGCTTGGTAATGGGGCAACACTGTGTATCTCTCTCTGGCAGAGCCCGGCTGCCAAATTCGAAACGTCCAGCGATTGCGCCCACACGAAAGCTGCCAGCACGGAAAGCTGTAGCTGGTTTTCACTGTCCCTTGGAACTGCATTCGCTGCCGCACAGTCATTCGTGTTCTGCAAAAGCTTGGCTTGGTAATGGGGCAACACTGTGTATCTCTCTCTGGCAGAGCCCGGCTGCCAAATTCGAAACGTCCAGCGATTGCGCCCACACGAAAGCTGCCAGCACGGAAAGCCGTAGCTGGTTTTCACTGTCCCTTGGAACTGCATTCGCTGCCGCACAGTCATTCGTGTTCTGCAAAAGCTTGGCTTGGTAATGGGGCAACACTGTGTATCTCTCTCTGGCAGAGCCCGGCTGCCAAATTCGAAAGGTCCAGCGATTGCGCCCACACGAAAGCTGCCAGCACGGAAAGCTGTAGCTGGTTTTCACTGTCCCTTGGAACTGCATTCGCTGCCGCACAGTCATTCGTGTTCTGCAAAAGCTTGGCTTGGTAATGGGGCAACACTCTGTACCTCTCTCTCGCACAGCACGCCTGCCAAATTCGAAAGGTCCAGCGATTGCGCCTACACGAAAGCTGCCAGCACGGAAAGCTGTAGCTGGTTTTCACTGTCCCTTGGAGCTGCATTTGCTGCCGCACAGTCATTCGTGTTCTGCAAAAGCTTGGCTTGGTAATGGGGCAACACTGTGTATCTCTCTCTCGCAGAGGCCGGCTGCCAAATTCGAAACGTCCAGCGATTGCGCCCACACGAAAGCTGCCAGCACGGAAAGCTGTAGCTGGTTTTCACTGTCCCTTGGAACTGCATTCGCTGCCGCACAGTCATTCGTGTTCTGCAAAAGCTTGGCTTGGTAATGGGGCAACACTGTGTATCTCTCTCTGGCAGAGCCCGGCTGCCAAATTCGAAACGTCCAGCGATTGCGCCCACACGAAAGCTGCCAGCACGGAAAGCTGTAGCTGGTTTTCACTGTCCCTTGGAACTGCATTTGCTGCCGCACAGTCATTCGTGTTCTGCAAAAGCTTGGCTTGGTAATGGGGCAACACTCTGTACCTCTCTCTCGCACAGCACGCCTGCCAAATTCGAAAGGTCCAGCGATTGCGCCTACACGAAAGCTGTCAGCACGGAAAGCTGTAGCTGGTTTTCACTGTCCCTTGGAGCTGCATTTGCTGCCGCACAGTCATTCGTGTTCTGCAAAATCTTTCCTTGGTAATGGAGCAACACTGTGTATCTCTCTCTGGCAGAGCCCGTCTGCCAAATTCGAAACGTCCAGCGATTGCGCCCACACGAAAGCTGCCAGCACGGAAAGCTGTAGCTGGTTTTCACTGTCCCTTGGAACTGCATTCGCTGCCGCACAGTCATTCGTGTTCTGCAAAAGCTTGGCTTGGTAATGGGGCAACACTGTGTATCTCTCTCTGGCAGAGCCCGGCTGCCAAATTCGAAACGTCCAGCGATTGCGCCCACACGAAAGCTGCCAGCACGGAAAGCTGTAGCTGGTTTTCACTGTCCCTTGGAACTGCATTTGCTGCCGCACAGTCATTCGTGTTCTGCAAAAGCTTGGCTTGGTAATGGGGCAACACTCTGTATCTCTCTCTCGCAGAGGCCGGCTGCCAAATTCGAAACGTCCAGCGATTGCGCCCACACGAAAACTGCCAGCACGGAAAGCTGTAGCTGGTTTTCACTGTCCCTTGGAACTGCATTTGCTGCCGCACAGTCATTCGTGTTCTGCAAGAGCTTGGCTTGGTAATGGGGCAACACTCTGTACCTCTCTCTCGCACAGCACGCCTGCCAAATTCGAAAGGTCCAGCGATTGCGCCCACACGAAAGCTGTCAGCACGGAAAGCTGTAGCTGGTTTTCACTGTCCCTTGGAGCTGCATTCGGTGCCGCACAGTCATTCGTGTTCTGCAAAAGCTTGGCTTGGTAATGGGGCAACACTGTGTATCTCTCTCTGCCAGGGCCCGGCTGCCAAATTCGAAACGTCTAGTGATTGCGCCCACACGAAAGCTGCCAGCACGGAAAGCTGTAGCTGGTTTTCACTGTCCCTTGGAGCTGCATTTGCTGCCGCACAGTCATTCGTGTTCTGCAAAATCTTGCCTTGGTAATGGAGCAACACTGTGTATCTCTCTCTGGCAGAGCCCGGCTGCCAAATTCGAAACGTCCAGCGATTGCGCCCACACGAAAGCTGCCAGCACGGAAAGCTGTAGCTGGTTTTCACTGTCCCTTGGAACTGCATTCGCTGCCGCACAGTCTTCGTGTTCTGCAAAAGCTTGGCTTGGTAATGGGGCAACACTGTGTATCTCTGTCTGCCAGGGCCCGGCTGCCAAATTCGAAACGTCCAGCGATTGCGCCCACACGAAAGCTGCCAGCACGGAAAGCTGTAGCTGGTTTTCACTGTCCCTTGGAACTGCATTCGCTGCCGCACAGTCATTCGTGTTCTGCAAAAGCTTGGCTTGGTAATGGGGCAACACTGTGTATCTCTCTCTGGCAGAGCCCGGCTGCCAAATTCGAAACGTCCAGCGATTGCGCCCACACGAAAGCTGCCAGCACGGAAAGCTGTAGCTGGTTTTCACTGTCCCTTGGAACTGCATTTGCTGCCGCACAGTCATTCGTGTTCTGCAAAAGCTTGGCTTGGTAATGGGGCAACACTCTGTATCTCTCTCTCGCAGAGGCCGGCTGCCAAATTCGAAACGTCCAGCGATTGCGCCCACACGAAAACTGCCAGCACGGAAAGCTGTAGCTGGTTTTCACTGTCCCTTGGAACTGCATTTGCTGCCGCACAGTCATTCGTGTTCTGCAAGAGCTTGGCTTGGTAATGGGGCAACACTCTGTACCTCTCTCTCGCACAGCACGCCTGCCAAATTCGAAAGGTCCAGCGATTGCGCCCACACGAAAGCTGTCAGCACGGAAAGCTGTAGCTGGTTTTCACTGTCCCTTGGAGCTGCATTCGGTGCCGCACAGTCATTCGTGTTCTGCAAAAGCTTGGCTTGGTAATGGGGCAACACTGTGTATCTCTCTCTGCCAGGGCCCGGCTGCCAAATTCGAAACGTCTAGTGATTGCGCCCACACGAAAGCTGCCAGCACGGAAAGCTGTAGCTGGTTTTCACTGTCCCTTGGAGCTGCATTTGCTGCCGCACAGTCATTCGTGTTCTGCAAAATCTTGCCTTGGTAATGGAGCAACACTGTGTATCTCTCTCTGGCAGAGCCCGGCTGCCAAATTCGAAACGTCCAGCGATTGCGCCCACACGAAAGCTGCCAGCACGGAAAGCTGTAGCTGGTTTTCACTGTCCCTTGGAACTGCATTCGCTGCCGCACAGTCTTCGTGTTCTGCAAAAGCTTGGCTTGGTAATGGGGCAACACTGTGTATCTCTGTCTGCCAGGGCCCGGCTGCCAAATTCGAAACGTCCAGCGATTGCGCCCACACGAAAGCTGCCAGCACGGAAAGCTGTAGCTGGTTTTCACTGTCCCTTGGAACTGCATTCGCTGCCGCACAGTCATTCGTGTTCTGCAAAAGCTTGGCTTGGTAATGGGGCAACACTCTGTACCTCTCTCTCGCACAGCACGCCTGCCAAATTCGAAAGGTCCAGCGATTGCGCCTACACAAAAGCTGCCAGCACGGAAAGCTGTAGCTGGTTTTCACTGTCCCTTGGAGCTGCATTCGCTGCCGCACAGTCATTCGTGTTCTGCAAAATCTTGGCTTGGGAATGGGGCAACACTGTGTATCTCTCTCTGGCAGAGCCCGGCTGCCAAATTCGAAACGTCCAGCGATTGCGCCCACACGAAAGCTGCCAGCACGGAAAGCTGTAGCTGGTTTTCACTGTCCCTTGGAACTGCATTCGCTGCCGCACAGTCTTCGTGTTCTGCAAAAGCTTGGCTTGGTAATGGGGCAACACTCTGTACCTCTCTGGCAGAGCCCGGCTGCCAAATTCGAAACGTCCCGCGATTGCGCCCACACGAAAGCTGCCAGCACGGAAAGCTGTAGCTGGTTTTCACTGTCCCTTGGAACTGCATTCGCTGCCGCACAGTCATTCGTGTTCTGCAAAAGCTTGGCTTGGTAATGGGGCAACACTCTGTACCTCTCTGGCAGAGCCCGGCTGCCAAATTCGAAACGTCCCGCGATTGCGCCCACACGAAAGCTGCCAGCACGGAAAGCTGTATCTGGTTTTCACTGTCCCTTGGAACTGCATTCGCTGCCGCACAGTCATTCGTGTTCTGCAAAAGCTTGGCTTGGTAATGGGGCAACACTGTGTATCTCTCTCTGGCAGAGCCCGGCTGCCAAATTCGAAACGTCCAGCGATTGCGCCCACACGAAAGCTGCCAGCACGGAAAGCTGTAGCTGGTTTTCACTGTCCCTTGGAACTGCATTCGCTGCCGCACAGTCATTCGTGTTCTGCAAAAGCTTGCATTGGGAATGGGGCAACACTGTGTATCTCTCTCTGGCAGAGCCCGGCTGCCAAATTCGAAACGTCCAGCGATTGCGCCCACACGAAAGCTGCCAGCACGGAAAGCTGTAGCTGGTTTTCACTGTCCCTTGGAACTGCATTCGCTGCCGCACAGTCATTCGTGTTCTGCAAAAGCTTGCCTTGGGAATGGGGCAACACTGTGTATCTCTGTCTGGCAGAGCCCGGCTGCCAAATTCGAAACGTCCAGCGATTGCGCCCACACGAAAGCTGCCAGCACGGAAAGCTGTAGCTGGTTTTCACTGTCCCTTGGAACTGCATTCGCTGCCGCACAGTCATTCGTGTTCTGCAAAATCTTGGCTTGGTAATGGGGCAACACTCTGTACCTCTCTCTCGCACAGCACGCCTGCCAAATTCGAAACGTCCAGCGATTGCGCCCACACGAAAGCTGCCAGCACGGAAAGCTGTATCTGGTTTTCACTGTCCCTTGGAACTGCATTCGCTGCCGCACAGTCATTCGTGTTCTGCAAAAGCTTGGCTTGGTAATGGGGCAACACTGTGTATCTCTCTCTGGCAGAGCCCGGCTGCCAAATTCGAAACGTCCAGCGATTGCGCCCACACGAAAGCTGCCAGCACGGAAAGCTGTAGCTGGTTTTCACTGTCCCTTGGAACTGCATTCGCTGCCGCACAGTCATTCGTGTTCTGCAAAAGCTTGGGTTAGTAATGGGGCAACACTGTGTATCTCTCTCTGGCAGAGCCCGGCTGCCAAATTCGAAATGTCCAGCGATTGCGCCCACATGAAAGCTGCCAGCACGGAAAGCCGTAGCTGGTTTTCACTGTCCCTTGGAACTGCATTCGCTGCCGCACAGTCATTCGTGTTCTGCAAAAGCTTGGCTTGGTAATGGGGCAACACTGTGTATCTCTCTCTGGCAGAGCCCGGCTGCCAAATTCGAAAGGTCCAGCGATTGCGCCCACACGAAAGCTGCCAGCACGGAAAGCTGTAGCTGGTTTTCACTGTCCCTTGGAACTGCATTTGCTGCCGCACAGTCATTCGTGTTCTGCAAGAGCTTGGCTTGGTAATGGGGCAACACTCTGTACCTCTCTCTCGCACAGCACGCCTGCCAAATTCGAAATGTCCAGCGATTGCGCCTACAAGAAAGCTGCCAGCACGGAAAGCTGTAGCTGGTTTTCACTGTCCCTTGGAACTGCATTCGCTGCCGCACAGTCATTCGTGTTCTGCAAAAGCTTGGCTTGGTAATGGGGCAACACTGTGTATCTCTCTGGCAGAGCCCGGCTGCCAAATTCGAAACGTCCAGCGATTGCGCCCACACGAAAGCTGCCAGCACGGAAAGCTGTAGCTGGTTTTCACTGTCCCTTGGAACTGCATTCGCTGCCGCACAGTCATTCGTGTTCTGCAAAAGCTTGGCTTGGTAATGGGGCAACACTGTGTATCTCTCTCTGGCAGAGCCCGGCTTCCAAATTCGAAACGTCCAGCGATTGCGCCCACACGAAAGCTGCCAGCACGGAAAGCTGTAGCTGGTTTTCACTGTCCCTTGGAACTGCATTCGCTGCCGCACAGTCATTCGTGTTCTGCAAAAGCTTGGCTTGGTAATGGGGCAACACTCTGTACCTCTCTCTCGCACAGCACGCCTGCCAAATTCGAAAGGTCCAGCGATTGCGCCTACACGAATGCTGCCAGCACGGAAAGCTGTAGCTGGTTTTCACTGTCCCTTGGAGCTGCATTTGCTGCCGCACAGTCATTCGTGTTCTGCAAAAGCTTGGCTTGGTAATGGGGCAACACTGTGTATCTCTCTCTCGCAGAGGCCGGCTGCCAAATTCGAAACGTCCAGCGATTGCGCCCACACGAAAACTGCCAGCACGGAAAGCTGTAGCTGGTTTTCACTGTCCCTTGGAACTGCATTTGCTGCCGCACAGTCATTCGTGTTCTGCAAGAGCTTGGCTTGGTAATGGGGCAACACTCTGTACCTCTCTCTCGCACAGCACACCTGCCAAATTCGAAAGGTCCAGCGATTGCGCCCACACGAAAGCTGTCAGCACGGAAAGCTGTAGCTGGTTTTCACTGTCCCTTGGAGCTGCATTCGGTGCCGCACAGTCATTCGTGTTCTGCAAAAGCTTGGCTTGGTAATGGGGCAACACTGTGTATCTCTCTCTGCCAGGGCCCGGCTGCCAAATTCGAAACGTCTAGTGATTGCGCCCACACGAAAGCTGCCAGCATGGAAAGCTGTAGCTGGTTTTCACTGTCCCTTGGAGCTGCATTTGCTGCCGCACAGTCATTCGTGTTCTGCAAAAGCTTGGCTTGGTAATGGAGCAACACTGTGTATCTCTCTCTGGCAGAGCCCGGCTGCCAAATTCGAAACGTCCAGCGATTGCGCCCACACGAAAGCTGCCAGCACGGAAAGCTGTAGCTGGTTTTCACTGTCCCTTGGAACTGCATTCGCTGCCGCACAGTCTTCGTGTTCTGCAAAAGCTTGGCTTGGTAATGGGGCAACACTGTGTATCTCTCTCTGGCAGAGCCCGGCTGCCAAATTCGAAATGTCCAGCGATTGCGCCCACATGAAAGCTGCCAGCACGGAAAGCCGTAGCTGGTTTTCACTGTCCCTTGGAACTGCATTCGCTGCCGCACAGTCATTCGTGTTCTGCAAAAGCTTGGCTTGGTAATGGGGCAACACTGTGTATCTCTCTCTGGCAGAGCCCGGCTGCCAAATTCGAAAGGTCCAGCGATTGCGCCCACACGAAAGCTGCCAGCACGGAAAGCTGTAGCTGGTTTTCACTGTCCCTTGGAACTGCATTTGCTGCCGCACAGTCATTCGTGTTCTGCAAGAGCTTGGCTTGGTAATGGGGCAACACTCTGTACCTCTCTCTCGCACAGCACGCCTGCCAAATTCGAAATGTCCAGCGATTGCGCCTACAAGAAAGCTGCCAGCACGGAAAGCTGTAGCTGGTTTTCACTGTCCCTTGGAACTGCATTCGCTGCCGCACAGTCATTCGTGTTCTGCAAAAGCTTGGGTTAGTAATGGGGCAACACTGTGTATCTCTCTCTGGCAGAGCCCGGCTGCCAAATTCGAAATGTCCAGCGATTGCGCCCACATGAAAGCTGCCAGCACGGAAAGCCGTAGCTGGTTTTCACTGTCCCTTGGAACTGCATTCGCTGCCGCACAGTCATTCGTGTTCTGCAAAAGCTTGGCTTGGTAATGGGGCAACACTGTGTATCTCTCTCTGGCAGAGCCCGGCTGCCAAATTCGAAAGGTCCAGCGATTGCGCCCACACGAAAGCTGCCAGCACGGAAAGCTGTAGCTGGTTTTCACTGTCCCTTGGAACTGCATTTGCTGCCGCACAGTCATTCGTGTTCTGCAAGAGCTTGGCTTGGTAATGGGGCAACACTCTGTACCTCTCTCTCGCACAGCACGCCTGCCAAATTCGAAATGTCCAGCGATTGCGCCTACACGAAAGCTGCCAGCACGGAAAGCTGTAGCTGGTTTTCACTGTCCCTTGGAACTGCATTCGCTGCCGCACAGTCATTCGTGTTCTGCAAAAGCTTGGCTTGGTAATGGGGCAACACTGTGTATCTCTCTGGCAGAGCCCGGCTGCCAAATTCGAAACGTCCAGCGATTGCGCCCACACGAAAGCTGCCAGCACGGAAAGCTGTAGCTGGTTTTCACTGTCCCTTGGAACTGCATTCGCTGCCGCACAGTCATTCGTGTTCTGCAAAAGCTTGGCTTGGTAATGGGGCAACACTGTGTATCTCTCTCTGGCAGAGCCCGGCTTCCAAATTCGAAACGTCCAGCGATTGCGCCCACACGAAAGCTGCCAGCACGGAAAGCTGTAGCTGGTTTTCACTGTCCCTTGGAACTGCATTCGCTGCCGCACAGTCATTCGTGTTCTGCAAAAGCTTGGCTTGGTAATGGGGCAACACTCTGTACCTCTCTCTCGCACAGAACGCCTGCCAAATTCGAAAGGTCCAGCGATTGCGCCTACACGAATGCTGCCAGCACGGAAAGCTGTAGCTGGTTTTCACTGTCCCTTGGAGCTGCATTTGCTGCCGCACAGTCATTCGTGTTCTGCAAAAGCTTGGCTTGGTAATGGGGCAACACTGTGTATCTCTCTCTCGCAGAGGCCGGCTGCCAAATTCGAAACGTCCAGCGATTGCGCCCACACGAAAACTGCCAGCACGGAAAGCTGTAGCTGGTTTTCACTGTCCCTTGGAACTGCATTTGCTGCCGCACAGTCATTCGTGTTCTGCAAGAGCTTGGCTTGGTAATGGGGCAACACTCTGTACCTCTCTCTCGCACAGCACGCCTGCCAAATTCGAAAGGTCCAGCGATTGCGCCCACACGAAAGCTGTCAGCACGGAAAGCTGTAGCTGGTTTTCACTGTCCCTTGGAGCTGCATTCGGTGCCGCACAGTCATTCGTGTTCTGCAAAAGCTTGGCTTGGTAATGGGGCAACACTGTGTATCTCTCTCTGCCAGGGCCCGGCTGCCAAATTCGAAACGTCTAGTGATTGCGCCCACACGAAAGCTGCCAGCACGGAAAGCTGTAGCTGGTTTTCACTGTCCCTTGGAGCTGCATTTGCTGCCGCACAGTCATTCGTGTTCTGCAAAATCTTGCCTTGGTAATGGAGCAACACTGTGTATCTCTCTCTGGCAGAGCCCGGCTGCCAAATTCGAAACGTCCAGCGATTGCGCCCACACGAAAGCTGCCAGCACGGAAAGCTGTAGCTGGTTTTCACTGTCCCTTGGAACTGCATTCGCTGCCGCACAGTCTTCGTGTTCTGCAAAAGCTTGGCTTGGTAATGGGGCAACACTGTGTATCTCTGTCTGCCAGCGCCCGGCTGCCAAATTCGAAACGTCCAGCGATTGCGCCCACACGAAAGCTGCCAGCACGGAAAGCTGTAGCTGGTTTTCACTGTCCCTTGGAACTGCATTCGCTGCCGCACAGTCATTCGTGTTCTGCAAAAGCTTGGCTTGGTAATGGGGCAACACTCTGTACCTCTCTGGCAGAGCCCGGCTGCCAAATTCGAAACGTCCCGCGATTGCGCCCACACGAAAGCTGCCAGCACGGAAAGCTGTATCTGGTTTTCACTGTCCCTTGGAACTGCATTCGCTGCCGCACAGTCATTCGTGTTCTGCAAAAGCTTGGCTTGGTAATGGGGCAACACTGTGTATCTCTCTCTGGCAGAGCCCGGCTGCCAAATTCGAAACGTCCAGCGATTGCGCCCACACGAAAGCTGCCAGCACGGAAAGCTGTAGCTGGTTTTCACTGTCCCTTGGAACTGCATTCGCTGCCGCACAGTCATTCGTGTTCTGCAAAAGCTTGCATTGGGAATGGGGCAACACTGTGTATCTCTCTCTGGCAGAGCCCGGCTGCCAAATTCGAAACGTCCAGCGATTGCGCCCACACGAAAGCTGCCAGCACGGAAAGCTGTAGCTGGTTTTCACTGTCCCTTGGAACTGCATTCGCTGCCGCACAGTCATTCGTGTTCTGCAAAAGCTTGCCTTGGGAATGGGGCAACACTGTGTATCTCTGTCTGGCAGAGCCCGGCTGCCAAATTCGAAACGTCCAGCGATTGCGCCCACACGAAAGCTGCCAGCACGGAAAGCTGTAGCTGGTTTTCACTGTCCCTTGGAACTGCATTCGCTGCCGCACAGTCATTCGTGTTCTGCAAAATCTTGGCTTGGTAATGGGGCAACACTCTGTACCTCTCTCTCGCACAGCACGCCTGCCAAATTCGAAACGTCCAGCGATTGCGCCCACACGAAAGCTGCCAGCACGGAAAGCTGTATCTGGTTTTCACTGTCCCTTGGAACTGCATTCGCTGCCGCACAGTCATTCGTGTTCTGCAAAAGCTTGGCTTGGTAATGGGGCAACACTGTGTATCTCTCTCTGGCAGAGCCCGGCTGCCAAATTCGAAATGTCCAGCGATTGCGCCCACATGAAAGCTGCCAGCACGGAAAGCCGTAGCTGGTTTTCACTGTCCCTTGGAACTGCATTCGCTGCCGCACAGTCATTCGTGTTCTGCAAAAGCTTGGCTTGGTAATGGGGCAACACTGTGTATCTCTCTCTGGCAGAGCCCGGCTGCCAAATTCGAAAGGTCCAGCGATTGCGCCCACACGAAAGCTGCCAGCACGGAAAGCTGTAGCTGGTTTTCACTGTCCCTTGGAACTGCATTTGCTGCCGCACAGTCATTCGTGTTCTGCAAGAGCTTGGCTTGGTAATGGGGCAACACTCTGTACCTCTCTCTCGCACAGCACGCCTGCCAAATTCGAAATGTCCAGCGATTGCGCCTACAAGAAAGCTGCCAGCACGGAAAGCTGTAGCTGGTTTTCACTGTCCCTTGGAACTGCATTCGCTGCCGCACAGTCATTCGTGTTCTGCAAAAGCTTGGCTTGGTAATGGGGCAACACTGTGTATCTCTCTGGCAGAGCCCGGCTGCCAAATTCGAAACGTCCAGCGATTGCGCCCACACGAAAGCTGCCAGCACGGAAAGCTGTAGCTGGTTTTCACTGTCCCTTGGAACTGCATTCGCTGCCGCACAGTCATTCGTGTTCTGCAAAAGCTTGGCTTGGTAATGGGGCAACACTGTGTATCTCTCTCTGGCAGAGCCCGGCTTCCAAATTCGAAACGTCCAGCGATTGCGCCCACACGAAAGCTGCCAGCACGGAAAGCTGTAGCTGGTTTTCACTGTCCCTTGGAACTGCATTCGCTGCCGCACAGTCATTCGTGTTCTGCAAAAGCTTGGCTTGGTAATGGGGCAACACTCTGTACCTCTCTCTCGCACAGCACGCCTGCCAAATTCGAAAGGTCCAGCGATTGCGCCTACACGAATGCTGCCAGCACGGAAAGCTGTAGCTGGTTTTCACTGTCCCTTGGAGCTGCATTTGCTGCCGCACAGTCATTCGTGTTCTGCAAAAGCTTGGCTTGGTAATGGGGCAACACTGTGTATCTCTCTCTCGCAGAGGCCGGCTGCCAAATTCGAAACGTCCAGCGATTGCGCCCACACGAAAACTGCCAGCACGGAAAGCTGTAGCTGGTTTTCACTGTCCCTTGGAACTGCATTTGCTGCCGCACAGTCATTCGTGTTCTGCAAGAGCTTGGCTTGGTAATGGGGCAACACTCTGTACCTCTCTCTCGCACAGCACACCTGCCAAATTCGAAAGGTCCAGCGATTGCGCCCACACGAAAGCTGTCAGCACGGAAAGCTGTAGCTGGTTTTCACTGTCCCTTGGAGCTGCATTCGGTGCCGCACAGTCATTCGTGTTCTGCAAAAGCTTGGCTTGGTAATGGGGCAACACTGTGTATCTCTCTCTGCCAGGGCCCGGCTGCCAAATTCGAAACGTCTAGTGATTGCGCCCACACGAAAGCTGCCAGCATGGAAAGCTGTAGCTGGTTTTCACTGTCCCTTGGAGCTGCATTTGCTGCCGCACAGTCATTCGTGTTCTGCAAAAGCTTGGCTTGGTAATGGAGCAACACTGTGTATCTCTCTCTGGCAGAGCCCGGCTGCCAAATTCGAAACGTCCAGCGATTGCGCCCACACGAAAGCTGCCAGCACGGAAAGCTGTAGCTGGTTTTCACTGTCCCTTGGAACTGCATTCGCTGCCGCACAGTCTTCGTGTTCTGCAAAAGCTTGGCTTGGTAATGGGGCAACACTGTGTATCTCTCTCTGGCAGAGCCCGGCTGCCAAATTCGAAATGTCCAGCGATTGCGCCCACATGAAAGCTGCCAGCACGGAAAGCCGTAGCTGGTTTTCACTGTCCCTTGGAACTGCATTCGCTGCCGCACAGTCATTCGTGTTCTGCAAAAGCTTGGCTTGGTAATGGGGCAACACTGTGTATCTCTCTCTGGCAGAGCCCGGCTGCCAAATTCGAAAGGTCCAGCGATTGCGCCCACACGAAAGCTGCCAGCACGGAAAGCTGTAGCTGGTTTTCACTGTCCCTTGGAACTGCATTTGCTGCCGCACAGTCATTCGTGTTCTGCAAGAGCTTGGCTTGGTAATGGGGCAACACTCTGTACCTCTCTCTCGCACAGCACGCCTGCCAAATTCGAAATGTCCAGCGATTGCGCCTACAAGAAAGCTGCCAGCACAGAAAGCTGTAGCTGGTTTTCACTGTCCCTTGGAACTGCATTCGCTGCCGCACAGTCATTCGTGTTCTGCAAAAGCTTGGGTTAGTAATGGGGCAACACTGTGTATCTCTCTCTGGCAGAGCCCGGCTGCCAAATTCGAAATGTCCAGCGATTGCGCCCACATGAAAGCTGCCAGCACGGAAAGCCGTAGCTGGTTTTCACTGTCCCTTGGAACTGCATTCGCTGCCGCACAGTCATTCGTGTTCTGCAAAAGCTTGGCTTGGTAATGGGGCAACACTGTGTATCTCTCTCTGGCAGAGCCCGGCTGCCAAATTCGAAAGGTCCAGCGATTGCGCCCACACGAAAGCTGCCAGCACGGAAAGCTGTAGCTGGTTTTCACTGTCCCTTGGAACTGCATTTGCTGCCGCACAGTCATTCGTGTTCTGCAAGAGCTTGGCTTGGTAATGGGGCAACACTCTGTACCTCTCTCTCGCACAGCACGCCTGCCAAATTCGAAATGTCCAGCGATTGCGCCTACACGAAAGCTGCCAGCACGGAAAGCTGTAGCTGGTTTTCACTGTCCCTTGGAACTGCATTCGCTGCCGCACAGTCATTCGTGTTCTGCAAAAGCTTGGCTTGGTAATGGGGCAACACTGTGTATCTCTCTGGCAGAGCCCGGCTGCCAAATTCGAAACGTCCAGCGATTGCGCCCACACGAAAGCTGCCAGCACGGAAAGCTGTAGCTGGTTTTCACTGTCCCTTGGAACTGCATTCGCTGCCGCACAGTCATTCGTGTTCTGCAAAAGCTTGGCTTGGTAATGGGGCAACACTGTGTATCTCTCTCTGGCAGAGCCCGGCTTCCAAATTCGAAACGTCCAGCGATTGCGCCCACACGAAAGCTGCCAGCACGGAAAGCTGTAGCTGGTTTTCACTGTCCCTTGGAACTGCATTCGCTGCCGCACAGTCATTCGTGTTCTGCAAAAGCTTGGCTTGGTAATGGGGCAACACTCTGTACCTCTCTCTCGCACAGCACGCCTGCCAAATTCGAAAGGTCCAGCGATTGCGCCTACACGAATGCTGCCAGCACGGAAAGCTGTAGCTGGTTTTCACTGTCCCTTGGAGCTGCATTTGCTGCCGCACAGTCATTCGTGTTCTGCAAAAGCTTGGCTTGGTAATGGGGCAACACTGTGTATCTCTCTCTCGCAGAGGCCGGCTGCCAAATTCGAAACGTCCAGCGATTGCGCCCACACGAAAACTGCCAGCACGGAAAGCTGTAGCTGGTTTTCACTGTCCCTTGGAACTGCATTTGCTGCCGCACAGTCATTCGTGTTCTGCAAGAGCTTGGCTTGGTAATGGGGCAACACTCTGTACCTCTCTCTCGCACAGCACGCCTGCCAAATTCGAAAGGTCCAGCGATTGCGCCCACACGAAAGCTGTCAGCACGGAAAGCTGTAGCTGGTTTTCACTGTCCCTTGGAGCTGCATTCGGTGCCGCACAGTCATTCGTGTTCTGCAAAAGCTTGGCTTGGTAATGGGGCAACACTGTGTATCTCTCTCTGCCAGGGCCCGGCTGCCAAATTCGAAACGTCTAGTGATTGCGCCCACACGAAAGCTGCCAGCACGGAAAGCTGTAGCTGGTTTTCACTGTCCCTTGGAGCTGCATTTGCTGCCGCACAGTCATTCGTGTTCTGCAAAATCTTGCCTTGGTAATGGAGCAACACTGTGTATCTCTCTCTGGCAGAGCCCGGCTGCCAAATTCGAAACGTCCAGCGATTGCGCCCACACGAAAGCTGCCAGCACGGAAAGCTGTAGCTGGTTTTCACTGTCCCTTGGAACTGCATTCGCTGCCGCACAGTCTTCGTGTTCTGCAAAAGCTTGGCTTGGTAATGGGGCAACACTGTGTATCTCTGTCTGCCAGCGCCCGGCTGCCAAATTCGAAACGTCCAGCGATTGCGCCCACACGAAAGCTGCCAGCACGGAAAGCTGTAGCTGGTTTTCACTGTCCCTTGGAACTGCATTCGCTGCCGCACAGTCATTCGTGTTCTGCAAAAGCTTGCCTTGGGAATGGGGCAACACTGTGTATCTCTCTCTGGCAGAGCCCGGCTGCCAAATTCGAAACGTCCAGCGATTGCGCCCACACGAAAACTGCCAGCACGGAAAGCTGTAGCTGGTTTTCACTGTCCCTTGGAACTGCATTCGCTGCCGCACAGTCATTCGTGTTCTGCAAAAGCTTGGCTTGGTAATGGGGCAACACTCTGTACCTCTCTGTCGCACAGCACGCCTGCCAAATTCGAAAGGTCCAGCGATTGCGCCTACAAGAAAGCTGCCAGCACGGAAAGCTGTAGCTGGTTTTCACTGTCCCTTGGAACTGCATTCGCTGCCGCACAGTCATTCGTGTTCTGCAAGAGCTTGGCTTGGTAATGGGGCAACACTCTGTACCTCTCTCTCGCACAGCACGCCTGCCAAATTCGAAAGGTCCAGCGATTGCGCCCACACGAAAGCTGCCAGCACGGAAAGCTGTAGCTGGTTTTCACTGTCCCTTGGAACTGCATTCGCTGCCGCACAGTCTTCGTGTTCTGCAAAAGCTTGGCTTGGTAATGGGGCAACACTCTGTACCTCTCTGGCAGAGCCCGGCTGCCAAATTCGAAACGTCCAGCGATTGCGCCCACACGAAAGCTGCCAGCACGGAAAGCTGTAGCTGGTTTTCACTGTCCCTTGGAACTGCATTCGCTGCCGCACAGTCATTCGTGTTCTGCAAAAGCTTGGCTTGGTAATGGGGCAACACTGTGTATCTCTCTCTGGCAGAGCCCGGCTTCCAAATTCGAAACGTCCAGCGATTGCGCCCACACGAAAGCTGCCAGCACGGAAAGCTGTAGCTGGTTTTCACTGTCCCTTGGAACTGCATTCGCTGCCGCACAGTCATTCGTGTTCTGCAAAAGCTTGCCTTGGGAATGGGGCAACACTCTGTACCTCTCTCTCGCACAGCACGCCTGCCAAATTCGAAAGGTCCAGCGATTGCGCCCACACGAAAGCTGTCAGCACGGAAAGCTGTAGCTGGTTTTCACTGTCCCTTGGAGCTGCATTCGGTGCCGCACAGTCATTCGTGTTCTGCAAAAGCTTGGCTTGGTAATGGGGCAACACTGTGTATCTCTCTCTGCCAGGGCCCGGCTGCCAAATTCGAAACGTCTAGTGATTGCGCCCACACGAAAGCTGCCAGCACGGAAAGCTGTAGCTGGTTTTCACTGTCCCTTGGAGCTGCATTTGCTGCCGCACAGTCATTCGTGTTCTGCAAAATCTTGCCTTGGTAATAGAGCAACACTGTGTATCTCTCTCTGGCAGAGCCCGGCTGCCAAATTCGAAACGTCCAGCGATTGCGCCCACACGAAAGCTGCCAGCACGGAAAGCTGTAGCTGGTTTTCACTGTCCCTTGGAACTGCATTCGCTGCCGCACAGTCTTCGTGTTCTGCAAAAGCTTGGCTTGGTAATGGGGCAACACTGTGTATCTCTGTCTGCCAGCGCCCGGCTGCCAAATTCGAAACGTCCAGCGATTGCGCCCACACGAAAGCTGCCAGCACGGAAAGCTGTAGCTGGTTTTCACTGTCCCTTGGAACTGCATTCGCTGCCGCACAGTCATTCGTGTTCTGCAAAAGCTTGCCTTGGGAATGGGGCAACACTGTGTATCTCTCTCTGGCAGAGCCCGGCTGCCAAATTCGAAAGGTCCAGCGATTGCGCCCACACGAAAGCTGCCAGCACGGAAAGCTGTAGCTGGTTTTCACTGTCCCTTGGAACTGCATTCGCTGCCGCACAGTCATTCGTGTTCTGCAAAAGCTTGGCTTGGTAATGGGGCAACACTCTGTACCTCTCTGTCGCACAGCACGCCTGCCAAATTCGAAAGGTCCAGCGATTGCGCCTACAAGAAAGCTGCCAGCACGGAAAGCTGTAGCTGGTTTTCACTGTCCCTTGGAACTGCATTCGCTGCCGCACAGTCATTCGTGTTCTGCAAGAGCTTGGCTTGGTAATGGGGCAACACTCTGTACCTCTCTCTCGCACAGCACGCCTGCCAAATTCGAAACGTCCAGCGATTGCGCCCACACGAAAGCTGCCAGCACGGAAAGCTGTAGCTGGTTTTCACTGTCCCTTGGAACTGCATTCGCTGCCGCACAGTCTTCGTGTTCTGCAAAAGCTTGGCTTGGTAATGGGGCAACACTCTGTACCTCTCTGGCAGAGCCCGGCTGCCAAATTCGAAACGTCCCGCGATTGCGCCCACACGAAAGCTGCCAGCACGGAAAGCTGTGGCTGGTTTTCACTGTCCCTTGGAACTGCATTCGCTGCCGCACAGTCATTCGTGTTCTTCAAAATCTTGGCTTGGTAATGGGGCAACACTGTGTATCTCTCTCTGGCAGAGCCCGGCTGCGAAACTCGAAACGTCCAGCGATTGCGCCCACACGAAAGCTGCCAGCACGGAAAGCTGTAGCTGGTTTTCACTGTCCCTTGGAACTGCATTCGCTGCCGCACAGTCTTCGTGTTCTGCAAAAGCTTGGGTTAGTAATGGGGCAATACTGTGTATCTCTCTCTGGCAGAGCCCGGCTGCCAAATTCGAAACGTCCAGCGATTGCGCCCACACGAAAGCTGCCAGCACGGAAAGCTGTAGCTGGTTTTCACTGTCCCTTGGAACTGCATTCGCTGCCGCACAGTCATTCGTGTTCTGCAAAAGCTTGCCTTGGGAATGGGGCAACACTGTGTATCTCTCTCTGGCAGAGCCCGGCTGCCAAATTCGAAACGTCCAGCGATTGCGCCCACACGAAAGCTGCCAGCACGGAAAGCTGTAGCTGGTTTTCACTGTCCCTTGGAACTGCATTTGCTGCCGCACAGTCATTCGTGTTCTGCAAAATCTTGGCTTGGTAATGGGGCAACACTCTGTACCTCTCTCTCGCACAGCACGCCTGCCAAATTCGAAAGGTCCAGCGATTGCGCCCACACGAAAGCTGCCAGCACGGAAAGCTGTAGCTGGTTTTCACTGTCCCTTGGAACTGCATTTGCTGCCGCACAGTCATTCGTGTTCTGCAAAATCTTGGCTTGGTAATGGGGCAACACTCTGTACCTCTCTCTCGCACAGCACGCCTGCCAAATTCGAAAGGTCCAGCGATTGCGCCCACACGAAAGCTGCCAGCACGGAAAGCTGTAGCTGGTTTTCACTGTCCCTTGGAACTGCATTCGCTGCCGCACAGTCATTCGTGTTCTGCAAAAGCTTGGCTTGGTAATGGGGCAACACTGTGTATCTCTCTCTGGCAGAGCCCGGCTGCCAAATTCGAAACGTCCAGCGATTGCGCCCACACGAAAGCTGCCAGCACGGAAAGCTGTAGCTGGTTTTCACTGTCCCTTGGAACTGCATTCGCTGCCGCACAGTCATTCGTGTTCTGCAAAAGCTTGGCTTGGTAATGGGGCAACACTCTGTACCTCTCTGTCGCACAGCACGCCTGCCAAATTCGAAAGGTCCAGCGATTGCGCCTACAAGAAAGCTGCCAGCACGGAAAGCTGTAGCTGGTTTTCACTGCCCCTTGGAACTGCATTCGCTGCCGCACAGTCATTCGTGTTCTGCAAAAGCTTGGGTTAGTAATGGGGCAACACTGTGTATCTCTCTCTGGCAGAGCCCGGCTGCCAAATTCGAAACGTCCAGCGATTGCGCCCACACGAAAGCTGCCAGCACGGAAAGCCGTAGCTGGTTTTCACTGTCCCTTGGAACTGCATTCGCTGCCGCACAGTCATTCGTGTTCTGCAAAAGCTTGGCTTGGTAATGGGGCAACACTGTGTATCTCTCTCTGGCAGAGCCCGGCTGCCAAATTCGAAACGTCCCGCGACTGCGCCCACACGAAAGCTGCCAGCACGGAAAGCTGTGGCTGGTTTTCACTGTCCCTTGGAACTGCATTCGCTGCCGCACAGTCATTCGTGTTCTGCAAAAGCTTGGCTTGGTAATGGGGCAACACTCTGTACCTCTCTGGCAGAGCCCGGCTGCCAAATTCGAAACGTCCAGCGATTGCGCCCACACGAAAGCTGCCAGCACGGAAAGCTGTGGCTGGTTTTCACTGTCCCTTGGAACTGCATTCGCTGCCGCACAGTCATTCGTGTTCTGCAAAAGCTTGGCTTGGTAATGGGGCAACACTGTGTATCTCTCTCTGGCAGAGCCCGGCTGCCAAATTCGAAACGTCCAGCGATTGCGCCCACACGAAAGCTGCCAGCACGGAAAGCTGTAGCTGGTTTTCACTGTCCCTTGGAACTGCATTCGCTGCCGCACAGTCATTCGTGTTCTGCAAAAGCTTGGCTTGGTAATGGGGCAACACTGTGTATCTCTCTGGCAGAGCCCGGCTGCAAAATTTGAAACGTCCCGCGATTGCGCCCACACGAAAGCTGCCAGCACGGAAAGCTGTAGCTGGTTTTCACTGTCCCTTGGAACTGCATTCGCTGCCGCACAGTCATTCGTGTTCTGCAAAATCTTGGCTTGGTAATGGGGCAACACTCTGTACCTCTCTCTCGCACAGCACGCCTGCCAAATTCGAAAGGTCCAGCGATTGCGCCCACACGAAAGCTGCCAGCACGGAAAGCTGTAGCTGGTTTTCACTGTCCCTTGGAACTGCATTCGCTGCCGCACAGTCATTCGTTTTCTGCAAAAGCTTGGGTTAGTAATGGGGCAACACTGTGTATCTCTCTCTGGCAGAGCCCGGCTGCCAAATTCGAAAGGTCCAGCGATTGCGCCCACACGAAAGCTGCCAGCACGGAAAGCTGTAGCTGGTTTTCACTGTCCCTTGGAACTGCATTCGCTGCCGCACAGTCATTCGTGTTCTGCAAAAGCTTGGCTTGGTAATGGGGCAACACTGTGTATCTCTCTCTGGCAGAGCCCGGCTGCCAAATTCGAAAGGTCCAGCGATTGCGCCCACACGAAAGCTGCCAGCACGGAAAGCTGTAGCTGGTTTTCACTGTCCCTTGGAACTGCATTTGCTGCCGCACAGTCATTCGTGTTCTGCAAGAGCTTGGCTTGGTAATGGGGCAACACTCTGTACCTCTCTCTCGCAAAGCACGCCTGCCAAATTCGAAAGGTCCAGCGATTGCGCCTACACGAAAGCTGTCAGCACGGAAAGCTGTAGCTGGTTTTCACTGTCCCTTGGAACTGCATTCGCTGCCGCACAGTCATTCGTGTTCTGCAAAAGCTTGGCTTGGTAATGGGGCAACACTGTGTATCTCTCTGGCAGAGCCCGGCTGCCAAATTCGAAACGTCCAGCGATTGCGCCCACACGAAAGCTGCCAGCACGGAAAGCTGTAGCTGGTTTTCACTGTCCCTTGGAACTGCATTCGCTGCCGCACAGTCATTCGTGTTCTGCAAAAGCTTGGCTTGGTAATGGGGCAACACTGTGTACCTCTCTCTGGCAGAGCCCGGCTGCCAAATTCGAAACGTCCAGCGATTGCGCCCACACGAAAGCTGCCAGCACGGAAAGCTGTAGCTGGTTTTCACTGTCCCTTGGAACTGCATTCGCTGCCGCACAGTCATTCGTGTTCTGCAAAAGCTTGGCTTGGTAATGGGGCAACACTCTGTACCGCTCTCTCGCACAGCACGCCTGCCAAATTCGAAAGGTCCAGCGATTGCGCCTACACGAAAGCTGCCAGCACGGAAAGCTGTAGCTGGTTTTCACTGTCCCTTGGAGCTGCATTTGCTGCCGCACAGTCATTCGTGTTCTGCAAAAGCTTGGCTTGGTAATGGGGCAACACTGTGTATCTCTCTCTGGCAGAGCCCGGCTGCCAAATTCGAAACGTCCAGCGATTGCGCCCACACGAAAGCTGCCAGCACGGAAAGCTGTAGCTGGTTTTCACTGTCCCTTGGAACTGCATTCGCTGCCGCACAGTCATTCGTGTTCTGCAAAAGCTTGGCTTGGTAATGGGGCAACACTGTGTATCTCTCTCTGGCAGAGCCCGGCTGCCAAATTCGAAAGGTCCAGCGATTGCGCCCACACGAAAGCTGCCAGCACGGAAAGCTGTAGCTGGTTTTCACTGTCCCTTGGAACTGCATTTGCTGCCGCACAGTCATTCGTGTTCTGCAAGAGCTTGGCTTGGTAATGGGGCAACACTCTGTACCTCTCTCTCGCACAGCACGCCTGCCAAATTCGAAATGTCCAGCGATTGCGCCTACAAGAAAGCTGCCAGCACGGAAAGCTGTAGCTGGTTTTCACTGTCCCTTGGAACTGCATTCGCTGCCGCACAGTCATTCGTGTTCTGCAAAAGCTTGGGTTAGTAATGGGGCAACACTGTGTATCTCTCTCTGGCAGAGCCCGGCTGCCAAATTCGAAATGTCCAGCGATTGCGCCCACATGAAAGCTGCCAGCACGGAAAGCCGTAGCTGGTTTTCACTGTCCCTTGGAACTGCATTCGCTGCCGCACAGTCATTCGTGTTCTGCAAAAGCTTGGCTTGGTAATGGGGCAACACTGTGTATCTCTCTCTGGCAGAGCCCGGCTGCCAAATTCGAAAGGTCCAGCGATTGCGCCCACACGAAAGCTGCCAGCACGGAAAGCTGTAGCTGGTTTTCACTGTCCCTTGGAACTGCATTTGCTGCCGCACAGTCATTCGTGTTCTGCAAGAGCTTGGCTTGGTAATGGGGCAACACTCTGTACCTCTCTCTCGCACAGCACGCCTGCCAAATTCGAAATGTCCAGCGATTGCGCCTACACGAAAGCTGCCAGCACGGAAAGCTGTAGCTGGTTTTCACTGTCCCTTGGAACTGCATTCGCTGCCGCACAGTCATTCGTGTTCTGCAAAAGCTTGGCTTGGTAATGGGGCAACACTGTGTATCTCTCTGGCAGAGCCCGGCTGCCAAATTCGAAACGTCCAGCGATTGCGCCCACACGAAAGCTGCCAGCACGGAAAGCTGTAGCTGGTTTTCACTGTCCCTTGGAACTGCATTCGCTGCCGCACAGTCATTCGTGTTCTGCAAAAGCTTGGCTTGGTAATGGGGCAACACTGTGTATCTCTCTCTGGCAGAGCCCGGCTGCCAAATTCGAAACGTCCAGCGATTGCGCCCACACGAAAGCTGCCAGCACGGAAAGCTGTAGCTGGTTTTCACTGTCCCTTGGAACTGCATTCGCTGCCGCACAGTCATTCGTGTTCTGCAAAAGCTTGGCTTGGTAATGGGGCAACACTCTGTACCGCTCTCTCGCACAGCACGCCTGCCAAATTCGAAAGGTCCAGCGATTGCGCCTACACGAAAGCTGCCAGCACGGAAAGCTGTAGCTGGTTTTCACTGTCCCTTGGAGCTGCATTTGCTGCCGCACAGTCATTCGTGTTCTGCAAAAGCTTGGCTTGGTAATGGGGCAACACTGTGTATCTCTCTCTGGCAGAGCCCGGCTGCCAAATTCGAAACGTCCAGCGATTGCGCCCACACGAAAGCTGCCAGCACGGAAAGCTGTAGCTGGTTTTCACTGTCCCTTGGAACTGCATTCGCTGCCGCACAGTCATTCGTGTTCTGCAAAAGCTTGGCTTGGTAATGGGGCAACACTGTGTATCTCTCTCTGGCAGAGCCCGGCTGCCAAATTCGAAAGGTCCAGCGATTGCGCCCACACGAAAGCTGCCAGCACGGAAAGCTGTAGCTGGTTTTCACTGTCCCTTGGAACTGCATTTGCTGCCGCACAGTCATTCGTGTTCTGCAAGAGCTTGGCTTGGTAATGGGGCAACACTCTGTACCTCTCTCTCGCACAGCACGCCTGCCAAATTCGAAATGTCCAGCGATTGCGCCTACAAGAAAGCTGCCAGCACGGAAAGCTGTAGCTGGTTTTCACTGTCCCTTGGAACTGCATTCGCTGCCGCACAGTCATTCGTGTTCTGCAAAAGCTTGGGTTAGTAATGGGGCAACACTGTGTATCTCTCTCTGGCAGAGCCCGGCTGCCAAATTCGAAATGTCCAGCGATTGCGCCCACATGAAAGCTGCCAGCACGGAAAGCCGTAGCTGGTTTTCACTGTCCCTTGGAACTGCATTCGCTGCCGCACAGTCATTCGTGTTCTGCAAAAGCTTGGCTTGGTAATGGGGCAACACTGTGTATCTCTCTCTGGCAGAGCCCGGCTGCCAAATTCGAAAGGTCCAGCGATTGCGCCCACACGAAAGCTGCCAGCACGGAAAGCTGTAGCTGGTTTTCACTGTCCCTTGGAACTGCATTTGCTGCCGCACAGTCATTCGTGTTCTGCAAGAGCTTGGCTTGGTAATGGGGCAACACTCTGTACCTCTCTCTCGCACAGCACGCCTGCCAAATTCGAAATGTCCAGCGATTGCGCCTACACGAAAGCTGCCAGCACGGAAAGCTGTAGCTGGTTTTCACTGTCCCTTGGAACTGCATTCGCTGCCGCACAGTCATTCGTGTTCTGCAAAAGCTTGGCTTGGTAATGGGGCAACACTGTGTATCTCTCTGGCAGAGCCCGGCTGCCAAATTCGAAACGTCCAGCGATTGCGCCCACACGAAAGCTGCCAGCACGGAAAGCTGTAGCTGGTTTTCACTGTCCCTTGGAACTGCATTCGCTGCCGCACAGTCATTCGTGTTCTGCAAAAGCTTGGCTTGGTAATGGGGCAACACTGTGTATCTCTCTCTGGCAGAGCCCGGCTTCCAAATTCGAAACGTCCAGCGATTGCGCCCACACGAAAGCTGCCAGCACGGAAAGCTGTAGCTGGTTTTCACTGTCCCTTGGAACTGCATTCGCTGCCGCACAGTCATTCGTGTTCTGCAAAAGCTTGGCTTGGTAATGGGGCAACACTCTGTACCTCTCTCTCGCACAGCACGCCTGCCAAATTCGAAAGGTCCAGCGATTGCGCCTACACGAATGCTGCCAGCACGGAAAGCTGTAGCTGGTTTTCACTGTCCCTTGGAGCTGCATTTGCTGCCGCACAGTCATTCGTGTTCTGCAAAAGCTTGGCTTGGTAATGGGGCAACACTGTGTATCTCTCTCTCGCAGAGGCCGGCTGCCAAATTCGAAACGTCCAGCGATTGCGCCCACACGAAAACTGCCAGCACGGAAAGCTGTAGCTGGTTTTCACTGTCCCTTGGAACTGCATTTGCTGCCGCACAGTCATTCGTGTTCTGCAAGAGCTTGGCTTGGTAATGGGGCAACACTCTGTACCTCTCTCTCGCACAGCACGCCTGCCAAATTCGAAAGGTCCAGCGATTGCGCCCACACGAAAGCTGTCAGCACGGAAAGCTGTAGCTGGTTTTCACTGTCCCTTGGAGCTGCATTCGGTGCCGCACAGTCATTCGTGTTCTGCAAAAGCTTGGCTTGGTAATGGGGCAACACTGTGTATCTCTCTCTGCCAGGGCCCGGCTGCCAAATTCGAAACGTCTAGTGATTGCGCCCACACGAAAGCTGCCAGCACGGAAAGCTGTAGCTGGTTTTCACTGTCCCTTGGAGCTGCATTTGCTGCCGCACTGTCATTCGTGTTCTGCAAAATCTTGCCTTGGTAATGGAGCAACACTGTGTATCTCTCTCTGGCAGAGCCCGGCTGCCAAATTCGAAACGTCCAGCGATTGCGCCCACACGAAAGCTGCCAGCACGGAAAGCTGTAGCTGGTTTTCACTGTCCCTTGGAACTGCATTCGCTGCCGCACAGTCATTCGTGTTCTGCAAAAGCTTGCCTTGGGAATGGGGCAACACTGTGTATCTCTCTCTGGCAGAGCCCGGCTGCCAAATTCGAAACGTCCAGCGATTGCGCCCACACGAAAGCTGCCAGCACGGAAAGCTGTAGCTGGTTTTCACTGTCCCTTGGAACTGCATTCGCTGCCGCACAGTCATTCGTGTTCTGCAAAAGCTTGGCTTGGTAATGGGGCAACACTCTGTACCTCTCTGTCGCACAGCACGCCTGCCAAATTCGAAAGGTCCAGCGATTGCGCCTACAAGAAAGCTGCCAGCACGGAAAGCTGTAGCTGGTTTTCACTGTCCCTTGGAACTGCATTCGCTGCCGCACAGTCATTCGTGTTCTGCAAGAGCTTGGCTTGGTAATGGGGCAACACTCTGTACCTCTCTCTCGCACAGCACGCCTGCCAAATTCGAAAGGTCCAGCGATTGCGCCCACACGAAAGCTGCCAGCACGGAAAGCTGTAGCTGGTTTTCACTGTCCCTTGGAACTGCATTCGCTGCCGCACAGTCTTCGTGTTCTGCAAAAGCTTGGCTTGGTAATGGGGCAACACTCTGTACCTCTCTGGCAGAGCCCGGCTGCCAAATTCGAAACGTCCAGCGATTGCGCCCACACGAAAGCTGCCAGCACGGAAAGCTGTAGCTGGTTTTCACTGTCCCTTGGAACTGCATTCGCTGCCGCACAGTCATTCGTGTTCTGCAAAAGCTTGGCTTGGTAATGGGGCAACACTGTGTATCTCTCTCTGGCAGAGCCCGGCTTCCAAATTCGAAACGTCCAGCGATTGCGCCCACACGAAAGCTGCCAGCACGGAAAGCTGTAGCTGGTTTTCACTGTCCCTTGGAACTGCATTCGCTGCCGCACAGTCATTCGTGTTCTGCAAAAGCTTGGCTTGGTAATGGGGCAACACTCTGTACCTCTCTCTCGCACAGCACGCCTGCCAAATTCGAAAGGTCCAGCGATTGCGCCTACACGAATGCTGCCAGCACGGAAAGCTGTAGCTGGTTTTCACTGTCCCTTGGAGCTGCATTTGCTGCCGCACAGTCATTCGTGTTCTGCAAAAGCTTGGCTTGGTAATGGGGCAACACTGTGTATCTCTCTCTCGCAGAGGCCGGCTGCCAAATTCGAAACGTCCAGCGATTGCGCCCACACGAAAACTGCCAGCACGGAAAGCTGTAGCTGGTTTTCACTGTCCCTTGGAACTGCATTTGCTGCCGCACAGTCATTCGTGTTCTGCAAGAGCTTGGCTTGGTAATGGGGCAACACTCTGTACCTCTCTCTCGCACAGCACGCCTGCCAAATTCGAAAGGTCCAGCGATTGCGCCCACACGAAAGCTGTCAGCACGGAAAGCTGTAGCTGGTTTTCACTGTCCCTTGGAGCTGCATTCGGTGCCGCACAGTCATTCGTGTTCTGCAAAAGCTTGGCTTGGTAATGGGGCAACACTGTGTATCTCTCTCTGCCAGGGCCCGGCTGCCAAATTCGAAACGTCTAGTGATTGCGCCCACACGAAAGCTGCCAGCACGGAAAGCTGTAGCTGGTTTTCACTGTCCCTTGGAGCTGCATTTGCTGCCGCACAGTCATTCGTGTTCTGCAAAATCTTGCCTTGGTAATAGAGCAACACTGTGTATCTCTCTCTGGCAGAGCCCGGCTGCCAAATTCGAAACGTCCAGCGATTGCGCCCACACGAAAGCTGCCAGCACGGAAAGCTGTAGCTGGTTTTCACTGTCCCTTGGAACTGCATTCGCTGCCGCACAGTCTTCGTGTTCTGCAAAAGCTTGGCTTGGTAATGGGGCAACACTGTGTATCTCTGTCTGCCAGCGCCCGGCTGCCAAATTCGAAACGTCCAGCGATTGCGCCCACACGAAAGCTGCCAGCACGGAAAGCTGTAGCTGGTTTTCACTGTCCCTTGGAACTGCATTCGCTGCCGCACAGTCATTCGTGTTCTGCAAAAGCTTGCCTTGGGAATGGGGCAACACTGTGTATCTCTCTCTGGCAGAGCCCGGCTGCCAAATTCGAAAGGTCCAGCGATTGCGCCCACACGAAAGCTGCCAGCACGGAAAGCTGTAGCTGGTTTTCACTGTCCCTTGGAACTGCATTCGCTGCCGCACAGTCATTCGTGTTCTGCAAAAGCTTGGCTTGGTAATGGGGCAACACTCTGTACCTCTCTGTCGCACAGCACGCCTGCCAAATTCGAAAGGTCCAGCGATTGCGCCTACAAGAAAGCTGCCAGCACGGAAAGCTGTAGCTGGTTTTCACTGTCCCTTGGAACTGCATTCGCTGCCGCACAGTCATTCGTGTTCTGCAAGAGCTTGGCTTGGTAATGGGGCAACACTCTGTACCTCTCTCTCGCACAGCACGCCTGCCAAATTCGAAAGGTCCAGCGATTGCGCCCACACGAAAGCTGCCAGCACGGAAAGCTGTAGCTGGTTTTCACTGTCCCTTGGAACTGCATTCGCTGCCGCACAGTCTTCGTGTTCTGCAAAAGCTTGGCTTGGTAATGGGGCAACACTCTGTACCTCTCTGGCAGAGCCCGGCTGCCAAATTCGAAACGTCCCGCGATTGCGCCCACACGAAAGCTGCCAGCACGGAAAGCTGTGGCTGGTTTTCACTGTCCCTTGGAACTGCATTCGCTGCCGCACAGTCATTCGTGTTCTTCAAAATCTTGGCTTGGTAATGGGGCAACACTGTGTATCTCTCTCTGGCAGAGCCCGGCTGCGAAACTCGAAACGTCCAGCGATTGCGCCCACACGAAAGCTGCCAGCACGGAAAGCTGTAGCTGGTTTTCACTGTCCCTTGGAACTGCATTCGCTGCCGCACAGTCTTCGTGTTCTGCAAAAGCTTGGGTTAGTAATGGGGCAATACTGTGTATCTCTCTCTGGCAGAGCCCGGCTGCCAAATTCGAAACGTCCAGCGATTGCGCCCACACGAAAGCTGCCAGCACGGAAAGCTGTAGCTGGTTTTCACTGTCCCTTGGAACTGCATTCGCTGCCGCACAGTCATTCGTGTTCTGCAAAAGCTTGCCTTGGGAATGGGGCAACACTGTGTATCTCTCTCTGGCAGAGCCCGGCTGCCAAATTCGAAACGTCCAGCGATTGCGCCCACACGAAAGCTGCCAGCACGGAAAGCTGTAGCTGGTTTTCACTGTCCCTTGGAACTGCATTTGCTGCCGCACAGTCATTCGTGTTCTGCAAAATCTTGGCTTGGTAATGGGGCAACACTCTGTACCTCTCTCTCGCACAGCACGCCTGCCAAATTCGAAAGGTCCAGCGATTGCGCCCACACGAAAGCTGCCAGCACGGAAAGCTGTAGCTGGTTTTCACTGTCCCTTGGAACTGCATTTGCTGCCGCACAGTCATTCGTGTTCTGCAAAATCTTGGCTTGGTAATGGGGCAACACTCTGTACCTCTCTCTCGCACAGCACGCCTGCCAAATTCGAAAGGTCCAGCGATTGCGCCCACACGAAAGCTGCCAGCACGGAAAGCTGTAGCTGGTTTTCACTGTCCCTTGGAACTGCATTCGCTGCCGCACAGTCATTCGTGTTCTGCAAAAGCTTGGCTTGGTAATGGGGCAACACTGTGTATCTCTCTCTGGCAGAGCCCGGCTGCCAAATTCGAAACGTCCAGCGATTGCGCCCACACGAAAGCTGCCAGCACGGAAAGCTGTAGCTGGTTTTCACTGTCCCTTGGAACTGCATTCGCTGCCGCACAGTCATTCGTGTTCTGCAAAAGCTTGGCTTGGTAATGGGGCAACACTCTGTACCTCTCTGTCGCACAGCACGCCTGCCAAATTCGAAAGGTCCAGCGATTGCGCCTACAAGAAAGCTGCCAGCACGGAAAGCTGTAGCTGGTTTTCACTGCCCCTTGGAACTGCATTCGCTGCCGCACAGTCATTCGTGTTCTGCAAAAGCTTGGGTTAGTAATGGGGCAACACTGTGTATCTCTCTCTGGCAGAGCCCGGCTGCCAAATTCGAAACGTCCAGCGATTGCGCCCACACGAAAGCTGCCAGCACGGAAAGCCGTAGCTGGTTTTCACTGTCCCTTGGAACTGCATTCGCTGCCGCACAGTCATTCGTGTTCTGCAAAAGCTTGGCTTGGTAATGGGGCAACACTGTGTATCTCTCTCTGGCAGAGCCCGGCTGCCAAATTCGAAACGTCCCGCGACTGCGCCCACACGAAAGCTGCCAGCACGGAAAGCTGTGGCTGGTTTTCACTGTCCCTTGGAACTGCATTCGCTGCCGCACAGTCATTCGTGTTCTGCAAAAGCTTGGCTTGGTAATGGGGCAACACTGTGTATCTCTCTCTGGCAGAGCCCGGCTGCCAAATTCGAAACGTCCAGCGATTGCGCCCACACGAAAGCTGCCAGCACGGAAAGCTGTAGCTGGTTTTCACTGTCCCTTGGAACTGCATTCGCTGCCGCACAGTCATTCGTGTTCTGCAAAAGCTTGGCTTGGTAATGGGGCAACACTGTGTATCTCTCTGGCAGAGCCCGGCTGCAAAATTTGAAACGTCCCGCGATTCCGCCCACACGAAAGCTGCCAGCACGGAAAGCTGTAGCTGGTTTTCACTGTCCCTTGGAACTGCATTCGCTGCCGCACAGTCATTCGTGTTCTGCAAAATCTTGGCTTGGTAATGGGGCAACACTCTGTACCTCTCTCTCGCACAGCACGCCTGCCAAATTCGAAAGGTCCAGCGATTGCGCCCACACGAAAGCTGCCAGCACGGAAAGCTGTAGCTGGTTTTCACTGTCCCTTGGAACTGCATTCGCTGCCGCACAGTCATTCGTTTTCTGCAAAAGCTTGGGTTAGTAATGGGGCAACACTGTGTATCTCTCTCTGGCAGAGCCCGGCTGCCAAATTCGAAAGGTCCAGCGATTGCGCCCACACGAAAGCTGCCAGCACGGAAAGCTGTAGCTGGTTTTCACTGTCCCTTGGAACTGCATTCGCTGCCGCACAGTCATTCGTGTTCTGCAAAAGCTTGGCTTGGTAATGGGGCAACACTGTGTATCTCTCTCTGGCAGAGCCCGGCTGCCAAATTCGAAAGGTCCAGCGATTGCGCCCACACGAAAGCTGCCAGCACGGAAAGCTGTAGCTGGTTTTCACTGTCCCTTGGAACTGCATTTGCTGCCGCACAGTCATTCGTGTTCTGCAAGAGCTTGGCTTGGTAATGGGGCAACACTCTGTACCTCTCTCTCGCAAAGCACGCCTGCCAAATTCGAAAGGTCCAGCGATTGCGCCTACACGAAAGCTGTCAGCACGGAAAGCTGTAGCTGGTTTTCACTGTCCCTTGGAACTGCATTCGCTGCCGCACAGTCATTCGTGTTCTGCAAAAGCTTGGCTTGGTAATGGGGCAACACTGTGTATCTCTCTGGCAGAGCCCGGCTGCCAAATTCGAAACGTCCAGCGATTGCGCCCACACGAAAGCTGCCAGCACGGAAAGCTGTAGCTGGTTTTCACTGTCCCTTGGAACTGCATTCGCTGCCGCACAGTCATTCGTGTTCTGCAAAAGCTTGGCTTGGTAATGGGGCAACACTGTGTATCTCTCTCTGGCAGAGCCCGGCTGCCAAATTCGAAACGTCCAGCGATTGCGCCCACACGAAAGCTGCCAGCACGGAAAGCTGTAGCTGGTTTTCACTGTCCCTTGGAACTGCATTCGCTGCCGCACAGTCATTCGTGTTCTGCAAAAGCTTGGCTTGGTAATGGGGCAACACTCTGTACCGCTCTCTCGCACAGCACGCCTGCCAAATTCGAAAGGTCCAGCGATTGCGCCTACACGAAAGCTGCCAGCACGGAAAGCTGTAGCTGGTTTTCACTGTCCCTTGGAGCTGCATTTGCTGCCGCACAGTCATTCGTGTTCTGCAAAAGCTTGGCTTGGTAATGGGGCAACACTGTGTATCTCTCTCTGGCAGAGCCCGGCTGCCAAATTCGAAACGTCCAGCGATTGCGCCCACACGAAAGCTGCCAGCACGGAAAGCTGTAGCTGGTTTTCACTGTCCCTTGGAACTGCATTCGCTGCCGCACAGTCATTCGTGTTCTGCAAAAGCTTGGGTTAGTAATGGGGCAACACTGTGTATCTCTCTCTGGCAGAGCCCGGCTGCCAAATTCGAAACGTCCAGCGATTGCGCCCACACGAAAGCTGCCAGCACGGAAAGCTGTAGCTGGTTTTCACTGTCCCTTGGAACTGCATTCGCTGCCGCACAGTCTTCGTGTTCTGCAAAAGCTTGGCTTGGTAATGGGGCAACACTGTGTATCTCTCTCTGGCAGAGCCCGGCTGCCAAATTCGAAACGTCCAGCGATTGCGCCCACACGAAAGCTGCCAGCACGGAAAGCTGTAGCTGGTTTTCACTGTCCCTTGGAACTGCATTCGCTGCCGCACAGTCATTCGTGTTCTGCAAAAGCTTGGCTTGGTAATGGGGCAACACTGTGTATCTCTCTCTGCCAGGGCCCGGCTGCCAAATTCGAAACGTCCAGCGATTGCGCCCACACGAAAGCTGCCAGCACGGAAAGCTGTAGCTGGTTTTCACTGTCCCTTGGAACTGCATTCGCTGCCGCACAGTCATTCGTGTTCTGCAAAAGCTTGGCTTGGGAATGGGGCAACACTGTGTATCTCTCTCTGCCAGGGCCCGGCTGCCAAATTCGAAACGTCCAGCGATTGCGCCCACACGAAAGCTGCCAGCACGGAAAGCTGTAGCTGGTTTTCACTGTCCCTTGGAACTGCATTCGCTGCCGCACAGTCATTCGTGTTCTGCAAAAGCTTGGCTTGGTAATGGGGCAACACTGTGTATCTCTCTCTGGCAGAGCCCGGCTGCCAAATTCGAAACGTCCAGCGATTGCGCCCACACGAAAGCTGCCAGCACGGAAAGCTGTAGCTGGTTTTCACTGTCCCTTGGAACTGCATTCGCTGCCGCACAGTCATTCGTGTTATGCGAAAGCTTGGGTTAGTAAAGGGGCAACACTCTGTATCTCTCTCTCGCACAGCACGCCTGCCAAATTCGAAACGTCCAGCGATTGCGCCCACACGAAAGCTGCCAGCACGGAAAGCTGTAGCTGGTTTTCACTGTCCCTTGGAACTGCATTCGCTGCCGCACAGTCATTCGTGTTCTGCGAAAGCTTGGCTTGGTAATGGGGCAACACTCTGTATCTCTCTCTGGCAGAGCCCGGCTGCCAAATTCAAAACGTCCAGCGATTGCGCCCACACGAAAGCTGCCAGCACGGAAAGCTGTAGCTGGTTTTCACTGTCCCTTGGAACTGCATTTGCTGCCGCACAGTCATTCGTGTTCTGCAAGAGCTTGGCTTGGTAATGGGGCAACACTCTGTACCTCTCTCTCGCACAGCACGCCTGCCAAATTCGAAAGGTCCAGCGATTGCGCCCACACGAAAGCTGTCAGCACGGAAAGCTGTAGCTGGTTTTCACTGTCCCTTGGAGCTGCATTCGGTGCCGCACAGTCATTCGTGTTCTGCAAAAGCTTGGCTTGGTAATGGGGCAACACTGTGTATCTCTCTCTGCCAGGGCCCGGCTGCCAAATTCGAAACGTCTAGTGATTGCGCCCACACGAAAGCTGCCAGCACGGAAAGCTGTAGCTGGTTTTCACTGTCCCTTGGAGCTGCATTTGCTGCCGCACAGTCATTCGTGTTCTGCAAAATCTTGCCTTGGTAATGGAGCAACACTGTGTATCTCTCTCTGGCAGAGCCCGGCTGCCAAATTCGAAACGTCCAGCGATTGCGCCCACACGAAAGCTGCCAGCACGGAAAGCTGTAGCTGGTTTTCACTGTCCCTTGGAACTGCATTCGCTGCCGCACAGTCTTCGTGTTCTGCAAAAGCTTGGCTTGGTAATGGGGCAACACTGTGTATCTCTGTCTGCCAGGGCCCGGCTGCCAAATTCGAAACGTCCAGCGATTGCGCCCACACGAAAGCTGCCAGCACGGAAAGCTGTAGCTGGTTTTCACTGTCCCTTGGAACTGCATTCGCTGCCGCACAGTCATTCGTGTTCTGCAAAAGCTTGCCTTGGGAATGGGGCAACACTGTGTATCTCTCTCTGGCAGAGCCCGGCTGCCAAATTCGAAACGTCCAGCGATTGCGCCCACACGAAAGCTGCCAGCACGGAAAGCTGTAGCTGGTTTTCACTGTCCCTTGGAACTGCATTCGCTGCCGCACAGTCATTCGTGTTCTGCAAAAGCTTGGCTTGGGAATGGGGCAACACTCTGTACCTCTCTCTCGCACAGCACGCCTGCCAAATTCGAAAGGTCCAGCGATTGCGCCCACACGAAAGCTGCCAGCACGGAAAGATGTAGCTGGTTTTCACTGTCCCTTGGAACTGCATTCGCTGCCGCACAGTCATTCGTGTTCTTCAAAATCTTGGCTTGGTAATGGGGCAACACTGTGTATCTCTCTCTGGCAGAGCCCGGCTGCCAAACTCGAAACGTCCAGCGATTGCGCCCACACGAAAGCTGCCAGCACGGAAAGCTGTAGCTGGTTTTCACTGTCCCTTGGAACTACATTCGCTGCCGCACAGTCTTCGTGTTCTGCAAAAGCTTGGCTTGGTAATGGGGCAACACTGTGTATCTCTCTCTGGCAGAGCCCGGCTGCCAAATTCGAAACGTCCAGCGATTGCGCCCACACGAAAGCTGCCAGCACGGAAAGCTGTAGCTGGTTTTCACTGTCCCTTGGAACTGCATTCGCTGCCGCACAGTCATTCGTGTTCTGCAAAAGCTTGGCTTGGTAATGGGGCAACGCTGTGTATCTCTCTCTGGCAGAGCCCGGCTGCCAAATTCGAAACGTCCAGCGATTGCGCCCACACGAAAGCTGCCAGCACGGAAAGCTGTAGCTGGTTTTCACTGTCCCTTGGAACTGCATTCGCTGCCGCACAGTCATTCGTGTTCTGCAAAAGCTTGGCTTGGTAATGGGGCAACACTCTGTACCTCTCTGTCGCACAGCACGCCTGCCAAATTCGAAAGGTCCAGCGATTGCGCCTACAAGAAAGCTGCCAGCACGGAAAGCTGTAGCTGGTTTTCACTGTCCCTTGGAACTGCATTCGCTGCCGCACAGTCATTCGTGTTCTGCAAAAGCTTGGCTTGGTAATGGGGCAACACTGTGTATCTCTCTCTGGCAGAGCCCGGCTGCCAAATTCGAAACGTCCAGCGATTGCGCCCACACGAAAGCTGCCAGCACGGAAAGCTGTAGCTGGTTTTCACTGTCCCTTGGAACTGCATTCGCTGCCGCACAGTCATTCGTGTTCTGCAAAAGCTTGGCTTGGTAATGGGGCAACACTGTGTATCTCTCTCTGGCAGAGCCCGGCTGCCAAATTCGAAACGTCCCGCGATTGCGCCCACACGAAAGCTGCCAGCACGGAAATCTGTGGCTGGTTTTCACTGTCCCTTGGAACTGCATTCGCTGCCGCACAGTCATTCGTGTTCTGCAAAATCTTGGCTTGGTAATGGGGCAACACTCTGTACCTCTCTGGCAGAGCCCGGCTGCCAAATTCGAAACGTCCCGCGATTGCGCCCACACGAAAGCTGCCAGCACGGAAAGCTGTGGCTGGTTTTCACTGTCCCTTGGAACTGCATTCGCTGCCGCACAGTCATTCGTGTTCTGCAAAAGCTTGGCTTGGTAATGGGGCAACACTGTGTATCTCTCTCTGGCAGAGCCCGGCTGCCAAATTCGAAACGTCCAGCGATTGCGCCCACACGAAAGCTGCCAGCACGGAAAGCTGTAGCTGGTTTTCACTGTCCCTTGGAACTGCATTCGCTGCCGCACAGTCATTCGTGTTCTGCAAAAGCTTGGCTTGGTAATGGGGCAACACTGTGTATCTCTCTGGCAGAGCCCGGCTGCCAAATTCGAAACGTCCCGCGATTGCGCCCACACGAAAGCTGCCAGCACGGAAAGCTGTAGCTGGTTTTCACTGTCCCTTGGAACTGCATTCGCTGCCGCACAGTCATTCGTGTTCTGCAAAATCTTGGCTTGGTAATGGGGCAACACTCTGTACCTCTCTCTCGCACAGCACGCCTGCCAAATTCGAAACGTCCAGCGATTGCGCCCACACGAAAGCTGCCAGCACGGAAAGCTGTATCTGGTTTTCACTGTCCCTTGGAACTGCATTCGCTGCCGCACAGTCATTCGTGTTCTGCAAAAGCTTGGGTTAGTAATGGGGCAACACTGTGTATCTCTCTCTGGCAGAGCCCGGCTGCCAAATTCGAAACGTCCAGCGATTGCGCCCACATGAAAGCTGCCAGCACGGAAAGCCGTAGCTGGTTTTCACTGTCCCTTGGAACTGCATTCGCTGCCGCACAGTCATTCGTGTTCTGCAAAAGCTTGGCTTGGTAATGGGGCAACACTGTGTATCTCTCTCTGGCAGAGCCCGGCTGCCAAATTCGAAACGTCCAGCGATTGCGCCCACACGAAAGCTGCCAGCACGGAAAGCTGTAGCTGGTTTTCACTGTCCCTTGGAACTGCATTCGCTGCCGCACAGTCATTCGTGTTCTGCAAAAGCTTGGCTTGGTAATGGGGCAACACTCTGTACCGCTCTCTCGCACAGCACGCCTGCCAAATTCGAAAGGTCCAGCGATTGCGCCTACACGAAAGCTGCCAGCACGGAAAGCTGTAGCTGGTTTTCACTGTCCCTTGGAGCTGCATTTGCTGCCGCACAGTCATTCGTGTTCTGCAAAAGCTTGGCTTGGTAATGGGGCAACACTGTGTATCTCTCTCTGGCAGAGCCCGGCTGCCAAATTCGAAACGTCCAGCGATTGCGCCCACACGAAAGCTGCCAGCACGGAAAGCTGTAGCTGGTTTTCACTGTCCCTTGGAACTGCATTCGCTGCCGCACAGTCATTCGTGTTCTGCAAAAGCTTGGGTTAGTAATGGGGCAACACTGTGTATCTCTCTCTGGCAGAGCCCGGCTGCCAAATTCGAAACGTCCAGCGATTGCGCCCACACGAAAGCTGCCAGCACGGAAAGCTGTAGCTGGTTTTCACTGTCCCTTGGAACTGCATTCGCTGCCGCACAGTCTTCGTGTTCTGCAAAAGCTTGGCTTGGTAATGGGGCAACACTGTGTATCTCTCTCTGGCAGAGCCCGGCTGCCAAATTCGAAAGGTCCAGCGATTGCGCCCACACGAAAGCTGCCAGCACGGAAAGCTGTAGCTGGTTTTCACTGTCCCTTGGAACTGCATTTGCTGCCGCACAGTCATTCGTGTTCTGCAAGAGCTTGGCTTGGTAATGGGGCAACACTCTGTACCTCTCTCTCGCAAAGCACGCCTGCCAAATTCGAAAGGTCCAGCGATTGCGCCTACACGAAAGCTGTCAGCACGGAAAGCTGTAGCTGGTTTTCACTGTCCCTTGGAACTGCATTCGCTGCCGCACAGTCATTCGTGTTCTGCAAAAGCTTGGCTTGGTAATGGGGCAACACTGTGTATCTCTCTGGCAGAGCCCGGCTGCCAAATTCGAAACGTCCAGCGATTGCGCCCACACGAAAGCTGCCAGCACGGAAAGCTGTAGCTGGTTTTCACTGTCCCTTGGAACTGCATTCGCTGCCGCACAGTCATTCGTGTTCTGCAAAAGATTGGCTTGGTAATGGGGCAACACTCTGTACCTCTCTCTGGCAGAGCCCGGCTGCCAAATTCGAAACGTCCAGCGATTGCGCCCACACGAAAGCTGCCAGCACGGAAAGCTGTAGCTGGTTTTCACTGTCCCTTGGAACTGCATTCGCTGCCGCACAGTCATTCGTGTTCTGCAAAAGCTTGGCTTGGTAATGGGGCAACACTCTGTACCGCTCTCTCGCACAGCACGCCTGCCAAATTCGAAAGGTCCAGCGATTGCGCCTACACGAAAGCTGCCAGCACGGAAAGCTGTAGCTGGTTTTCACTGTCCCTTGGAGCTGCATTTGCTGCCGCACAGTCATTCGTGTTCTGCAAAAGCTTGGCTTGGTAATGGGGCAACACTGTGTATCTCTCTCTGGCAGAGCCCGGCTGCCAAATTCGAAACGTCCAGCGATTGCGCCCACACGAAAGCTGCCAGCACGGAAAGCTGTAGCTGGTTTTCACTGTCCCTTGGAACTGCATTCGCTGCCGCACAGTCATTCGTGTTCTGCAAAAGCTTGGGTTAGTAATGGGGCAACACTGTGTATCTCTCTCTGGCAGAGCCCGGCTGCCAAATTCGAAACGTCCAGCGATTGCGCCCACACGAAAGCTGCCAGCACGGAAAGCTGTAGCTGGTTTTCACTGTCCCTTGGAACTGCATTCGCTGCCGCACAGTCTTCGTGTTCTGCAAAAGCTTGGCTTGGTAATGGGGCAACACTGTGTATCTCTCTCTGGCAGAGCCCGGCTGCCAAATTCGAATCGTCCAGCGATTGCGCCCACACGAAAGCTGCCAGCACGGAAAGCTGTAGCTGGTTTTCACTGTCCCTTGGAACTGCATTCGCTGCCGCACAGTCATTCGTGTTCTGCAAAAGCTTGGCTTGGTAATGGGGCAACACTGTGTATCTCTCTCTGCCAGGGCCCGGCTGCCAAATTCGAAACGTCCAGCGATTGCGCCCACACGAAAGCTGCCAGCACGGAAAGCTGTAGCTGGTTTTCACTGTCCCTTGGAACTGCATTCGCTGCCGCACAGTCATTCGTGTTCTGCAAAAGCTTGGCTTGGGAATGGGGCAACACTGTGTATCTCTCTCTGCCAGGGCCCGGCTGCCAAATTCGAAACGTCCAGCGATTGCGCCCACACGAAAGCTGCCAGCACGGAAAGCTGTGGCTGGTTTTCACTGTCCCTTGGAACTGCATTCGCTGCCGCACAGTCATTCGTGTTCTGCAAAAGCTTGGCTTGGTAATGGGGCAACACTGTGTATCTCTCTCTGGCAGAGCCCGGCTGCCAAATTCGAAACGTCCAGCGATTGCGCCCACACGAAAGCTGCCAGCACGGAAAGCTGTAGCTGGTTTTCACTGTCCCTTGGAACTGCATTCGCTGCCGCACAGTCATTCGTGTTATGCGAAAGCTTGGGTTAGTAAAGGGGCAACACTCTGTATCTCTCTCTCGCACAGCACGCCTGCCAAATTCGAAACGTCCAGCGATTGCGCCCACACGAAAGCTGCCAGCACGGAAAGCTGTAGCTGGTTTTCACTGTCCCTTGGAACTGCATTCGCTGCCGCACAGTCATTCGTGTTCTGCGAAAGCTTGGCTTGGTAATGGGGCAACACTCTGTATCTCTCTCTGGCAGAGCCCGGCTGCCAAATTCAAAACGTCCAGCGATTGCGCCCACACGAAAGCTGCCAGCACGGAAAGCTGTAGCTGGTTTTCACTGTCCCTTGGAACTGCATTTGCTGCCGCACAGTCATTCGTGTTCTGCAAGAGCTTGGCTTGGTAATGGGGCAACACTCTGTACCTCTCTCTCGCACAGCACGCCTGCCAAATTCGAAAGGTCCAGCGATTGCGCCCACACGAAAGCTGTCAGCACGGAAAGCTGTAGCTGGTTTTCACTGTCCCTTGGAGCTGCATTCGGTGCCGCACAGTCATTCGTGTTCTGCAAAAGCTTGGCTTGGTAATGGGGCAACACTGTGTATCTCTCTCTGCCAGGGCCCGGCTGCCAAATTCGAAACGTCTAGTGATTGCGCCCACACGAAAGCTGCCAGCACGGAAAGCTGTAGCTGGTTTTCACTGTCCCTTGGAGCTGCATTTGCTGCCGCACAGTCATTCGTGTTCTGCAAAATCTTGCCTTGGTAATGGAGCAACACTGTGTATCTCTCTCTGGCAGAGCCCGGCTGCCAAATTCGAAACGTCCAGCGATTGCGCCCACACGAAAGCTGCCAGCACGGAAAGCTGTAGCTGGTTTTCACTGTCCCTTGGAACTGCATTCGCTGCCGCACAGTCTTCGTGTTCTGCAAAAGCTTGGCTTGGTAATGGGGCAACACTGTGTATCTCTGTCTGCCAGGGCCCGGCTGCCAAATTCGAAACGTCCAGCGATTGCGCCCACACGAAAGCTGCCAGCACGGAAAGCTGTAGCTGGTTTTCACTGTCCCTTGGAACTGCATTCGCTGCCGCACAGTCATTCGTGTTCTGCAAAAGCTTGCCTTGGGAATGGGGCAACACTGTGTATCTCTCTCTGGCAGAGCCCGGCTGCCAAATTCGAAACGTCCAGCGATTGCGCCCACACGAAAGCTGCCAGCACGGAAAGCTGTAGCTGGTTTTCACTGTCCCTTGGAACTGCATTCGCTGCCGCACAGTCATTCGTGTTCTGCAAAAGCTTGGCTTGGGAATGGGGCAACACTGTGTATCTCTCTCTGCCAGGGCCCGGCTGCCAAATTCGAAACGTCCAGCGATTGCGCCCACACGAAAGCTGCCAGCACGGAAAGATGTAGCTGGTTTTCACTGTCCCTTGGAACTGCATTCGCTGCCGCACAGTCATTCGTGTTCTTCAAAATCTTGGCTTGGTAATGGGGCAACACTGTGTATCTCTCTCTGGCAGAGCCCGGCTGCCAAACTCGAAACGTCCAGCGATTGCGCCCACACGAAAGCTGCCAGCACGGAAAGCTGTAGCTGGTTTTCACTGTCCCTTGGAACTGCATTCGCTGCCGCACAGTCTTCGTGTTCTGCAAAAGCTTGGCTTGGTAATGGGGCAACACTGTGTATCTCTCTCTGGCAGAGCCCGGCTGCCAAATTCGAAACGTCCAGCGATTGCGCCCACACGAAAGCTGCCAGCACGGAAAGCTGTAGCTGGTTTTCACTGTCCCTTGGAACTGCATTCGCTGCCGCACAGTCATTCGTGTTCTGCAAAAGCTTGGCTTGGTAATGGGGCAACGCTGTGTATCTCTCTCTGGCAGAGCCCGGCTGCCAAATTCGAAACGTCCAGCGATTGCGCCCACACGAAAGCTGCCAGCACGGAAAGCTGTAGCTGGTTTTCACTGTCCCTTGGAACTGCATTCGCTGCCGCACAGTCATTCGTGTTCTGCAAAAGCTTGGCTTGGTAATGGGGCAACACTCTGTACCTCTCTGTCGCACAGCACGCCTGCCAAATTCGAAAGGTCCAGCGATTGCGCCTACAAGAAAGCTGCCAGCACGGAAAGCTGTAGCTGGTTTTCACTGTCCCTTGGAACTGCATTCGCTGCCGCACAGTCATTCGTGTTCTGCAAAAGCTTGGCTTGGTAATGGGGCAACACTGTGTATCTCTCTCTGGCAGAGCCCGGCTGCCAAATTCGAAACGTCCAGCGATTGCGCCCACACGAAAGCTGCCAGCACGGAAAGCTGTAGCTGGTTTTCACTGTCCCTTGGAACTGCATTCGCTGCCGCACAGTCATTCGTGTTCTGCAAAAGCTTGGCTTGGTAATGGGGCAACACTGTGTATCTCTCTCTGGCAGAGCCCGGCTGCCAAATTCGAAACGTCCCGCGATTGCGCCCACACGAAAGCTGCCAGCACGGAAATCTGTGGCTGGTTTTCACTGTCCCTTGGAACTGCATTCGCTGCCGCACAGTCATTCGTGTTCTGCAAAATCTTGGCTTGGTAATGGGGCAACACTCTGTACCTCTCTGGCAGAGCCCGGCTGCCAAATTCGAAACGTCCCGCGATTGCGCCCACACGAAAGCTGCCAGCACGGAAAGCTGTGGCTGGTTTTCACTGTCCCTTGGAACTGCATTCGCTGCCGCACAGTCATTCGTGTTCTGCAAAAGCTTGGCTTGGTAATGGGGCAACACTGTGTATCTCTCTCTGGCAGAGCCCGGCTGCCAAATTCGAAACGTCCAGCGATTGCGCCCACACGAAAGCTGCCAGCACGGAAAGCTGTAGCTGGTTTTCACTGTCCCTTGGAACTGCATTCGCTGCCGCACAGTCATTCGTGTTCTGCAAAAGCTTGGCTTGGTAATGGGGCAACACTGTGTATCTCTCTGGCAGAGCCCGGCTGCCAAATTCGAAACGTCCCGCGATTGCGCCCACACGAAAGCTGCCAGCACGGAAAGCTGTAGCTGGTTTTCACTGTCCCTTGGAACTGCATTCGCTGCCGCACAGTCATTCGTGTTCTGCAAAATCTTGGCTTGGTAATGGGGCAACACTCTGTACCTCTCTCTCGCACAGCACGCCTGCCAAATTCGAAACGTCCAGCGATTGCGCCCACACGAAAGCTGCCAGCACGGAAAGCTGTATCTGGTTTTCACTGTCCCTTGGAACTGCATTCGCTGCCGCACAGTCATTCGTGTTCTGCAAAAGCTTGGGTTAGTAATGGGGCAACACTGTGTATCTCTCTCTGGCAGAGCCCGGCTGCCAAATTCGAAACGTCCAGCGATTGCGCCCACATGAAAGCTGCCAGCACGGAAAGCCGTAGCTGGTTTTCACTGTCCCTTGGAACTGCATTCGCTGCCGCACAGTCATTCGTGTTCTGCAAAAGCTTGGCTTGGTAATGGGGCAACACTGTGTATCTCTCTCTGGCAGAGCCCGGCTGCCAAATTCGAAACGTCCAGCGATTGCGCCCACACGAAAGCTGCCAGCACGGAAAGCTGTAGCTGGTTTTCACTGTCCCTTGGAACTGCATTCGCTGCCGCACAGTCATTCGTGTTCTGCAAAAGCTTGGCTTGGTAATGGGGCAACACTCTGTACCGCTCTCTCGCACAGCACGCCTGCCAAATTCGAAAGGTCCAGCGATTGCGCCTACACGAAAGCTGCCAGCACGGAAAGCTGTAGCTGGTTTTCACTGTCCCTTGGAGCTGCATTTGCTGCCGCACAGTCATTCGTGTTCTGCAAAAGCTTGGCTTGGTAATGGGGCAACACTGTGTATCTCTCTCTGGCAGAGCCCGGCTGCCAAATTCGAAACGTCCAGCGATTGCGCCCACACGAAAGCTGCCAGCACGGAAAGCTGTAGCTGGTTTTCACTGTCCCTTGGAACTGCATTCGCTGCCGCACAGTCATTCGTGTTCTGCAAAAGCTTGGGTTAGTAATGGGGCAACACTGTGTATCTCTCTCTGGCAGAGCCCGGCTGCCAAATTCGAAACGTCCAGCGATTGCGCCCACACGAAAGCGGCCAGCACGGAAAGCTGTAGCTGGTTTTCACTGTCCCTTGGAACTGCATTCGCTGCCGCACAGTCTTCGTGTTCTGCAAAAGCTTGGCTTGGTAATGGGGCAACACTGTGTATCTCTCTCTGGCAGAGCCCGGCTGCCAAATTCGAAACGTCCAGCGATTGCGCCCACACGAAAGCTGCCAGCACGGAAAGCTGTAGCTGGTTTTCACTGTCCCTTGGAACTGCATTCGCTGCCGCACAGTCTTCGTGTTCTGCAAAAGCTTGGCTTGGGAATGGGGCAACACTGTGTATCTCTCTCTGCCAGGGCCCGGCTGCCAAATTCGAAACGTCCAGCGATTGCGCCCACACGAAAGCTGCCAGCACGGAAAGCTGTAGCTGGTTTTCACTGTCCCTTGGAACTGCATTCGCTGCCGCACAGTCATTCGTGTTCTGCAAAAGCTTGGCTTGGTAATGGGGCAACACTCTGTACCTCTCTCTGGCAGAGCCCGGCTGCCAAATTCGAAACGTCCCGCGATGGCGCCCACACGAAAGCTGCCAGCACGGAAAGCTGTAGCTGGTTTTCACTGTCCCTTGGAACTGCATTCGCTGCCGCACAGTCATTCGTGTTCTGCGAAAGCTTGGGTTAGTAAAGGGGCAACTCTGTATCTCTGTATCTCTGTATCTCTCTCTGTATCTCTCTGTATCTCTCTGTATTCGCTGCCGCACAGTCATTCGTGTTCTGCAAAAGCTTGGCTTGGTAATGGGGCAACACTCTGTACCTCTCTCTCGCACAGCACGCCTGCCAAATTCGAAACGTCCCGCGATTGCGCCCACACGAAAGCTGCCAGCACGGAAAGCTGTAGCTGGTTTTCACTGTCCCTTGGAACTGCATTCGCTGCCGCACAGTCATTCGTGTTCTGCAAAAGCTTGGCTTTGTAATGGGGCAACACTCTGTATCTCTCTCTGGCAGAGCCCGGCTGCCAAATTCGAAATGTCCAGCGATTGCGCCCACACGAAAGCTGCCAGCACGGAAAGCTGTAGCTGGTTTTCACTGTCCCTTGGAACTGCATTCACTGCTGCACAGTCATTCGTGTTCTGCAAAAGCTTGCCTTGGTAATGGGTCAACACTGTGTACCTCTCTCTGCCAGGGCCCAGCTGCCAAATTCGAAACGTCCAGCGATTGCGCCCACACGAAAGCTGCCAGCACGGAAAGCTGTAGCTGGTTTTCACTGTCCCTTGGAACTGCATTCGCTGCCGCACAGTCATTCGTGTTCTGCAAAAGCTTGGCTTGGTAATGGGGCAACACTGTGTACCTCTCTCTGGCAGAGCCCGGCTGCCAAATTAAAACGTCCAGCGATTGCGCCCACACGAAAGTTGCCAGCACGGAAAGCTGTAGCTGGTTTTCACTGCCCCTTGGAACTGCATTTGCTGCCGCACAGTCATTCGTGTTCTGCAAAAGCTTGGCTTGGTAATGGGGCAACACTGTGTATCTCTCTGGCAGAGCCCGGCTGCCAAATTCGAAACGTCCAGCGATTGCTCCCACACGAAAGCTGCCAGCACGGAAAGCCGTAGCTGGTTTTCACTGTCCCTTGGAACTGCATTCGCTGCCGCACAGTCATTCGTGTTCTGCAAAAGCTTGGCTTGGTAATGGGGCAACACTGTGTATCTCTCTCTGGCAGAGCCCGGCTGCCAAATTCGAAACGTCCAGCGATTGCGCCCACACGAAAGCTGCCAGCACGGAAAGCTGTAGCTGGTTTTCACTGTCCCTTGGAACTGCATTCGCTGCCGCACAGTCATTCGTGTTCTGCAAAAGCTTGGCTTGGTAATGGGGCAACACTGTGTATCTCTCTCTGGCAGAGCCCGGCTGCCAAATTCGAAACGTCTAGCGATTGCGCCCACACGAAAGCTGCCAGCACGGAAAGCTGTAGCTGGTTTTCACTGTCCCTTGGAACTGCATTCGCTGCCGCACAGTCATTCGTGTTCTGCAAAAGCTTGGGTTAGTAATGGGGCAACACTGTGTATCTCTCTCTCGCAGAGCCCGGCTGCCAAATTCGAAACGTCCCGCGATTGCGCCCACACGAAAGCTGCCAGCACGGAAAGCTGTATCTGGTTTTCACTGTCCCTTGGAACTGCATTCGCTGCCGCACAGTCATTCGTGTTCTGCGAAAGCTTGGCTTGGTAATGGGGCAACACTGTGTACCTCTCTCTGGCAGAGCCCGGCTGCCAAATTCGAAACGTCCAGCGATTGCGCCCACACGAAAGCTGCCAGCACGGAAAGCTGTAGCTGGTTTTCACTGTCCCTTGGAACTGCATTTGCTGCCGCACAGTCATTCGTGTTCTGCAAAAGCTTGGCTTGGTAATGGGGCAACACTCTGTACCTCTCTCTCGCACAGCACGCCTGCCAAATTCGAAAGGTCCAGCGATTGCGCCCACACGAAAGCTGCCAGCACGGAAAGCTGTAGCTGGTTTTCACTGTCCCTTGGAACTGCATTCGCTGCCGCACAGTCATTCGTGTTCTGCAAAAGCTTGGCTTGGTAATGGGGCAACACTCTGTACCTCTCTCTCGCACAGCACGCCTGCCAAATTCGAAACGTCCAGCGATTGCGCCCACACGAAAGCTGCCGGCACGGAAAGCTGTAGCTGGTTTTCACTGTCCCTTGGAACTGCATTCGCTGCCGCACAGTCATTCGTGTTCTGCAAAATCTTGGCTTCGTAATGGGGCAACACTGTGTATCTCTCTCTGGCAGAGCCCGGCTGCCAAATTCGAAACGTCCCGCGATTGCGCCCACACGAAAGCTGCCAGCACGGAAAGCTGTAGCTGGTTTTCACTGTCCCTTGGAACTGCATTCGCTGCCGCACAGTCATTCGTGTTCTGCAAAATCTTGGCTTGGTAATGGGGCAACACTCTGTACCTCTCTCTCGCACAGCACGCCTGCCAAATTCGAAACGTCCAGCGATTGCGCCCACACGAAAGCTGCCAGCACGGAAAGCTGTATCTGGTTTTCACTGTCCCTTGGAACTGCATTCGCTGCCGCACAGTCATTCGTGTTCTGCAAAAGCTTGGGTTAGTAATGGGGCAACACTGTGTATCTCTCTCTGGCAGAGCCCGGCTGCCAAATTCGAAACGTCCAGCGATTGCGCCCACATGAAAGCTGCCAGCACGGAAAGCCGTAGCTGGTTTTCACTGTCCCTTGGAACTGCATTCGCTGCCGCACAGTCATTCGTGTTCTGCAAAAGCTTGGCTTGGTAATGGGGCAACACTGTGTATCTCTCTCTGGCAGAGCCCGGCTGCCAAATTCGAAACGTCCAGCGATTGCGCCCACACGAAAGCTGCCAGCACGGAAAGCTGTAGCTGGTTTTCACTGTCCCTTGGAACTGCATTCGCTGCCGCACAGTCATTCGTGTTCTGCAAAAGCTTGGCTTGGTAATGGGGCAACACTCTGTACCGCTCTCTCGCACAGCACGCCTGCCAAATTCGAAAGGTCCAGCGATTGCGCCTACACGAAAGCTGCCAGCACGGAAAGCTGTAGCTGGTTTTCACTGTCCCTTGGAGCTGCATTTGCTGCCGCACAGTCATTCGTGTTCTGCAAAAGCTTGGGTTAGTAATGGGGCAACACTGTGTATCTCTCTCTGGCAGAGCCCGGCTGCCAAATTCGAAACGTCCAGCGATTGCGCCCACACGAAAGCGGCCAGCACGGAAAGCTGTAGCTGGTTTTCACTGTCCCTTGGAACTGCATTCGCTGCCGCACAGTCTTCGTGTTCTGCAAAAGCTTGGCTTGGTAATGGGGCAACACTGTGTATCTCTCTCTGGCAGAGCCCGGCTGCCAAATTCGAAACGTCCAGCGATTGCGCCCACACGAAAGCTGCCAGCACGGAAAGCTGTAGCTGGTTTTCACTGTCCCTTGGAACTGCATTCGCTGCCGCACAGTCTTCGTGTTCTGCAAAAGCTTGGCTTGGGAATGGGGCAACACTGTGTATCTCTCTCTGCCAGGGCCCGGCTGCCAAATTCGAAACGTCCAGCGATTGCGCCCACACGAAAGCTGCCAGCACGGAAAGCTGTAGCTGGTTTTCACTGTCCCTTGGAACTGCATTCGCTGCCGCACAGTCATTCGTGTTCTGCAAAAGCTTGGCTTGGTAATGGGGCAACACTCTGTACCTCTCTCTGGCAGAGCCCGGCTGCCAAATTCGAAACGTCCCGCGATGGCGCCCACACGAAAGCTGCCAGCACGGAAAGCTGTAGCTGGTTTTCACTGTCCCTTGGAACTGCATTCGCTGCCGCACAGTCATTCGTGTTCTGCGAAAGCTTGGGTTAGTAAAGGGGCAACTCTGTATCTCTGTATCTCTGTATCTCTCTCTGTATCTCTCTGTATCTCTCTGTATTCGCTGCCGCACAGTCATTCGTGTTCTGCAAAAGCTTGGCTTGGTAATGGGGCAACACTCTGTACCTCTCTCTCGCACAGCACGCCTGCCAAATTCGAAACGTCCCGCGATTGCGCCCACACGAAAGCTGCCAGCACGGAAAGCTGTAGCTGGTTTTCACTGTCCCTTGGAACTGCATTCGCTGCCGCACAGTCATTCGTGTTCTGCAAAAGCTTGGCTTTGTAATGGGGCAACACTCTGTATCTCTCTCTGGCAGAGCCCGGCTGCCAAATTCGAAATGTCCAGCGATTGCGCCCACACGAAAGCTGCCAGCACGGAAAGCTGTAGCTGGTTTTCACTGTCCCTTGGAACTGCATTCACTGCTGCACAGTCATTCGTGTTCTGCAAAAGCTTGCCTTGGTAATGGGTCAACACTGTGTACCTCTCTCTGCCAGGGCCCAGCTGCCAAATTCGAAACGTCCAGCGATTGCGCCCACACGAAAGCTGCCAGCACGGAAAGCTGTAGCTGGTTTTCACTGTCCCTTGGAACTGCATTCGCTGCCGCACAGTCATTCGTGTTCTGCAAAAGCTTGGCTTGGTAATGGGGCAACACTGTGTACCTCTCTCTGGCAGAGCCCGGCTGCCAAATTAAAACGTCCAGCGATTGCGCCCACACGAAAGTTGCCAGCACGGAAAGCTGTAGCTGGTTTTCACTGCCCCTTGGAACTGCATTTGCTGCCGCACAGTCATTCGTGTTCTGCAAAAGCTTGGCTTGGTAATGGGGCAACACTGTGTATCTCTCTGGCAGAGCCCGGCTGCCAAATTCGAAACGTCCAGCGATTGCTCCCACACGAAAGCTGCCAGCACGGAAAGCCGTAGCTGGTTTTCACTGTCCCTTGGAACTGCATTCGCTGCCGCACAGTCATTCGTGTTCTGCAAAAGCTTGGCTTGGTAATGGGGCAACACTGTGTATCTCTCTCTGGCAGAGCCCGGCTGCCAAATTCGAAACGTCCAGCGATTGCGCCCACACGAAAGCTGCCAGCACGGAAAGCTGTAGCTGGTTTTCACTGTCCCTTGGAACTGCATTCGCTGCCGCACAGTCATTCGTGTTCTGCAAAAGCTTGGCTTGGTAATGGGGCAACACTGTGTATCTCTCTCTGGCAGAGCCCGGCTGCCAAATTCGAAACGTCTAGCGATTGCGCCCACACGAAAGCTGCCAGCACGGAAAGCTGTAGCTGGTTTTCACTGTCCCTTGGAACTGCATTCGCTGCCGCACAGTCATTCGTGTTCTGCAAAAGCTTGGGTTAGTAATGGGGCAACACTGTGTATCTCTCTCTCGCAGAGCCCGGCTGCCAAATTCGAAACGTCCCGCGATTGCGCCCACACGAAAGCTGCCAGCACGGAAAGCTGTATCTGGTTTTCACTGTCCCTTGGAACTGCATTCGCTGCCGCACAGTCATTCGTGTTCTGCGAAAGCTTGGCTTGGTAATGGGGCAACACTGTGTACCTCTCTCTGGCAGAGCCCGGCTGCCAAATTCGAAACGTCCAGCGATTGCGCCCACACGAAAGCTGCCAGCACGGAAAGCTGTAGCTGGTTTTCACTGTCCCTTGGAACTGCATTTGCTGCCGCACAGTCATTCGTGTTCTGCAAAAGCTTGGCTTGGTAATGGGGCAACACTCTGTACCTCTCTCTCGCACAGCACGCCTGCCAAATTCGAAAGGTCCAGCGATTGCGCCCACACGAAAGCTGCCAGCACGGAAAGCTGTAGCTGGTTTTCACTGTCCCTTGGAACTGCATTCGCTGCCGCACAGTCATTCGTGTTCTGCAAAAGCTTGGCTTGGTAATGGGGCAACACTCTGTACCTCTCTCTCGCACAGCACGCCTGCCAAATTCGAAACGTCCAGCGATTGCGCCCACACGAAAGCTGCCGGCACGGAAAGCTGTAGCTGGTTTTCACTGTCCCTTGGAACTGCATTCGCTGCCGCACAGTCATTCGTGTTCTGCAAAATCTTGGCTTCGTAATGGGGCAACACTGTGTATCTCTCTCTGGCAGAGCCCGTCTGCCAAATTCGAAACGTCCAGCGATTGCGCCCACACGAAAGCTGCCAGCACGGAAAGCTGTAGCTGGTTTTCACTGTCCCTTGGAACTGCATTCGCTGCCGCACAGTCATTCGTGTTCTGCAAAAGCTTGGCTTGGTAATGGGGCAACACTCTGTATCTCTCTCTGGCAGAGCCCGGCTGCCAAATTCGAAACGTCCAGCGATTGCGCCCACACGAAAGCTGCCAGCACGGAAAGCTGTAGCTGGTTTTCACTGTCCCTTGGAACTGCATTCGCTGCCGCACAGTCATTCGTGTTCTGCAAAAGCTTGGCTTGGTAATGGGGCAACACTGTGTATCTCTCTCTGGCAGAGCCCGGCTGCCAAATTCGAAACGTCCAGCGATTGCGCCCACACGAAAGCTGCCAGCACGGAAAGCTGTAGCTGGTTTTCACTGTCCCTTGGAACTGCATTCGCTGCCGCACAGTCATTCGTGTTCTGCAAAAGCTTGGCTTGGTAATGGGGCAACACTGTGTATCTCTCTCTGGCAGAGCCCGGCTGCCAAATTCGAAATGTCCAGCGATTGCGCCCACATGAAAGCTGCCAGCACGGAAAGCTGTGGCTGGTTTTCACTGTCCCTTGGAACTGCATTCGCTGCCGCACAGTCATTCGTGTTCTGCGAAAGCTTGGCTTGGTAATGGGGCAACACTGTGTACCTCTCTCTGGCAGAGCCCGGCTGCCAAATTCGAAACGTCCAGCGATTGCGCCCACACGAAAGCTGCCAGCACGGAAAGCTGTAGCTGGTTTTCACTGTCCCTTGGAACTGCATTCGCTGCCGCACAGTCATTCGTGTTCTGCAAAAGCTTGGCTTGGTAATGGGGCAACACTCTGTACCTCTCTCTCGCACAGCACGCCTGCCAAATTCGAAAGGTCCAGCGATTGCGCCCACACGAAAGCTGCCAGCACGGAAAGCTGTAGCTGGTTTTCACTGTCCCTTGGAACTGCATTCGCTGCCGCACAGTCATTCGTGTTCTGCAAAAGCTTGGCTTGGTAATGGGGCAACACTGTGTATCTCTCTCTGGCAGAGCCCGGCTGCCAAATTCGAAACGTCCAGCGATTGCGCCCACACGAAAGCTGCCGGCACGGAAAGCTGTAGCTGGTTTTCACTGTCCCTTGGAACTGCATTCGCTGCCGCACAGTCATTCGTGTTCTGCAAAAGCTTGGCTTGGTAATGGGGCAACACTGTGTATCTCTCTCTGGCAGAGCCCGGCTGCCAAATTCGAAACGTCCAGCGATTGCGCCCACACGAAAGCTGCCAGCACGGAAAGCTGTGGCTGGTTTTCACTGTCCCTTGGAACTGCATTCGGTGCCGCACAGTCATTCGTGTTCTGCAAAAGCTTGGCTTGGGAATGGGGCAACACTGTGTATCTCTCTCTGCCAGGGCCCGGCTGCCAAATTCGAAACGTCCAGCGATTGCGCCCACACGAAAGCTGCCAGCACGGAAAGCTGTAGCTGGTTTTCACTGTCCCTTGGAACTGCATTCGCTGCCGCACAGTCATTCGTGTTCTGCAAAAGCTTGGCTTGGTAATGGGGCAACACTCTGTATCTCTCTCTGGCAGAGCCCGGCTGCCAAATTCGAAATCTCCAGCGATTGCGCCCACACGAAAGCTGCCAGCACGGAAAGCTGTAGCTGGTTTTCACTGTCCCTTGGAACTGCATTCACTGCTGCACAGTCATTCGTGTTCTGCAAAAGCTTGCCTTGGTAATGGGTCAACACTGTGTACCTCTCTCTGCCAGGGCCCAGCTGCCAAATTCGAAACGTCCAGCGATTGCGCCCACACGAAAGCTGCCAGCACGGAAAGCTGTAGCTGGTTTTCACTGTCCCTTGGAACTGCATTCGCTGCCGCACAGTCATTCGTGTTCTGCAAAAGCTTGGCTTGGTAATGGGGCAACACTGTGTACCTCTCTCTGGCAGAGCCCGGCTGCCAAATTAAAACGTCCAGCGATTGCGCCCACACGAAAGTTGCCAGCACGGAAAGCTGTAGCTGGTTTTCACTGCCCCTTGGAACTGCATTTGCTGCCGCACAGTCATTCGTGTTCTGCAAAAGCTTGGCTTGGTAATGGGGCAACACTGTGTATCTCTCTGGCAGAGCCCGGCTGCCAAATTCGAAACGTCCAGCGATTGCTCCCACACGAAAGCTGCCAGCACGGAAAGCCGTAGCTGGTTTTCACTGTCCCTAGGAACTGCATTCGCTGCCGCACAGTCATTCGTGTTCTGCAAAAGCTTGGCTTGGTAATGGGGCAACACTGTGTATCTCTCTCTGGCAGAGCCCGGCTGCCAAATTCGAAACGTCCAGCGATTGCGCCCACACGAAAGCTGCCAGCACGGAAAGCTGTAGCTGGTTTTCACTGTCCCTTGGAACTGCATTCGCTGCCGCACAGTCATTCGTGTTCTGCAAAAGCTTGGCTTGGTAATGGGGCAACACTCTGTATCTCTCTCTGGCAGAGCCCGGCTGCCAAATTCGAAACGTCCAGCGATTGCGCCCACACGAAAGCTGCCAGCACGGAAAGCTGTAGCTGGTTTTCACTGTCCCTTGGAACTGCATTCGCTGCCGCACAGTCATTCGTGTTCCGCAAAAGCTTGGCTTGGTAATGGGGCAACACTGTGTATCTCTCTCTGGCAGAGCCCGGCTGCCAAATTCGAAACGTCCAGCGATTGCGCCCACACGAAAGCTGCCAGCACGGAAAGCTGTAGCTGGTTTTCACTGTCCCTTGGAACTGCATTCGCTGCCGCACAGTCATTCGTGTTCTGCAAAAGCTTGCCTTGGTAATGGGGCAACACTGTGTATCTCTCTCTCGCAGAGCCCGGCTGCCAAATTCGAAACGTCCCGCGATTGCGCCCACACGAAAGCTGCCAGCACGGAAAGCTGTAGCTGGTTTTCACTGTCCCTTGGAACTGCATTCGCTGCCGCACAGTCATTCGTGTTCTGCGAAAGCTTGGCTTGGTAATGGGGCAACACTGTGTACCTCTCTCTGGCAGAGCCCGGCTGCCAAATTCGAAACGTCCAGCGATTGCGCCCACACGAAAGCTGCCAGCACGGAAAGCTGTAGCTGGTTTTCACTGTCCCTTGGAACTGCATTCGCTGCCGCACAGTCATTCGTGTTCTGCAAAAGCTTGGCTTGGTAATGGGGCAACACTGTGTATCTCTCTCTGGCAGAGCCCGGCTGCCAAATTCGAAATGTCCAGCGATTGCGCCCACACGAAAGCTGCCAGCACGGAAAGCTGTGGCTGGTTTTCACTGTCCCTTGGAACTGCATTCGGTGCCGCACAGTCATTCGTGTTCTGCAAAAGCTTGGCTTGGTAATGGGGCAACACTGTGTATCTCTCTCTGCCAGGGCCCTGCTGCCAAATTCGAAACGTCCAGCGATTGCGCCCACATGAAAGCTGCCAGCACGGAAAGCTGTAGCTGGTTTTCACTGTCCCTTGGAGCTGCATTCGCTGCCGCACAGTCATTCGTGTTCTGCAAAAGCTTGGCTTGGGAATGGGGCAACACTCTGTATCTCTCTCTGGCAGAGCCCGGCTGCCAAATTCGAAACGTCCAGCGATTGCACCCACACGAAAGCTGCCAGCATGGAAAGCTGTAGCTGGTTTTCACTGTCCCTTGGAACTGCATTCGCTGCCGCACAGTCATTCGTGTTCTGCAAAAGCTTGGCTTGGTAATGGGGCAACACTGTGTATCTCTCTCTGGCAGAGCCCGGCTGCCAAATTCGAAACGTCCAGCGATTGCGCCCACACGAAAGCTGCCAGCACGGAAAGCTGTAGCTGGTTTTCACTGTCCCTTGGAACTGCATTCGCTGCCGCACAGTCATTCGTGTTCTGCGAAAGCTTGGCTTGGTAATGGGGCAACACTCTGTACCTCTCTCTGGCAGAGCCCGGCTGCCAAATTCGAAACGTCCAGCGATTGCGCCCACACGAAAGCTGCCAGCACGGAAAGCTGTAGCTGGTTTTCACTGTCCCTTGGAGCTGCATTCGGTGCCGCACAGTCATTCGTGTTCTGCAAAAGCTTGGCTTGGTAATGGGGCAACACTCTGTACCTCTCTCTCGCACAGCACGCCTGCCAAATTCTAAAGGTCCAGCGATTGCGCCCACACGAAAGCTGCCAGCACGGAAAGCTGTAGCTGGTTTTCACTGTCCCTTGGAACTGCATTCGCTGCCGCACAGTCTTCGTGTTCTGCAAAAGCTTGGCTTGGTAATGGGGCAACACTGTGTATCTCTGTCTGCCAGGGCCCGGCTGCCAAATTCGAAACGTCCAGCGATTGCGCCCACACGAAAGCTGCCAGCACGGAAAGCTGTAGCTGGTTTTCACTGTCCCTTGGAACTGCATTCGCTGCCGCACAGTCATTCGTGTTCTGCAAAAGCTTGGCTTGGTAATGGGGCAACACTCTGTATCTCTCTCTGGCAGAGCCCGGCTGCCAAATTCGAAATGTCCAGCGATTGCGCCCACACGAAAGCTGCCAGCACGGAAAGCTGTAGCTGGTTTTCACTGTCCCTTGGAACTGCATTCACTGCTGCACAGTCATTCGTGTTCTGCAAAAGCTTGCCTTGGTAATGGGTCAACACTGTGTACCTCTCTCTGCCAGGGCCCAGCTGCCAAATTCGAAACGTCCAGCGATTGCGCCCACACGAAAGCTGCCAGCACGGAAAGCTGTAGCTGGTTTTCACTGTCCCTTGGAACTGCATTCGCTGCCGCACAGTCATTCGTGTTCTGCAAAAGCTTGGCTTGGTAATGGGGCAACACTGTGTACCTCTCTCTGGCAGAGCCCGGCTGCCAAATTAAAACGTCCAGCGATTGCGCCCACACGAAAGTTGCCAGCACGGAAAGCTGTAGCTGGTTTTCACTGCCCCTTGGAACTGCATTTGCTGCCGCACAGTCATTCGTGTTCTGCAAAAGCTTGGCTTGGTAATGGGGCAACACTGTGTATCTCTCTGGCAGAGCCCGGCTGCCAAATTCGAAACGTCCAGCGATTGCTCCCACACGAAAGCTGCCAGCACGGAAAGCCGTAGCTGGTTTTCACTGTCCCTAGGAACTGCATTCGCTGCCGCACAGTCATTCGTGTTCTGCAAAAGCTTGGCTTGGTAATGGGGCAACACTGTGTATCTCTCTCTGGCAGAGCCCGGCTGCCAAATTCGAAACGTCCAGCGATTGCGCCCACACGAAAGCTGCCAGCACGGAAAGCTGTAGCTGGTTTTCACTGTCCCTTGGAACTGCATTCGCTGCCGCACAGTCATTCGTGTTCTGCAAAAGCTTGGCTTGGTAATGGGGCAACACTCTGTATCTCTCTCTGGCAGAGCCCGGCTGCCAAATTCGAAACGTCCAGCGATTGCGCCCACACGAAAGCTGCCAGCACGGAAAGCTGTAGCTGGTTTTCACTGTCCCTTGGAACTGCATTCGCTGCCGCACAGTCATTCGTGTTCCGCAAAAGCTTGGCTTGGTAATGGGGCAACACTGTGTATCTCTCTCTGGCAGAGCCCGGCTGCCAAATTCGAAACGTCCAGCGATTGCGCCCACACGAAAGCTGCCAGCACGGAAAGCTGTAGCTGGTTTTCACTGTCCCTTGGAACTGCATTCGCTGCCGCACAGTCATTCGTGTTCTGCAAAAGCTTGCCTTGGTAATGGGGCAACACTGTGTATCTCTCTCTGGCAGAGCCCGGCTGCCAAATTCGAAACGTCCCGCGATTGCGCCCACACGAAAGCTGCCAGCACGGAAAGCTGTAGCTGGTTTTCACTGTCCCTTGGAACTGCATTCGCTGCCGCACAGTCATTCGTGTTCTGCGAAAGCTTGGCTTGGTAATGGGGCAACACTGTGTACCTCTCTCTGGCAGAGCCCGGCTGCCAAATTCGAAACGTCCAGCGATTGCGCCCACACGAAAGCTGCCAGCACGGAAAGCTGTAGCTGGTTTTCACTGTCCCTTGGAACTGCATTCGCTGCCGCACAGTCATTCGTGTTCTGCAAAAGCTTGGCTTGGTAATGGGGCAACACTGTGTATCTCTCTCTGGCAGAGCCCGGCTGCCAAATTCGAAATGTCCAGCGATTGCGCCCACACGAAAGCTGCCAGCACGGAAAGCTGTGGCTGGTTTTCACTGTCCCTTGGAACTGCATTCGGTGCCGCACAGTCATTCGTGTTCTGCAAAAGCTTGGCTTGGTAATGGGGCAACACTGTGTATCTCTCTCTGCCAGGGCCCTGCTGCCAAATTCGAAACGTCCAGCGATTGCGCCCACATGAAAGCTGCCAGCACGGAAAGCTGTAGCTGGTTTTCACTGTCCCTTGGAACTGCATTCGCTGCCGCACAGTCATTCGTGTTCTGCAAAAGCTTGGCTTGGTAATGGGGCAACACTCTGTACCTCTCTCTCGCACAGCACGCCTGCCAAATTCGAAACGTCCAGCGATTGCGCCCACACGAAAGCTGCCGGCACGGAAAGCTGTAGCTGGTTTTCACTGTCCCTTGGAACTGCATTCGCTGCCGCACAGTCATTCCTGTTATGCAAAATCTTGGCTTAGTAATGGGGCAACACTGTGTATCTCTCTCTGGCAGAGCCCGGCTGCCAAATTCGAAACGTCCAGCGATTGCGCCCACACGAAAGCTGCCAGCACGGAAAGCTGTAGCTGGTTTTCACTGTCCCTTGGAACTGCATTCGCTGCCGCACAGTCATTCGTGTTCTGCAAAAGCTTGGCTTGGTAATGGGGCAACACTCTGTATCTCTCTCTGGCAGAGCCCGGCTGCCAAATTCGAAACGTCCAGCGATTGCGCCCACACGAAAGCTGCCAGCACGGAAAGCTGTAGCTGGTTTTCACTGTCCCTTGGAACTGCATTCGCTGCCGCACAGTCATTCGTGTTCTGCAAAAGCTTGGCTTGGTAATGGGGCAACACTGTGTATCTCTCTCTGGCAGAGCCCGGCTGCCAAATTCGAAACGTCCAGCGATTGCGCCCACACGAAAGCTGCCAGCACGGAAAGCTGTAGCTGGTTTTCACTGTCCCTTGGAACTGCATTCGCTGCCGCACAGTCATTCGTGTTCTGCAAAAGCTTGGCTTGGTAATGGGGCAACACTCTGTACCTCTCTCTCGCACAGCACGCCTGCCAAATTCGAAACGTCCAGCGATTGCGCCCACACGAAAGCTGCCGGCACGGAAAGCTGTAGCTGGTTTTCACTGTCCCTTGGAACTGCATTCGCTGCCGCACAGTCATTCCTGTTATGCAAAATCTTGGCTTCGTAATGGGGCAACACTGTGTATCTCTCTCTGGCAGAGCCCGGCTGCCAAATTCGAAACGTCCAGCGATTGCGCCCACACGAAAGCTGCCAGCACGGAAAGCTGTAGCTGGTTTTCACTGTCCCTTGGAACTGCATTCGCTGCCGCACAGTCATTCGTGTTCTGCAAAAGCTTGGCTTGGTAATGGGGCAACACTGTGTATCTCTCTCTGGCAGAGCCCGGCTGCCAAATTCGAAATGTCCAGCGATTGCGCCCACACGAAAGCTGCCAGCACGGAAAGCTGTAGCTGGTTTTCACTGTCCCTTGGAACTGCATTCGCTGCCGCACAGTCATTCGTGTTCTGCAAAAGCTTGGCTTGGTAATGGGGCAACACTGTGTATCTCTCTCTGGCAGAGCCCGGCTGCCAAATTCGAAATGTCCAGCGATTGCGCCCACATGAAAGCTGCCAGCACGGAAAGCTGTGGCTGGTTTTCACTGTCCCTTGGAACTGCATTCGCTGCCGCACAGTCATTCGTGTTCTGCGAAAGCTTGGCTTGGTAATGGGGCAACACTGTGTACCTCTCTCTGGCAGAGCCCGGCTGCCAAATTCGAAACGTCCAGCGATTGCGCCCACACGAAAGCTGCCAGCACGGAAAGCTGTAGCTGGTTTTCACTGTCCCTTGGAACTGCATTCGCTGCCGCACAGTCATTCGTGTTCTGCAAAAGCTTGGCTTGGTAATGGGGCAACACTCTGTACCTCTCTCTCGCACAGCACGCCTGCCAAATTCGAAAGGTCCAGCGATTGCGCCCACACGAAAGCTGCCAGCACGGAAAGCTGTAGCTGGTTTTCACTGTCCCTTGGAACTGCATTCGCTGCCGCACAGTCATTCGTGTTCTGCAAAAGCTTGGCTTGGTAATGGGGCAACACTGTGTATCTCTCTCTGGCAGAGCCCGGCTGCCAAATTCGAAACGTCCAGCGATTGCGCCCACACGAAAGCTGCCGGCACGGAAAGCTGTAGCTGGTTTTCACTGTCCCTTGGAACTGCATTCGCTGCCGCACAGTCATTCGTGTTCTGCAAAAGCTTGGCTTGGTAATGGGGCAACACTGTGTATCTCTCTCTGGCAGAGCCCGGCTGCCAAATTCGAAACGTCCAGCGATTGCGCCCACACGAAAGCTGCCAGCACGGAAAGCTGTGGCTGGTTTTCACTGTCCCTTGGAACTGCATTCGGTGCCGCACAGTCATTCGTGTTCTGCAAAAGCTTGGCTTGGGAATGGGGCAACACTGTGTATCTCTCTCTGCCAGGGCCCGGCTGCCAAATTCGAAACGTCCAGCGATTGCGCCCACACGAAAGCTGCCAGCACGGAAAGCTGTAGCTGGTTTTCACTGTCCCTTGGAACTGCATTCGCTGCCGCACAGTCATTCGTGTTCTGCAAAAGCTTGGCTTGGTAATGGGGCAACACTCTGTATCTCTCTCTGGCAGAGCCCGGCTGCCAAATTCGAAATGTCCAGCGATTGCGCCCACACGAAAGCTGCCAGCACGGAAAGCTGTAGGTGGTTTTCACTGTCCCTTGGAACTGCATTCACTGCTGCACAGTCATTCGTGTTCTGCAAAAGCTTGCCTTGGTAATGGGTCAACACTGTGTACCTCTCTCTGCCAGGGCCCAGCTGCCAAATTCGAAACGTCCAGCGATTGCACCCACACGAAAGCTGCCAGCACGGAAAGCTGTAGCTGGTTTTCACTGTCCCTTGGAACTGCATTCGCTGCCGCACAGTCATTCGTGTTCTGCAAAAGCTTGGCTTGGTAATGGGGCAACACTGTGTACCTCTCTCTGGCAGAGCCCGGCTGCCAAATTAAAACGTCCAGCGATTGCGCCCACACGAAAGTTGCCAGCACGGAAAGCTGTAGCTGGTTTTCACTGCCCCTTGGAACTGCATTTGCTGCCGCACAGTCATTCGTGTTCTGCAAAAGCTTGGCTTGGTAATGGGGCAACACTGTGTATCTCTCTGGCAGAGCCCGGCTGCCAAATTCGAAACGTCCAGCGATTGCTCCCACACGAAAGCTGCCAGCACGGAAAGCCGTAGCTGGTTTTCACTGTCCCTAGGAACTGCATTCGCTGCCGCACAGTCATTCGTGTTCTGCAAAAGCTTGGCTTGGTAATGGGGCAACACTGTGTATCTCTCTCTGGCAGAGCCCGGCTGCCAAATTCGAAACGTCCAGCGATTGCGCCCACACGAAAGCTGCCAGCACGGAAAGCTGTAGCTGGTTTTCACTGTCCCTTGGAACTGCATTCGCTGCCGCACAGTCATTCGTGTTCTGCAAAAGCTTGGCTTGGTAATGGGGCAACACTCTGTATCTCTCTCTGGCAGAGCCCGGCTGCCAAATTCGAAACGTCCAGCGATTGCGCCCACACGAAAGCTGCCAGCACGGAAAGCTGTAGCTGGTTTTCACTGTCCCTTGGAACTGCATTCGCTGCCGCACAGTCATTCGTGTTCCGCAAAAGCTTGGCTTGGTAATGGGGCAACACTGTGTATCTCTGTCTGGCAGAGCCCGGCTGCCAAATTCGAAACGTCCAGCGATTGCGCCCACACGAAAGCTGCCAGCACGGAAAGCTGTAGCTGGTTTTCACTGTCCCTTGGAACTGCATTCGCTGCCGCACAGTCATTCGTGTTCTGCAAAAGCTTGCCTTGGTAATGGGGCAACACTGTGTATCTCTCTCTCGCAGAGCCCGGCTGCCAAATTCGAAACGTCCCGCGATTGCGCCCACACGAAAGCTGCCAGCACGGAAAGCTGTAGCTGGTTTTCACTGTCCCTTGGAACTGCATTCGCTGCCGCACAGTCATTCGTGTTCTGCGAAAGCTTGGCTTGGTAATGGGGCAACACTGTGTACCTCTCTCTGGCAGAGCCCGGCTGCCAAATTCGAAACGTCCAGCGATTGCGCCCACACGAAAGCTGCCAGCACGGAAAGCTGTAGCTGGTTTTCACTGTCCCTTGGAACTGCATTTGCTGCCGCACAGTCATTCGTGTTCTGCAAAAGCTTGGCTTGGTAATGGGGCAACACTCTGTACCTCTCTCTCGCACAGCACGCCTGCCAAATTCGAAAGGTCCAGCGATTGCGCCCACACGAAAGCTGCCAGCACGGAAAGCTGTAGCTGGTTTTCACTGTCCCTTGGAACTGCATTCGCTGCCGCACAGTCATTCGTGTTCTGCAAAAGCTTGGCTTGGTAATGGGGCAACACTCTGTACCTCTCTCTCGCACAGCACGCCTGCCAAATTAGAAACGTCCAGCGATTGCGCCCACACGAAAGCTGCCGGCACGGAAAGCTGTAGCTGGTTTTCACTGTCCCTTGGAACTGCATTCGCTGCCGCACAGTCATTCGTGTTCTGCAAAATCTTGGCTTCGTAATGGGGCAACACTGTGTATCTCTCTCTGGCAGAGCCCGTCTGCCAAATTCGAAACGTCCAGCGATTGCGCCCACACGAAAGCTGCCAGCACGGAAAGCTGTAGCTGGTTTTCACTGTCCCTTGGAACTGCATTCGCTGCCGCACAGTCATTCGTGTTCTGCAAAAGCTTGGCTTGGTAATGGGGCAACACTCTGTATCTCTCTCTGGCAGAGCCCGGCTGCCAAATTCGAAACGTCCAGCGATTGCGCCCACACGAAAGCTGCCAGCACGGAAAGCTGTAGCTGGTTTTCACTGTCCCTTGGAACTGCATTCGCTGCCGCACAGTCATTCGTGTTCTGCAAAAGCTTGGCTTGGTAATGGGGCAACACTGTGTATCTCTCTCTGGCAGAGCCCGGCTGCCAAATTCGAAACGTCCAGCGATTGCGCCCACACGAAAGCTGCCAGCACGGAAAGCTGTAGCTGGTTTTCACTGTCCCTTGGAACTGCATTCGCTGCCGCACAGTCATTCGTGTTCTGCAAAAGCTTGGCTTGGTAATGGGGCAACACTCTGTATCTCTCTCTGGCAGAGCCCGGCTGCCAAATTCGAAATGTCCAGCGATTGCGCCCACACGAAAGCTGCCAGCACGGAAAGCTGTGGCTGGTTTTCACTGTCCCTTGGAACTGCATTCGGTGCCGCACAGTCATTCGTGTTCTGCAAAAGCTTGGCTTGGTAATGGGGCAACACTGTGTATCTCTCTCTGCCAGGGCCCGGCTGCCAAATTCGAAACGTCCAGCGATTGCGCCCACATGAAAGCTGCCAGCACGGAAAGCTGTAGCTGGTTTTCACTGTCCCTTGGAGCTGCATTCGCTGCCGCACAGTCATTCGTGTTCTGCAAAAGCTTGGCTTGGGAATGGGGCAACACTCTGTATCTCTCTCTGGCAGAGCCCGGCTGCCAAATTCGAAACGTCCAGCGATTGCACCCACACGAAAGCTGCCAGCATGGAAAGCTGTAGCTGGTTTTCACTGTCCCTTGGAACTGCATTCGCTGCCGCACAGTTATTCGTGTTCTGCAAAAGCTTGGCTTGGTAATGGGGCAACACTGTGTATCTCTCTCTGGCAGAGCCCGGCTGCCAAATTCGAAACGTCCAGCGATTGCGCCCACACGAAAGCTGCCAGCACGGAAAGCTGTAGCTGGTTTTCACTGTCCCTTGGAACTGCATTCGCTGCCGCACAGTCATTCGTGTTCTGCGAAAGCTTGGCTTGGTAATGGGGCAACACTCTGTACCTCTCTCTGGCAGAGCCCGGCTGCCAAATTCGAAACGTCCAGCGATTGCGCCCACACGAAAGCTGCCAGCACGGAAAGCTGTAGCTGGTTTTCACTGTCCCTTGGAACTGCATTCGCTGCCGCACAGTCATTCGTGTTCTGCAAAAGCTTGGCTTGGTAATGGGGCAACACTCTGTACCTCTCTCTCGCACAGCACGCCTGCCAAATTCGAAAGGTCCAGCGATTGCGCCCACACGAAAGCTGCCAGCACGGAAAGCTGTAGCTGGTTTTCACTGTCCCTTGGAACTGCATTCGCTGCCGCACAGTCATTCGTGTTCTGCAAAAGCTTGGCTTGGTAATGGGGCAACACTCTGTACCTCTCTCTCGCACAGCACGCCTGCCAAATTCGAAACGTCCAGCGATTGCGCCCACACGAAAGCTGCCGGCACGGAAAGCTGTAGCTGGTTTTCACTGTCCCTTGGAACTGCATTCGCTGCCGCACAGTCATTCCTGTTATGCAAAATCTTGGCTTAGTAATGGGGCAACACTGTGTATCTCTCTCTGGCAGAGCCCGGCTGCCAAATTCGAAACGTCCAGCGATTGCGCCCACACGAAAGCTGCCAGCACGGAAAGCTGTAGCTGGTTTTCACTGTCCCTTGGAACTGCATTCGCTGCCGCACAGTCATTCGTGTTCTGCAAAAGCTTGGCTTGGTAATGGGGCAACACTCTGTATCTCTCTCTGGCAGAGCCCGGCTGCCAAATTCGAAACGTCCAGCGATTGCGCCCACACGAAAGCTGCCAGCACGGAAAGCTGTAGCTGGTTTTCACTGTCCCTTGGAACTGCATTCGCTGCCGCACAGTCATTCGTGTTCTGCAAAAGCTTGGCTTGGTAATGGGGCAACACTGTGTATCTCTCTCTGGCAGAGCCCGGCTGCCAAATTCGAAACGTCCAGCGATTGCGCCCACACGAAAGCTGCCAGCACGGAAAGCTGTAGCTGGTTTTCACTGTCCCTTGGAACTGCATTCGCTGCCGCACAGTCATTCGTGTTCTGCAAAAGCTTGGCTTGGTAATGGGGCAACACTCTGTACCTCTCTCTCGCACAGCACGCCTGCCAAATTCGAAACGTCCAGCGATTGCGCCCACACGAAAGCTGCCGGCACGGAAAGCTGTAGCTGGTTTTCACTGTCCCTTGGAACTGCATTCGCTGCCGCACAGTCATTCCTGTTATGCAAAATCTTGGCTTCGTAATGGGGCAACACTGTGTATCTCTCTCTGGCAGAGCCCGTCTGCCAAATTCGAAACGTCCAGCGATTGCGCCCACACGAAAGCTGCCAGCACGGAAAGCTGTAGCTGGTTTTCACTGTCCCTTGGAACTGCATTCGCTGCCGCACAGTCATTCGTGTTCTGCAAAAACTTGGCTTGGTAATGGGGCAACACTCTGTATCTCTCTCTGGCAGAGCCCGGCTGCCAAATTCGAAACGTCCAGCGATTGCGCCCACACGAAAGCTGCCAGCACGGAAAGCTGTAGCTGGTTTTCACTGTCCCTTGGAACTGCATTCGCTGCCGCACAGTCATTCGTGTTCTGCAAAAGCTTGGCTTGGTAATGGGGCAACACTGTGTATCTCTCTCTGGCAGAGCCCGGCTGCCAAATTCGAAACGTCCAGCGATTGCGCCCACACGAAAGCTGCCAGCACGGAAAGCTGTGGCTGGTTTTCACTGTCCCTTGGAACTGCATTCGGTGCCGCACAGTCATTCGTGTTCTGCAAAAGCTTGGCTTGGTAATGGGGCAACACTGTGTATCTCTCTCTGCCAGGGCCCGGCTGCCAAATTCGAAACGTCCAGCGATTGCGCCCACATGAAAGCTGCCAGCACGGAAAGCTGTAGCTGGTTTTCACTGTCCCTTGGAGCTGCATTCGCTGCCGCACAGTCATTCGTGTTCTGCAAAAGCTTGGCTTGGGAATGGGGCAACACTGTGTATCTCTCTCTGGCAGAGCCCGGCTGCCAAATTCGAAACGTCCAGCGATTGCACCCACACGAAAGCTGCCAGCATGGAAAGCTGTAGCTGATTTTCACTGTCCCTTGGAACTGCATTCGCTGCCGCACAGTCATTCGTGTTCTGCGAAAGCTTGGCTTGGTAATGGGGCAACACTCTGTATCTCTCTCTGGCAGAGCCCGGCTGCCAAATTCGAAAGGTCCAGCGATTGCGCCCACACGAAAGCTGCCAGCACGGAAAGCTGTAGCTGGTTTTCACTGTCCCTTGGAACTGCATTCGCTGCCGCACAGTCATTCGTGTTCTGCAAAAGCTTGGCTTGGTAATGGGGCAACACTGTGTATCTCTCTCTGGCAGAGCCCGGCTGCCAAATTCGAAATGTCCAGCGATTGCGCCCACACGAAAGCTGCCAGCACGGAAAGCTGTGGCTGGTTTTCACTGTCCCTTGGAACTGCATTCGGTGCCGCACAGTCATTCGTGTTCTGCAAAAGCTTGGCTTGGTAATGGGGCAACACTGTGTATCTCTCTCTGCCAGTGCCCGGCTGCCAAATTCGAAACGTCCAGCGATTGCGCCCACATGAAAGCTGCCAGCACGGAAAGCTGTAGCTGGTTTTCACTGTCCCTTGGAGCTGCATTCGCTGCCGCACAGTCATTCGTGTTCTGCAAAAGCTTGGCTTGGGAATGGGGCAACACTGTGTATCTCTCTCTGGCAGAGCCCGGCTGCCAAATTCGAAACGTCCAGCGATTGCACCCACACGAAAGCTGCCAGCATGGAAAGCTGTAGCTGGTTTTCACTGTCCCTTGGAACTGCATTCGCTGCCGCACAGTCATTCGTGTTCTGCGAAAGCTTGGCTTGGTAATGGGGCAACACTCTGTATCTCTCTCTGGCAGAGCCCGGCTGCCAAATTCGAAACGTCCAGCGATTGCGCCCACACGAAAGCTGCCAGCACGGAAAGCTGTAGCTGGTTTTCACTGTCCCTTGGAACTGCATTCGCTGCCGCACAGTCATTCGTGTTCTGCAAAAGCTTGGCTTGGTAATGGGGCAACACTGTGTATCTCTCTCTGGCAGAGCCCGGCTGCCAAATTCGAAACGTCCAGCGATTGCGCCCACACGAAAGCTGCCAGCACGGAAAGCTGTAGCTGGTTTTCACTGTCCCTTGGAACTGCATTCGCTGCCGCACAGTCATTCGTGTTCTGCAAAAGCTTGGCTTGGTAATGGGGCAACACTCTGTACCTCTCTCTCGCACAGCACGCCTGCCAAATTCGAAACGTCCAGCGATTGCGCCCACACGAAAGCTGCCGGCACGGAAAGCTGTAGCTGGTTTTCACTGTCCCTTGGAACTGCATTCGCTGCCGCACAGTCATTCCTGTTATGCAAAATCTTGGCTTCGTAATGGGGCAACACTGTGTATCTCTCTCTGGCAGAGCCCGTCTGCCAAATTCGAAACGTCCAGCGATTGCGCCCACACGAAAGCTGCCAGCACGGAAAGCTGTAGCTGGTTTTCACTGTCCCTTGGAACTGCATTCGCTGCCGCACAGTCATTCGTGTTCTGCAAAAGCTTGGCTTGGTAATGGGGCAACACTCTGTATCTCTCTCTGGCAGAGCCCGGCTGCCAAATTCGAAACGTCCAGCGATTGCGCCCACACGAAAGCTGCCAGCACGGAAAGCTGTAGCTGGTTTTCACTGTCCCTTGGAACTGCATTCGCTGCCGCACAGTCATTCGTGTTCTGCAAAAGCTTGGCTTGGTAATGGGGCAACACTGTGTATCTCTCTCTGGCAGAGCCCGGCTGCCAAATTCGAAACGTCCAGCGATTGCGCCCACACGAAAGCTGCCAGCACGGAAAGCTGTGGCTGGTTTTCACTGTCCCTTGGAACTGCATTCGGTGCCGCACAGTCATTCGTGTTCTGCAAAAGCTTGGCTTGGTAATGGGGCAACACTGTGTATCTCTCTCTGCCAGTGCCCGGCTGCCAAATTCGAAACGTCCAGCGATTGCGCCCACATGAAAGCTGCCAGCACGGAAAGCTGTAGCTGGTTTTCACTGTCCCTTGGAGCTGCATTCGCTGCCGCACAGTCATTCGTGTTCTGCAAAAGCTTGGCTTGGGAATGGGGCAACACTGTGTATCTCTCTCTGGCAGAGCCCGGCTGCCAAATTCGAAACGTCCAGCGATTGCACCCACACGAAAGCTGCCAGCATGGAAAGCTGTAGCTGGTTTTCACTGTCCCTTGGAACTGCATTCGCTGCCGCACAGTCATTCGTGTTCTGCGAAAGCTTGGCTTGGTAATGGGGCAACACTCTGTATCTCTCTCTGGCAGAGCCCGGCTGCCAAATTCGAAACGTCCAGCGATTGCGCCCACACGAAAGCTGCCAGCACGGAAAGCTGTAGCTGGTTTTCACTGTCCCTTGGAACTGCATTCGCTGCCGCACAGTCATTCGTGTTCTGCAAAAGCTTGGCTTGGTAATGGGGCAACACTGTGTATCTCTCTCTGGCAGAGTCCGGCTGCCAAATTCGAAATGTCCAGCGACTGCGCCCACACGAAAGCTGCCAGCACGGAAAGCTGTAGCTGGTTTTCACTGTCCCTTGGAACTGCATTCGCTGCCGCACAGTCATTCGTGTTCTGCGAAAGCTTGGCTTGGTAATGGGGCAACACTGTGTACCTATCGCTGCCAGGGCCCAGCTGCCAAATTCGAAACGTCCAGCGATGGTGCCCACACGAAAGCTGCCAGCACGGAAAGCTGTAGCTGGTTTTCACTGTCCCTTGGAACTGCATTCGCTGCCGCACAGTCATTCGTGTTCTGCAAAAGCTTGGCTTGGTAATGGGGCAACACTGTGTACCTCTCTCTGGCAGAGCCCGGCTGCCAAATTCGAAACGCCCAGCGATTGCGCCCACACGAAAGCTGCCAGCACGGAAAGCTGTAGCTGGTTTTCACTGTCCCTTGGAACTGCATTCGCTGCCGCACAGTCATTCGTGTTCTGCAAAAGCTTGGCTTGGTAATGGGGCAACACTCTGTATCTCTCTCTGGCAGAGCCCGGCTGCCAAATTCGAAACGTCCAGCGATTGCGCCCACACGAAAGCTGCCAGCACGGAAAGTTGTAGCTGGTTTTCACTGTCCCTTGGAACTGCATTCGCTGCCGCACAGTCATTCGTGTTCTGCAAAAGCTTGGCTTGGTAATGGGGCAACACTGTGTACCTCTCTCTGGCAGAGCCCGGCTGCCAAATTCGAAACGTCCCGCGATTGCGCCCACACGAAAGCTGCCAGCACGGAAAGCCGTAGCTGGTTTTCACTGTCCCTTGGAACTGCATTCGCTGCCGCACAGTCATTCGTGTTCTGCAAAAGCTTGGGTTAGTAATGGGGCAACACTGTGTATCTCTCTCTGGCAGAGCCCGGCTGCCAAATTCGAAACGTCCAGCGATTGCGCCCACACGAAAGCTGCCAGCACGGAAAGCTGTAGCTGGTTTTCACTGTCCCTTGGAACTGCATTCGCTGCCGCACAGTCATTCGTGTTCTGCAAAAGCTTGGCTTGGTAATGGGGCAACACTGTGTACCTCTCTCTGGCAGAGCCCGGCTGCCAAATTCGAAACGTCCAGCGATTGCGCCCACACGAAAGCTGCCAGCACGGAAAGCTGTAGCTGGTTTTCACTGTCCCTTGGAACTGCATTCGCTGCCGCACAGTCATTCGTGTTCTGCAAAAGCTTGGCTTGGTAATGGGGCAACACTGTGTACCTCTCTCTCGCACAGCACGCCTGCCAAATTCGAAAGGTCCAGCGATTGCGCCCACACGAAAGCTGCCAGCACGGAAAGCTGTAGCTGGTTTTCACTGTCCCTTGGAACTGCATTCGCTGCCGCACAGTCATTCGTGTTCTGCAAAAGCTTGGCTTGGTAATGGGGCAACACTCTGTACCTCTCGCTCGCACAGCACGCCTGCCAAATTCGAAAGGTCCAGCGATTGCGCCCACACGAAAGCTGCCAGCACGGAAAGCTGTAGCTGGTTTTCACTGCCCCTTGGAACTGCATTCGCTGCCGCACAGTCATTCGTGTTCTGCAAAAGCTTGGCTTGGGAATGGGGCAACACTGTGTATCTCTCTCTGGCAGAGCCCGGCTGCCAAATTCGAAACGTCCAGCGATTGCGCCCACACGAAAGCTGCCAGCACGGAAAGCTGTAGCTGGTTTTCACTGTGCCTTGGAACTGCATTCGCTGCCGCACAGTCATTTGTGTTCTGCAAAAGCTTGGCTTGGTAATGGGGCAACACTGTGTATCTCTCTCTGGCAGAGCCCGGCTGCCAAATTCGAAATGTCCAGCGATTGCGCCCACACGAAAGCTGCCAGCACGGAAAGCTGTAGCTGGTTTTCACTGTCCCTTGGAACTGCATTCACTGCCGCACAGTCATTCGTGTTCTGCAAAAGCTTGCCTTGGTAATGGGTCAACACTGTGTACCTCTCTCTGCCAGGGCCCAGCTGCCAAATTCGAAACGTCCAGCGATTGCGCCCACACGAAAGCTGCCAGCACGGAAAGCTGTAGCTGGTTTTCACTGTCCCTTGGAACTGCATTCGCTGCCGCACAGTCATTCGTGTTCTGCAAAAGCTTGGCTTGGTAATGGGGCAACACTGTGTACCTCTCTCTGGCAGAGCCCGGCTGCCAAATTCGAAACGTCCAGCGATTGCGCCCACACGAAAGCTGCCAGCACGGAAAGCTGTATCTGGTTTTCACTGTCCCTTGGAACTGCATTCGCTGCCGCACAGTCATTCGTGTTCTGCGAAAGCTTGGCTTGGTAATGGGGCAACACTGTGTACCTCTCTCTGCCAGGGCCCAGCTGCCAAATTCGAAACGTCCAGCGATGGTGCCCACACGAAAGCTGCCAGCACGGAAAGCTGTAGCTGGTTTTCACTGTGCCTTGGAACTGCATTCGCTGCCGCACAGTCATTCGTGTTCTGCAAAAGCTTGGCTTGGTAATGGGGCAACACTGTGTATCTCTCTCTGGCAGAGCCCGGCTGCCAAATTCGAAACGTCCAGCGATTGCGCCCACACGAAAGCTGCCAGCACGGAAAGCTGTAGCTGGTTTTCACTGTCCCTTGGAACTGCATTCGCTGCCGCACAGTCATTCGTGTTCTGCAAAAGCTTGGCTTGGTAATGGGGCAACACTGTGTACCTCTCTCTGGCAGAGCCCGGCTGCCAAATTCGAAACGTCCCGCGATTGCGCCCACACGAAAGCTGCCAGCACGGAAAGCCGTAGCTGGTTTTCACTATCCCTTGGAACTGCATTCGCTGCCGCACAGTCATTCGTGTTCTGCAAATGCTTGGCTTGGTAATGGGGCAACACTGTGTACCTCTCTCTGGCAGAGCCCGGCTGCCAAATTCGAAACGTCCAGCGATTGCGCCCACACGAAAGCTGCCAGCACGGAAAGCTGTAGCTGGTTTTCACTGTCCCTTGGAACTGCATTCGCTGCCGCACAGTCATTCGTGTTCTGCAAAAGCTTGGCTTGGTAATGGGGCAACACTGTGTATCTCTGGCAGAGCCCGGCTGCCAAATTCGAAACGTCCCGCGATTGCGCCCACACGAAAGCTGCCAGCACGGAAAGCTGTAGCTGGTTTTCACTGTCCCTTGGAACTGCATTCGCTGCCGCACAGTCATTCGTGTTCTGCAAAAGCTTGGGTTAGTAATGGGGCAACACTGTGTATCTCTCTCTGGCAGAGCCCGGCTGCCAAATTCGAAACGTCCAGCGATTGCGCCCACACGAAAGCTGCCAGCACGGAAAGCTGTAGCTGGTTTTCACTGTCCCTTGGAACTGCATTCGCTGCCGCACAGTCATTCGTGTTCTGCAAAAGCTTGGCTTGGTAATGGGGCAACACTGTGTACCTCTCTCTGGCAGAGCCCGGCTGCCAAATTCGAAACGTCCAGCGATTGCGCCCACACGAAAGCTGCCAGCACGGAAAGCTGTAGCTGGTTTTCACTGTCCCTTGGAACTGCATTCGCTGCCGCACAGTCATTCGTGTTCTGCAAAAGCTTGGCTTGGTAATGGGGCAACACTGTGTACCTCTCTCTGGCAGAGCCCGGCTGCCAAATTCGAAACGTCCAGCGATTGCGCCCACACGAAAGCTGCCAGCACGGAAAGCTGTAGCTGGTTTTCACTGTCCCTTGGAACTGCATTCGCTGCCGCACAGTCATTCGTGTTCTGCAAAAGCTTGGCTTTGTAATGGGGCAACACTGTGTATCTCTCTCTGGCAGAGCCCGGCTGCCAAATTCGAAACGTCCCGCGATTGCGCCCACACGAAAGCTGCCAGCACGGAAAGCTGTAGCTGGTTTTCACTGTCCCTTGGAACTGCATTCGCTGCCGCACAGTCATTCGTGTTCTGCAAAAGCTTGGCTTGGTAATGGGGCAACACTGTGTACCTCTCTCTGGCAGAGCCCGGCTGCCAAATTCGAAACGTCCAGCGATTGCGCCCACACGAAAGCTGCCAGCACGGAAAGCTGTAGCTGGTTTTCACTGTCCCTTGGAACTGCATTCGCTGCCGCACAGTCATTCGTGTTCTGCAAAAGCTTGGCTTGGTAATGGGGCAACACTGTGTACCTCTCTCTGGCAGAGCCCGGCTGCCAAATTCGAAACGTCCAGCGATTGCGCCCACACGAAAGCTGCCAGCACGGAAAGCTGTAGCTGGTTTTCACTGTCCCTTGGAACTGCATTCGCTGCCGCACAGTCATTCGTGTTCTGCAAAAGCTTGGCTTGGTAATGGGGCAACACTGTGTACCTCTCTCTGGCAGAGCCCGGCTGCCAAATTCGAAACGTCCAGCGATTGCGCCCACACGAAAGCTGCCAGCACGGAAAGCTGTAGCTGGTTTTCACTGTCCCTTGGAACTGCATTCGCTGCCGCACAGTCATTCGTGTTCTGCAAAAGCTTGGCTTGGGAATGGGGCAACACTGTGTACCTCTCTCTGGCAGAGCCCGGCTGCCAAATTCAAAACGTCCCGCGATTGCGCCCACACGAAACCTGCCAGCACGGAAAGCCGTAGCTGGTTTTCACTGTCCCTTGGAACTGCATTCGCTGCCGCACAGTCATTCGTGTTCTGCAAAAGCTTGGCTTGGTAATGGGGCAACACTCTGTACCTCTCTCTCGCACAGCACGCCTGCCAAATTCGAAAGGTCCAGCGATTGCGCCCACACGAAAGCTGCCAGCACGGAAAGCTGTGGCTGGTTTTCACTGTCCCTTGGAACTGCATTCGCTGCCGCACAGTCATTCGTGTTCTGCAAAAGCTTGGCTTGGTAATGGGGCAACACTGTGTATCTCTCTCTGGCAGAGCCCGGCTGCCAAATTCGAAACGTCCAGCGATTGCGCCCACACGAAAGCTGCCAGCACGGAAAGCTGTAGCTGGTTTTCACTGTCCCTTGGAACTGCATTCGCTGCCGCACAGTCATTCGTGTTCTGCAAAAGCTTGGCTTGGTAATGGGGCAACACTGTGTACCTCTCTCTGGCAGAACCCGGCTGCCAAATTCGAAACGTCCCGCGATTGCGCCCATACGAAAGCTGCCAGCACGGAAAGCCGTAGCTGGTTTTCACTGTCCCTTGGAACTGCATTCGCTGCCGCACAGTCATTCGTGTTCTGCAAAAGCTTGGCTTGGTAATTGGGCAACACTCTGTATCTCTCTCTGGCAGAGCCCGGCTGCCAAATTCGAAAGGTCCAGCGATTGCGCCCACACGAAAGCTGCCAGCACAGAAAGCTGTAGCTGGTTTTCACTGTCCCTTGGAACTGCATTCGCTGCCGCACAGTCATTCGTGTTCTGCAAAAGCTTGGCTTGGTAATGGGGCAACACTCTGTATCTCTCTCTGGCAGAGCCCGGCTGCCAAATTCGAAACGTCCAGCGATGGTGCCCACACGAAAGCTGCCAGCACGGAAAGCTGTAGCTGGTTTTCACTGTCCCTTGGAACTGCATTCGCTGCCGCACAGTCATTCGTGTTCTGCAAAAGCTTGGCTTGGTAATGGGGCAACACTCTGTATCTCTCTCTGGCAGAGCCCGGCTGCCAAATTCGAAACGTCCCGCGATTGCGCCCACACGAAAGCTGCCAGCACGGAAAGCTGTAGCTGGTTTTCACTGTCCCTTGGAACTGCATTCGCTGCCGCACAGTCATTCGTGTTCTGCAAAAGCTTGGGTTAGTAATGGGGCAACACTGTGTATCTCTCTCTGGCAGAGCCCGGCTGCCAAATTCGAAACGTCCAGCGATTGCGCCCACACGAAAGCTGCCAGCACGGAAAGCTGTAGCTGGTTTTCACTGTCCCTTGGAACTGCATTCGCTGCCGCACAGTCATTCGTGTTCTGCAAAAGCTTGGCTTGGTAATGGGGCAACACTGTGTACCTCTCTCTGGCAGAGCCCGGCTGCCAAATTCGAAACGTCCAGCGATTGCGCCCACACGAAAGCTGCCAGCACGGAAAGCTGTAGCTGGTTTTCACTGTCCCTTGGAACTGCATTCGCTGCCGCACAGTCATTCGTGTTCTGCAAAAGCTTGGCTTGGTAATGGGGCAACACTGTGTACCTCTCTCTGGCAGAGCCCGGCTGCCAAATTCGAAACGTCCAGCGATTGCGCCCACACGAAAGCTGCCAGCACGGAAAGCTGTAGCTGGTTTTCACTGTCCCTTGGAACTGCATTCGCTGCCGCACAGTCATTCGTGTTCTGCAAAAGCTTGGCTTTGTAATGGGGCAACACTGTGTATCTCTCTCTGGCAGAGCCCGGCTGCCAAATTCGAAACGTCCCGCGATTGCGCCCACACGAAAGCTGCCAGCACGGAAAGCTGTAGCTGGTTTTCACTGTCCCTTGGAACTGCATTCGCTGCCGCACAGTCATTCGTGTTCTGCAAAAGCTTGGCTTGGTAATGGGGCAACACTGTGTACCTCTCTCTGGCAGAGCCCGGCTGCCAAATTCGAAACGTCCAGCGATTGCGCCCACACGAAAGCTGCCAGCACGGAAAGCTGTAGCTGGTTTTCACTGTCCCTTGGAACTGCATTCGCTGCCGCACAGTCATTCGTGTTCTGCAAAAGCTTGGCTTGGTAATGGGGCAACACTGTGTACCTCTCTCTGGCAGAGCCCGGCTGCCAAATTCGAAACGTCCAGCGATTGCGCCCACACGAAAGCTGCCAGCACGGAAAGCTGTAGCTGGTTTTCACTGTCCCTTGGAACTGCATTCGCTGCCGCACAGTCATTCGTGTTCTGCAAAAGCTTGGCTTGGTAATGGGGCAACACTGTGTACCTCTCTCTGGCAGAGCCCGGCTGCCAAATTCGAAACGTCCAGCGATTGCGCCCACACGAAAGCTGCCAGCACGGAAAGCTGTAGCTGGTTTTCACTGTCCCTTGGAACTGCATTCGCTGCCGCACAGTCATTCGTGTTCTGCAAAAGCTTGGCTTGGGAATGGGGCAACACTGTGTACCTCTCTCTGGCAGAGCCCGGCTGCCAAATTCAAAACGTCCCGCGATTGCGCCCACACGAAACCTGCCAGCACGGAAAGCCGTAGCTGGTTTTCACTGTCCCTTGGAACTGCATTCGCTGCCGCACAGTCATTCGTGTTCTGCAAAAGCTTGGCTTGGTAATGGGGCAACACTCTGTACCTCTCTCTCGCACAGCACGCCTGCCAAATTCGAAAGGTCCAGCGATTGCGCCCACACGAAAGCTGCCAGCACGGAAAGCTGTGGCTGGTTTTCACTGTCCCTTGGAACTGCATTCGCTGCCGCACAGTCATTCGTGTTCTGCAAAAGCTTGGCTTGGTAATGGGGCAACACTGTGTATCTCTCTCTGGCAGAGCCCGGCTGCCAAATTCGAAACGTCCAGCGATTGCGCCCACACGAAAGCTGCCAGCACGGAAAGCTGTAGCTGGTTTTCACTGTCCCTTGGAACTGCATTCGCTGCCGCACAGTCATTCGTGTTCTGCAAAAGCTTGGCTTGGTAATGGGGCAACACTGTGTACCTCTCTCTGGCAGAACCCGGCTGCCAAATTCGAAACGTCCCGCGATTGCGCCCACACGAAAGCTGCCAGCACGGAAAGCCGTAGCTGGTTTTCACTGTCCCTTGGAACTGCATTCGCTGCCGCACAGTCATTCGTGTTCTGCAAAAGCTTGGCTTGGTAATTGGGCAACACTCTGTATCTCTCTCTGGCAGAGCCCGGCTGCCAAATTCGAAAGGTCCAGCGATTGCGCCCACACGAAAGCTGCCAGCACAGAAAGCTGTAGCTGGTTTTCACTGTCCCTTGGAACTGCATTCGCTGCCGCACAGTCATTCGTGTTCTGCAAAAGCTTGGCTTGGTAATGGGGCAACACTCTGTATCTCTCTCTGGCAGAGCCCGGCTGCCAAATTCGAAACGTCCAGCGATGGTGCCCACACGAAAGCTGCCAGCACGGAAAGCTGTAGCTGGTTTTCACTGTCCCTTGGAACTGCATTCGCTGCCGCACAGTCATTCGTGTTCTGCAAAAGCTTGGCTTGGTAATGGGGCAACACTCTGTATCTCTCTCTGGCAGAGCCCGGCTGCCAAATTCGAAACGTCCAGCGATTGCGCCCACACGAAAGCTGCCAGCACGGAAAGCTGTAGCTGGTTTTCACTGTCCCTTGGAACTGCATTCGCTGCCGCACAGTCATTCGTGTTCTGCAAAAGCTTGGCTTGGTAATGGGGCAACACTGTGTATCTCTCTCTGGCAGAGCCCGGCTGCCAAATTCGAAACGTCCCGCGATTGCGCCCACACGAAAGCTGCCAGCACGGAAAGCTGTATCTGGTTTTCACTGTCCCTTGGAACTGCATTCGCTGCCGCACAGTCATTCGTGTTCTGCAAAAGCTTGGCTTGGTAATGGGGCAACACTGTGTACCTCTCTCTGGCAGAGCCCGGCTGCCAAATTCGAAACGTCCAGCGATTGCGCCCACACGAAAGCTGCCAGCACGGAAAGCTGTAGCTGGTTTTCACTGTCCCTTGGAACTGCATTTGCTGCCGCACAGTCATTCGTGTTCTGCAAAAGCTTGGCTTGGTAATGGGGCAACACTCTGTACCTCTCTCTCGCACAGCACGCCTGCCAAATTCGAAAGGTCCAGCGATTGCGCCCACACGAAAGCTGCCAGCACGGAAAGCTGTAGCTGGTTTTCACTGTCCCTTGGAACTGCATTCGCTGCCGCACAGTCATTCGTGTTCTGCAAAAGCTTGGCTTGGTAATGGGGCAACACTCTGTACCTCTCTCTCGCACAGCACGCCTGCCAAATTAGAAACGTCCAGCGATTGCGCCCACACGAAAGCTGCCGGCACGGAAAGCTGTAGCTGGTTTTCACTGTCCCTTGGAACTGCATTCGCTGCCGCACAGTCATTCGTGTTCTGCAAAATCTTGGCTTCGTAATGGGGCAACACTGTGTATCTCTCTCTGGCAGAGCCCGTCTGCCAAATTCGAAACGTCCAGCGATTGCGCCCACACGAAAGCTGCCAGCACGGAAAGCTGTAGCTGGTTTTCACTGTCCCTTGGAACTGCATTCGCTGCCGCACAGTCATTCGTGTTCTGCAAAAGCTTGGCTTGGTAATGGGGCAACACTCTGTATCTCTCTCTGGCAGAGCCCGGCTGCCAAATTCGAAACGTCCAGCGATTGCGCCCACACGAAAGCTGCCAGCACGGAAAGCTGTAGCTGGTTTTCACTGTCCCTTGGAACTGCATTCGCTGCCGCACAGTCATTCGTGTTCTGCAAAAGCTTGGCTTGGTAATGGGGCAACACTGTGTATCTCTCTCTGGCAGAGCCCGGCTGCCAAATTCGAAACGTCCAGCGATTGCGCCCACACGAAAGCTGCCAGCACGGAAAGCTGTAGCTGGTTTTCACTGTCCCTTGGAACTGCATTCGCTGCCGCACAGTCATTCGTGTTCTGCAAAAGCTTGGCTTGGTAATGGGGCAACACTGTGTATCTCTCTCTGGCAGAGCCCGGCTGCCAAATTCGAAATGTCCAGCGATTGCGCCCACACGAAAGCTGCCAGCACGGAAAGCTGTGGCTGGTTTTCACTGTCCCTTGGAACTGCATTCGGTGCCGCACAGTCATTCGTGTTCTGCAAAAGCTTGGCTTGGTAATGGGGCAACACTGTGTATCTCTCTCTGCCAGGGCCCGGCTGCCAAATTCGAAACGTCCAGCGATTGCGCCCACACGAAAGCTGCCAGCACGGAAAGCTGTAGCTGGTTTTCACTGTCCCTTGGAGCTGCATTCGCTGCCGCACAGTCATTCGTGTTCTGCAAAAGCTTGGCTTGGGAATGGGGCAACACTGTGTATCTCTCTCTGGCAGAGCCCGGCTGCCAAATTCGAAACGTCCAGCGATTGCACCCACACGAAAGCTGCCAGCATGGAAAGCTGTAGCTGGTTTTCACTGTCCCTTGGAACTGCATTCGCTGCCGCACAGTCATTCGTGTTCTGGAAAAGCTTGGCTTGGTAATGGGGCAACACTGTGTATCTCTCTCTGGCAGAGCCCGGCTGCCAAATTCGAAACGTCCAGCGATTGCGCCCACACGAAAGCTGCCAGCACGGAAAGCTGTAGCTGGTTTTCACTGTCCCTTGGAACTGCATTCGCTGCCGCACAGTCATTCGTGTTCTGCAAAAGCTTGGCTTGGTAATGGGGCAACACTGTGTACCTCTCTCTGGCAGAGCCCGGCTGCCAAATTCGAAACGTCCAGCGATTGCGCCCACACGAAAGCTGCCAGCACGGAAAGCTGTAGCTGGTTTTCACTGTCCCTTGGAACTGCATTCGCTGCCGCACAGTCATTCGTGTTCTGCAAAAGCTTGGCTTGGTAATGGGGCAACACTCTGTACCTCTCTCTCGCACAGCACGCCTGCCAAATTCGAAAGGTCCAGCGATTGCGCCCACACGAAAGCTGCCAGCACGGAAAGCTGTAGCTGGTTTTCACTGTCCCTTGGAACTGCATTCGCTGCCGCACAGTCATTCGTGTTCTGCAAAAGCTTGGCTTGGTAATGGGGCAACACTCTGTACCTCTCTCTCGCACAGCACGCCTGCCAAATTCGAAACGTCCAGCGATTGCGCCCACACGAAAGCTGCCGGCACGGAAAGCTGTAGCTGGTTTTCACTGTCCCTTGGAACTGCATTCGCTGCCGCACAGTCATTCCTGTTATGCAAAATCTTGGCTTCGTAATGGGGCAACACTGTGTATCTCTCTCTGGCAGAGCCCGTCTGCCAAATTCGAAACGTCCAGCGATTGCGCCCACACGAAAGCTGCCAGCACGGAAAGCTGTAGCTGGTTTTCACTGTCCCTTGGAACTGCATTCGCTGCCGCACAGTCATTCGTGTTCTGCAAAAGCTTGGCTTGGTAATGGGGCAACACTGTGTATCTCTCTCTGGCAGAGCCCGGCTGCCAAATTCGAAACGTCCAGCGATTGCGCCCACACGAAAGCTGCCAGCACGGAAAGCTGTAGCTGGTTTTCACTGTCCCTTGGAACTGCATTCGCTGCCGCACAGTCATTCGTGTTCTGCAAAAGCTTGGCTTGGTAATGGGGCAACACTGTGTATCTCTCTCTGGCAGAGCCCGGCTGCCAAATTCGAAACGTCCAGCGATTGCGCCCACACGAAAGCTGCCAGCACGGAAAGCTGTAGCTGGTTTTCACTGTCCCTTGGAACTGCATTCGCTGCCGCACAGTCATTCGTGTTCTGCAAAAGCTTGGCTTGGTAATGGGGCAACACTGTGTATCTCTCTCTGGCAGAGCCCGGCTGCCAAATTCGAAACGTCCAGCGATTGCGCCCACACGAAAGCTGCCAGCACGGAAAGCTTTACCTGGTTTTCACTGTCCCTTGGAACTGCATTCGGTGCCGCACAGTCATTCGTGTTCTGCAAAAGCTTGGCTTGGTAATGGGGCAACACTGTGTATCTCTCTCTGCCAGGGCCCGGCTGCCAAATTCGAAACGTCCAGCGATTGCGCCCACATGAAAGCTGCCAGCACGGAAAGCTGTAGCTGGTTTTCACTGTCCCTTGGAGCTGCATTCGCTGCCGCACAGTCATTCGTGTTCTGCAAAAGCTTGGCTTGGGAATGGGGCAACACTGTGTATCTCTCTCTGGCAGAGCCCGGCTGCCAAATTCGAAACGTCCAGCGATTGCACCCACACGAAAGCTGCCAGCATGGAAAGCTGTAGCTGGTTTTCACTGTCCCTTGGAACTGCATTCGCTGCCGCACAGTCATTCATGTTCTGCGAAAGCTTGGCTTGGTAATGGGGCAACACTCTGTATCTCTCTCTGGCAGAGCCCGGCTGCCAAATTCGAAACGTCCAGCGATTGCGCCCACACGAAAGCTGCCAGCACGGAAAGCTGTAGCTGGTTTTCACTGTCCCTTGGAACTGCATTCGCTGCCGCACAGTCATTCGTGTTCTGCAAAAGCTTGGCTTGGTAATGGGGCAACACTGTGTATCTCTCTCTGGCAGAGCCCGGCTGCCAAATTCGAAACGTCCAGCGACTGCGCCCACACGAAAGCTGCCAGCACGGAAAGCTGTAGCTGGTTTTCACTGTCCCTTGGAACTGCATTCGCTGCCGCACAGTCATTCGTGTTCTGCGAAAGCTTGGCTTGGTAATGGGGCAACACTGTGTACCTATCGCTGCCAGGGCCCAGCTGCCAAATTCGAAACGTCCAGCGATGGTGCCCACACGAAAGCTGCCAGCACGGAAAGCTGTAGCTGGTTTTCACTGTCCCTTGGAACTGCATTCGCTGCCGCACAGTCATTCGTGTTCTGCAAAAGCTTGGCTTGGTAATGGGGCAACACTGTGTACCTCTCTCTGGCAGAGCCCGGCTGCCAAATTCGAAACGTCCAGCGATTGCGCCCACACGAAAGCTGCCAGCACGGAAAGCTGTAGCTGGTTTTCACTGTCCCTTGGAACTGCATTCGCTGCCGCACAGTCATTCGTGTTCTGCAAAAGCTTGGCTTGGTAATGGGGCAACACTCTGTACCTCTCTCTCGCACAGCACGGCTGCCAAATTCGAAACGTCCCGCGATTGCGCCCACACGAAAGCTGCCAGCACGGAAAGCCGTAGCTGGTTTTCACTGTCCCTTGGAACTGCATTCGCTGCCGCACAGTCATTCGTGTTCTGCAAAAGCTTGGGTTAGTAATGGGGCAACACTGTGTATCTCTCTCTGGCAGAGCCCGGCTGCCAAATTCGAAACGTCCAGCGATTGCGCCCACACGAAAGCTGCCAGCACGGAAAGCTGTAGCTGGTTTTCACTGTCCCTTGGAACTGCATTCGCTGCCGCACAGTCATTCGTGTTCTGCAAAAGCTTGGCTTGGTAATGGGGCAACACTGTGTACCTCTCTCTGGCAGAGCCCGGCTGCCAAATTCGAAACGTCCAGCGATTGCGCCCACACGAAAGCTGCCAGCACGGAAAGCTGTAGCTGGTTTTCACTGTCCCTTGGAACTGCATTCGCTGCCGCACAGTCATTCGTGTTCTGCAAAAGCTTGGCTTGGTAATGGGGCAACACTCTGTACCTCTCTCTCGCACAGCACGCCTGCCAAATTCGAAAGGTCCAGCGATTGCGCCCACACGAAAGCTGCCAGCACGGAAAGCTGTAGCTGGTTTTCACTGTCCCTTGGAACTGCATTCGCTGCCGCACAGTCATTCGTGTTCTGCAAAAGCTTGGCTTGGTAATGGGGCAACACTCTGTATCTCTCTCTGGCAGAGCCCGGCTGCCAAATTCGAAACGTCCAGCGATTGCGCCCACACGAAAGCTGCCAGCACGGAAAGCTGTAGCTGGTTTTCACTGTCCCTTGGAACTGCATTCGCTGCCGCACAGTCATTCGTGTTCTGCAAAAGCTTGGCTTGGTAATGGGGCAACACTCTGTACCTCTCGCTCGCACAGCACGCCTGCCAAATTCGAAAGGTCCAGCGATTGCGCCCACACGAAAGCTGCCAGCACGGAAAGCTGTAGCTGGTTTTCACTGTGCCTTGGAACTGCATTCGCTGCCGCACAGTCATTTGTGTTCTGCAAAAGCTTGGCTTGGTAATGGGGCAACACTGTGTATCTCTCTCTGGCAGAGCCCGGCTGCCAAATTCGAAATGTCCAGCGATTGCGCCCACACGAAAGCTGCCAGCACGGAAAGCTGTAGCTGGTTTTCACTGTCCCTTGGAACTGCATTCACTGCCGCACAGTCATTCGTGTTCTGCAAAAGCTTGCCTTGGTATTGGGTCAACACTGTGTACCTCTCTCTGCCAGGGCCCAGCTGCCAAATTCGAAACGTCCAGCGATTGCGCCCACACGAAAGCTGCCAGCACGGAAAGCTGTAGCTGGTTTTCACTGTCCCTTGGAACTGCATTCGCTGCCGCACAGTCATTCGTGTTCTGCAAAAGCTTGGCTTGGTAATGGGGCAACACTGTGTATCTCTCTCTGGCAGAGCCCGGCTGCCAAATTCGAAACGTCCAGCGATTGCGCCCACACGAAAGCTGCCAGCACGGAAAGCTGTAGCTGGTTTTCACTGTCCCTTGGAACTGCATTCGCTGCCGCACAGTCATTCGTGTTCTGCAAAAGCTTGGCTTGGGAATGGGGCAACACTGTGTATCTCTGGCAGAGCCCGGCTGCCAAATTCGAAACGTCCCGCGATTGCGCCCACACGAAAGCTGCCAGCACGGAAAGCTGTAGCTGGTTTTCACTGTCCCTTGGAACTGCATTCGCTGCCGCACAGTCATTCGTGTTCTGCAAAAGCTTGGGTTAGTAATGGGGCAACACTGTGTATCTCTCTCTGGCAGAGCCCGGCTGCCAAATTCGAAACGTCCCGCGATTGCGCCCACACGAAAGCTGCCAGCACGGAAAGCTGTAGCTGGTTTTCACTGTCCCTTGGAACTGCATTCGCTGCCGCACAGTCATTCGTGTTCTGCAAAAGCTTGGCTTGGTAATGGGGCAACACTGTGTACCTCTCTCTGGCAGAGCCCGGCTGCCAAATTCGAAACGTCCAGCGATTGCGCCCACACGAAAGCTGCCAGCACGGAAAGCTGTAGCTGGTTTTCACTGTCCCTTGGAACTGCATTCGCTGCCGCACAGTCATTCGTGTTCTGCAAAAGCTTGGCTTGGTAATGGGGCAACACTCTGTATCTCTCTCTGGCAGAGCCCGGCTGCCAAATTCGAAACGTCCAGCGATTGCGCCCACACGAAAGCTGCCAGCACGGAAAGCTGTAGCTGGTTTTCACTGTCCCTTGGAACTGCATTCGCTGCCGCACAGTCATTCGTGTTCTGCAAAAGCTTGGCTTGGTAATGGGGCAACACTCTGTACCTCTCGCTCGCACAGCACGCCTGCCAAATTCGAAAGGTCCAGCAATTGCGCCCACACGAAAGCTGCCAGCACGGAAAGCTGTAGCTGGTTTTCACTGTCCCTTGGAACTGCATTCGCTGCCGCACAGTCATTCGTGTTCTGCAAAAGCTTGGCTTGGTAATGGGGCAACACTGTGTATCTCTCTCTGGCAGAGCCCGGCTGCCAAATTCGAAACGTCCAGCGATTGCGCCCACACGAAAGCTGCCAGCACGGAAAGCTGTAGCTGGTTTTCACTGTGCCTTGGAACTGCATTCGCTGCCGCACAGTCATTTGTGTTCTGCAAAAGCTTGGCTTGGTAATGGGGCAACACTGTGTATCTCTCTCTGGCAGAGCCCGGCTGCCAAATTCGAAATGTCCAGCGATTGCGCCCACACGAAAGCTGCCAGCACGGAAAGCTGTAGCTGGTTTTCACTGTCCCTTGGAACTGCATTCACTGCCGCACAGTCATTCGTGTTCTGCAAAAGCTTGCCTTGGTAATGGGTCAACACTGTGTACCTCTCTCTGCCAGGGCCCAGCTGCCAAATTCGAAACGTCCAGCGATTGCGCCCACACGAAAGCTGCCAGCACGGAAAGCTGTAGCTGGTTTTCACTGTCCCTTGGAACTGCATTCGCTGCCGCACAGTCATTCGTGTTCTGCAAAAGCTTGGCTTGGTAATGGGGCAACACTGTGTACCTCTCTCTGGCAGAGCCCGGCTGCCAAATTCGAAACGTCCAGCGATTGCGCCCACACGAAAGCTGCCAGCACGGAAAGCTGTAGCTGGTTTTCACTGTCCCTTGGAACTGCATTCGCTGCCGCACAGTCATTCGTGTTCTGCAAAAGCTTGGCTTGGTAATGGGGCAACACTGTGTATCTCTCTCTGGCAGAGCCCGGCTGCCAAATTCGAAACGTCCAGCGATTGCGCCCACACGAAAGCTGCCAGCACGGAAAGCTGTAGCTGGTTTTCACTGTCCCTTGGAACTGCATTCGCTGCCGCACAGTCATTCGTGTTCTGCAAAAGCTTGGCTTGGGAATGGGGCAACACTGTGTATCTCTCTCTGGCAGAGCCCGGCTGCCAAATTCGAAACGTCCCGCGATTGCGCCCACACGAAAGCTGCCAGCACGGAAAGCTGTAGCTGGTTTTCACTGTCCCTTGGAACTGCATTCGCTGCCGCACAGTCATTCGTGTTCTGCAAAAGCTTGGCTTGGTAATGGGGCAACACTGTGTATCTCTCTCTGGCAGAGCCCGGCTGCCAAATTCGAAACGTCCAGCGATTGCGCCCACACGAAAGCTGCCAGCACGGAAAGCTGTAGCTGGTTTTCACTGTCCCTTGGAACTGCATTCGCTGCCGCACAGTCATTCGTGTTCTGCAAAAGCTTGGCTTGGTAATGGGGCAACACTGTGTACCTCTCTCTGGCAGAGCCCGGCTGCCAAATTCGAAACGTCCCGCGATTGCGCCCACACGAAAGCTGCCAGCACGGAAAGCCGTAGCTGGTTTTCACTGTCCCTTGGAACTGCATTCGCTGCCGCACAGTCATTCGTGTTCTGCAAAAGCTTGGCTTGGTAATGGGGCAACACTCTGTACCTCTCTCTCGCACAGCACGCCTGCCAAATTCGAAAGGTCCAGCGATTGCGCCCACACGAAAGCTGCCAGCACGGAAAGCCGTAGCTGGTTTTCACTGTCCCTTGGAACTGCATTCGCTGCCGCACAGTCATTCGTGTTCTGCAAAAGCTTGGCTTGGTATTGGGGCAACACTGTGTACCTCTCTCTGGCAGAGCCCGGCTGCCAAATTCGAAACGTCCAGCGATTGCGCCCACACGAAAGCTGCCAGCACGGAAAGCTGTAGCTGGTTTTCACTGTCCCTTGGAACTGCATTCGCTGCCGCACAGTCATTCGTGTTCTGCAAAAGCTTGGCTTGGTAATGGGGCAACACTGTGTATCTCTCTCTGGCAGAGCCCGGCTGCCAAATTCGAAACGTCCAGCGATTGCGCCCACACGAAAGCTGCCAGCACGGAAAGCTGTAGCTGGTTTTCACTGTCCCTTGGAACTGCATTCGCTGCCGCACAGTCATTCGTGTTCTGCAAAAGCTTGGCTTGGGAATGGGGCAACACTGTGTATCTCTGGCAGAGCCCGGCTGCCAAATTCGAAACGTCCCGCGATTGCGCCCACACGAAAGCTGCCAGCACGGAAAGCTGTAGCTGGTTTTCACTGTCCCTTGGAACTGCATTCGCTGCCGCACAGTCATTCGTGTTCTGCAAAAGCTTGGGTTAGTAATGGGGCAACACTGTGTATCTCTCTCTGGCAGAGCCCGGCTGCCAAATTCGAAACGTCCAGCGATTGCGCCCACACGAAAGCTGCCAGCACGGAAAGCTGTAGCTGGTTTTCACTGTCCCTTGGAACTGCATTCGCTGCCGCACAGTCATTCGTGTTCTGCAAAAGCTTGGCTTGGTAATGGGGCAACACTGTGTACCTCTCTCTGGCAGAGCCCGGCTGCCAAATTCGAAACGTCCAGCGATTGCGCCCACACGAAAGCTGCCAGCACGGAAAGCTGTAGCTGGTTTTCACTGTCCCTTGGAACTGCATTCGCTGCCGCACAGTCATTCGTGTTCTGCAAAAGCTTGGCTTGGTAATGGGGCAACACTGTGTACCTCTCTCTGGCAGAGCCCGGCTGCCAAATTCGAAACGTCCAGCGATTGCGCCCACACGAAAGCTGCCAGCACGGAAAGCTGTAGCTGGTTTTCACTGTCCCTTGGAACTGCATTCGCTGCCGCACAGTCATTCGTGTTCTGCAAAAGCTTGGCTTGGGAATGGGGCAACACTGTGTACCTCTCTCTGGCAGAGCCCGGCTGCCAAATTCGAAACGTCCCGCGATTGCGCCCACACGAAAGCTGCCAGCACGGAAAGCCGTAGCTGGTTTTCACTGTCCCTTGGAACTGCATTCGCTGCCGCACAGTCATTCGTGTTCTGCAAAAGCTTGGCTTGGTAATGGGGCAACACTCTGTACCTCTCTCTCGCACAGCACGCCTGCCAAATTCGAAAGGTCCAGCGATTGCGCCCACACGAAAGCTGCCAGCACGGAAAGCCGTAGCTGGTTTTCACTGTCCCTTGGAACTGCATTCGCTGCCGCACAGTCATTCGTGTTCTGCAAAAGCTTGGCTTGGTAATGGGGCAACACTCTGTACCTCTCTCTGCCAGGGCCCAGCTGCCAAATTCGAAACGTCCAGCGATGGTGCCCACACGAAAGCTGCCAGCACGGAAAGCTGTAGCTGGTTTTCACTGTCCCTTGGAACTGCATTCGCTGCCGCACAGTCATTCGTGTTCTGCAAAAGCTTGGCTTGGTAATGGGGCAACACTGTGTATCTCTCTCTGGCAGAGCCCGGCTGCCAAATTCGAAACGTCCAGCGATTGCGCCCACACGAAAGCTGCCAGCACGGAAAGCTGTAGCTGGTTTTCACTGTCCCTTGGAACTGCATTCGCTGCCGCACAGTCATTCGTGTTCTGCGAAAGCTTGGCTTGGTAATGGGGCAACGCTGTGTACCTGTCGCTGCCAGGGCCCAGCTGCCAAATTCGAAACGTCCAGCGATGGTGCCCACACGAAAGCTGCCAGCACGGAAAGCTGTAGCTGGTTTTCACTGTCCCTTGGAACTGCATTCGCTGCCGCACAGTCATTCGTGTTCTGCAAAAGCTTGGCTTGGTAATGGGGCAACACTGTGTACCTCTCTCTGGCAGAGCCCGGCTGCCAAATTCGAAACGTCCAGCGATTGCGCCCACACGAAAGCTGCCAGCACGGAAAGCTGTAGCTGGTTTTCACTCTCCCTTGGAGCTGCATTCGCTGCCGCACAGTCATTCGTGTTCTGCAAAAGCTTGGCTTGGTAATGGGGCAACACTCTGTATCTCTCTCTGGCAGAGCCCGGCTGCCAAATTCGAAACGTCCAGCGATTGCGCCCACACGAAAGCTGCCAGCACGGAAAGCTGTAGCTGGTTTTCACTGTCCCTTGGAACTGCATTCGCTGCCGAACAGTCATTCGTGTTCTGCAAAAGCTTGGCTTGGTAATGGGGCAACACTGTGTACCTCTCTCTGGCAGAGCCCGGCTGCCAAATTCGAAACGTCCCGCGATTGCGCCCACACGAAAGCTGCCAGCACGGAAAGCCGTAGCTGGTTTTCACTGTCCCTTGGAACTGCATTCGCTGCCGCACAGTCATTCGTGTTCTGCAAAAGCTTGGCTTGGTAATGGGGCAACACTCTGTACCTCTCTCTCGCACAGCACGCCTGCCAAATTCGAAAGGTCCAGCGATTGCGCCCACACGAAAGCTGCCAGCACGGAAAGCTGTAGCTGGTTTTTACTGTCCCTTGGAACTGCATTCGCTGCCGCACAGTCATTCGTGTTCTGCAAAAGCTTGGCTTGGTAATGGGGCAACACTCTGTATCTCTCTCTCGCAGAGCCCGGCTGCCAAATTCGAAACGTCCAGCGATTGCGCCCACACGAAAGCTGCCAGCACGGAAAGCTGTAGCTGGTTTTCACTGTCCCTTGGAACTGCATTCGCTGCCGCACAGTCATTCGTGTTCTGCGAAAGCTTGGCTTGGTAATGGGGCAACACTCTGTATCTCTCTCTGCCAGGGCCCAGCTGCCAAATTCGAAACGTCCAGCGATTGCGCCCACACGAAAGCTGCCAGCACGGAAAGCTGTAGCTGGTTTTCACTGTCCCTTGGAACTGCATTCGCTGCCGCACAGTCATTCGTGTTCTGCAAAAGCTTGGCTTGGTAATGGGGCAACACTGTGTACCTCTCTCTGGCAGAGCCCGGCTGCCAAATTCGAAACGTCCCGCGATTGCGCCCACACGAAAGCTGCCAGCACGGAAAGCCGTAGCTGGTTTTCACTGTCCCTTGGAACTGCATTCGCTGCCGCACAGTCATTCGTGTTCTGCAAAAGCTTGGCTTGGTAATGGGGCAACACTGTGTACCTCTCTCTCGCACAGCACGCCTGCCAAATTCGAAAGGTCCAGCGATTGCGCCCACACGAAAGCTGCCAGCACGGAAAGCTGTAGCTGGTTTTCACTGTCCCTTGGAACTGCATTCGCTGCCGCACAGTCATTCGTGTTCTGCAAAAGCTTGGCTTGGTAATGGGGCAACACTGTGTACCTCTCTCTGGCAGAGCCCGGCTGCCAAATTCGAAACGTCCAGCGATTGCGCCCACACGAAAGCTGCCAGCACGGAAAGCTGTAGCTGGTTTTCACTCTCCCTTGGAGCTGCATTCGCTGCCGCACAGTCATTCGTGTTCTGCGAAAGCTTGGCTTGGTAATGGGGCAACACTCTGTATCTCTCTCTGGCAGAGCCCGGCTGCCAAATTCGAAACGTCCAGCGATTGCGCCCACACGAAAGCTGCCAGCACGGAAAGCCGTAGCTGGTTTTCACTGTCCCTTGGAACTGCATTCGCTGCCGCACAGTCATTCGTGTTCTGCGAAAGCTTGGCTTGGTAATGGGGCAACACTGTGTACCTCTCTCTGCCAGGGCCCAGCTGCCAAATTCGAAACGTCCAGCGATGGTGCCCACACGAAAGCTGCCAGCACGGAAAGCTGTAGCTGGTTTTCACTGTCCCTTGGAACTGCATTCGCTGCCGCACAGTCATTCGTGTTCTGCAAAAGCTTGGATTGGTAATGGGGCAACACTCTGTATCTCTCTCTCGCAGAGCCCGGCTGCCAAATTCGAAACGTCCAGCGATTGCGCCCACACGAAAGCTGCCAGCACGGAAAGCTGTAGCTGGTTTTCACTGTCCCTTGGAACTGCATTCGCTGCCGCACAGTCATTCGTGTTCTGCGAAAGCTTGGCTTGGTAATGGGGCAACACTCTGTACCTCTCTCTCGCACAGCACGCCTGCCAAATTCGAAAGGTCCAGCGATTGCGCCCACACGAAAGCTGCCAGCACGGAAAGCTGTAGCTGGTTTTCACTGTCCCTTGGAACTGCATTCGCTGCCGCACAGTCATTCGTGTTCTGCAAAAGCTTGGCTTGGTAATGGGGCAACACTCTGTATCTCTCTCTGGCAGAGCCCGGCTGCCAAATTCGAAACGTCCAGCGATTGCGCCCACACGAAAGCTGCCAGCACGGAAAGCTGTAGCTGGTTTTCACTGTCCCTTGGAACTGCATTCGCTGCCGCACAGTCATTCGTGTTCTGCAAAAGCTTGGCTTGGTAATGGGGCAACACTCTGTACCTCTCGCTCGCACAGCACGCCTGCCAAATTCGAAAGGTCCAGCGATTGCGCCCACACGAAAGCTGCCAGCACGGAAAGCTGTAGCTGGTTTTCACTGCCCCTTGGAACTGCATTCGCTGCCGCACAGTCATTCGTGTTCTGCAAAAGCTTGGCTTGGTAATGGGGCAACACTGTGTATCTCTCTCTGGCAGAGCCCGGCTGCCAAATTCGAAACGTCCAGCGATTGCGCCCACACGAAAGCTGCCAGCACGGAAAGCTGTAGCTGGTTTTCACTGTGCCTTGGAACTGCATTCGCTGCCGCACAGTCATTTGTGTTCTGCAAAAGCTTGGCTTGGTAATGGGGCAACACTGTGTATCTCTCTCTGGCAGAGCCCGGCTGCCAAATTCGAAATGTCCAGCGATTGCGCCCACACGAAAGCTGCCAGCACGGAAAGCTGTAGCTGGTTTTCACTGTCCCTTGGAACTGCATTCACTGCCGCACAGTCATTCGTGTTCTGCAAAAGCTTGCCTTGGTAATGGGTCAACACTGTGTACCTCTCTCTGCCAGGGCCCAGCTGCCAAATTCGAAACGTCCAGCGATTGCGCCCACACGAAAGCTGCCAGCACGGAAAGCTGTAGCTGGTTTTCACTGTCCCTTGGAACTGCATTCGCTGCCGCACAGTCATTCGTGTTCTGCAAAAGCTTGGCTTGGTAATGGGGCAACACTGTGTACCTCTCTCTGGCAGAGCCCGGCTGCCAAATTCGAAACGTCCAGCGATTGCGCCCACACGAAAGCTGCCAGCACGGAAAGCTGTAGCTGGTTTTCACTGTCCCTTGGAACTGCATTCGCTGCCGCACAGTCATTCGTGTTCTGCAAAAGCTTGGCTTGGTAATGGGGCAACACTGTGTATCTCTCTCTGGCAGAGCCCGGCTGCCAAATTCGAAACGTCCAGCGATTGCGCCCACACGAAAGCTGCCAGCACGGAAAGCTGTAGCTGGTTTTCACTGTCCCTTGGAACTGCATTCGCTGCCGCACAGTCATTCGTGTTCTGCAAAAGCTTGGCTTGGGAATGGGGCAACACTGTGTATCTCTGGCAGAGCCCGGCTGCCAAATTCGAAACGTCCCGCGATTGCGCCCACACGAAAGCTGCCAGCACGGAAAGCTGTAGCTGGTTTTCACTGTCCCTTGGAACTGCATTCGCTGCCGCACAGTCATTCGTGTTCTGCAAAAGCTTGGGTTAGTAATGGGGCAACACTGTGTATCTCTCTCTGGCAGAGCCCGGCTGCCAAATTCGAAACGTCCCGCGATTGCGCCCACACGAAAGCTGCCAGCACAGAAAGCTGTAGCTGGTTTTCACTGTCCCTTGGAACTGCATTCGCTGCCGCACAGTCATTCGTGTTCTGCAAAAGCTTGGCTTGGTAATGGGGCAACACTGTGTACCTCTCTCTGGCAGAGCCCGGCTGCCAAATTCGAAACGTCCAGCGATTGCGCCCACACGAAAGCTGCCAGCACGGAAAGCTGTAGCTGGTTTTCACTGTCCCTTGGAACTGCATTCGCTGCCGCACAGTCATTCGTGTTCTGCAAAAGCTTGGCTTGGTAATGGGGCAACACTCTGTACCTCTCTCTCGCACAGCACGCCTGCCAAATTCGAAAGGTCCAGCGATTGCGCCCACACGAAAGCTGCCAGCACGGAAAGCTGTAGCTGGTTTTCACTGTCCCTTGGAACTGCATTCGCTGCCGCACAGTCATTCGTGTTCTGCAAAAGCTTGGCTTGGTAATGGGGCAACACTCTGTATCTCTCTCTGGCAGAGCCCGGCTGCCAAATTCGAAACGTCCAGCGATTGCGCCCACACGAAAGCTGCCAGCACGGAAAGCTGTAGCTGGTTTTCACTGTCCCTTGGAACTGCATTCGCTGCCGCACAGTCATTCGTGTTCTGCAAAAGCTTGGCTTGGTAATGGGGCAACACTCTGTACCTCTCGCTCGCACAGCACGCCTGCCAAATTCGAAAGGTCCAGCGATTGCGCCCACACGAAAGCTGCCAGCACGGAAAGCTGTAGCTGGTTTTCACTGCCCCTTGGAACTGCATTCGCTGCCGCACAGTCATTTGTGTTCTGCAAAAGCTTGGCTTGGTAATGGGGCAACACTGTGTATCTCTCTCTGGCAGAGCCCGGCTGCCAAATTCGAAATGTCCAGCGATTGCGCCCACACGAAAGCTGCCAGCACGGAAAGCTGTAGCTGGTTTTCACTGTCCCTTGGAACTGCATTCGCTGCCGCACAGTCATTCGTGTTCTGCAAAAGCTTGCCTTGGTAATGGGTCAACACTGTGTACCTCTCTCTGCCAGGGCCCAGCTGCCAAATTCGAAACGTCCAGCGATTGCGCCCACACGAAAGCTGCCAGCACGGAAAGCTGTAGCTGGTTTTCACTGTCCCTTGGAACTGCATTCGCTGCCGCACAGTCATTCGTGTTCTGCAAAAGCTTGGCTTGGTAATGGGGCAACACTGTGTACCTCTCTCTGGCAGAGCCCGGCTGCCAAATTCGAAACGTCCAGCGATTGCGCCCACACGAAAGCTGCCAGCACGGAAAGCTGTAGCTGGTTTTCACTGTCCCTTGGAACTGCATTCGCTGCCGCACAGTCATTCGTGTTCTGCAAAAGCTTGGCTTGGTAATGGGGCAACACTGTGTATCTCTCTCTGGCAGAGCCCGGCTGCCAAATTCGAAACGTCCAGCGATTGCGCCCACACGAAAGCTGCCAGCACGGAAAGCTGTAGCTGGTTTTCACTGTCCCTTGGAACTGCATTCGCTGCCGCACAGTCATTCGTGTTCTGCAAAAGCTTGGCTTGGTAATGGGGCAACACTGTGTACCTCTCTCTGGCAGAGCCCGGCTGCCAAATTCGAAACGTCCAGCGATTGCGCCCACACGAAAGCTGCCAGCACGGAAAGCTGTAGCTGGTTTTCACTGTCCCTTGGAACTGCATTCGCTGCCGCACAGTCATTCGTGTTCTGCAAAAGCTTGGCTTGGGAATGGGGCAACACTGTGTACCTCTCTCTGGCAGAGCCCGGCTGCCAAATTCGAAACGTCCCGCGATTGCGCCCACACGAAAGCTGCCAGCACGGAAAGCCGTAGCTGGTTTTCACTGTCCCTTGGAACTGCATTCGCTGCCGCACAGTCATTCGTGTTCTGCAAAAGCTTGGCTTGGTAATGGGGCAACACTCTGTACCTCTCTCTCGCACAGCACGCCTGCCAAATTCGAAAGGTCCAGCGATTGCGCCCACACGAAAGCTGCCAGCACGGAAAGCCGTAGCTGGTTTTCACTGTCCCTTGGAACTGCATTCGCTGCCGCACAGTCATTCGTGTTCTGCAAAAGCTTGGCTTGGTAATGGGGCAACACTCTGTACCTCTCTCTGCCAGTGCCCAGCTGCCAAATTCGAAACGTCCAGCGATGGTGCCCACACGAAAGCTGCCAGCACGGAAAGCTGTAGCTGGTTTTCACTGTCCCTTGGAACTGCATTCGCTGCCGCACAGTCATTCGTGTTCTGCAAAAGCTTGGCTTGGTAATGGGGCAACACTGTGTATCTCTCTCTGGCAGAGCCCGGCTGCCAAATTCGAAACGTCCCGCGATTGCGCCCACACGAAAGCTGCCAGCACGGAAAGCTGTAGCTGGTTTTCACTGTCCCTTGGAACTGCATTCGCTGCCGCACAGTCATTCGTGTTCTGCGAAAGCTTGGCTTGGTAATGGGGCAACGCTGTGTACCTGTCGCTGCCAGGGCCCAGCTGCCAAATTCGAAACGTCCAGCGATGGTGCCCACACGAAAGCTGCCAGCACGGAAAGCTGTAGCTGGTTTTCACTGTCCCTTGGAACTGCATTCGCTGCCGCACAGTCATTCGTGTTCTGCAAAAGCTTGGCTTGGTAATGGGGCAACACTGTGTACCTCTCTCTGGCAGAGCCCGGCTGCCAAATTCGAAACGTCCAGCGATTGCGCCCACACGAAAGCTGCCAGCACGGAAAGCTGTAGCTGGTTTTCACTCTCCCTTGGAGCTGCATTCGCTGCCGCACAGTCATTCGTGTTCTGCAAAAGCTTGGCTTGGTAATGGGGCAACACTCTGTATCTCTCTCTGGCAGAGCCCGGCTGCCAAATTCGAAACGTCCAGCGATTGCGCCCACACGAAAGCTGCCAGCACGGAAAGCTGTAGCTGGTTTTCACTGTCCCTTGGAACTGCATTCGCTGCCGAACAGTCATTCGTGTTCAGCAAAAGCTTGGCTTGGTAATGGGGCAACACTGTGTACCTCTCTCTGGCAGAGCCCGGCTGCCAAATTCGAAACGTCCCGCGATTGCGCCCACACGAAAGCTGCCAGCACGGAAAGCCGTAGCTGGTTTTCACTGTCCCTTGGAACTGCATTCGCTGCCGCACAGTCATTCGTGTTCTGCAAAAGCTTGGCTTGGTAATGGGGCAACACTCTGTACCTCTCTCTCGCACAGCACGCCTGCCAAATTCGAAAGGTCCAGCGATTGCGCCCACACGAAAGCTGCCAGCACGGAAAGCTGTAGCTGGTTTTTACTGTCCCTTGGAACTGCATTCGCTGCCGCACAGTCATTCGTGTTCTGCAAAAGCTTGGCTTGGTAATGGGGCAACACTCTGTATCTCTCTCTCGCAGAGCCCGGCTGCCAAATTCGAAACGTCCAGCGATTGCGCCCACACGAAAGCTGCCAGCACGGAAAGCTGTAGCTGGTTTTCACTGTCCCTTGGAACTGCATTCGCTGCCGCACAGTCATTCGTGTTCTGCGAAAGCTTGGCTTGGTAATGGGGCAACACTGTGTACCTCTCTCTGCCAGGGCCCAGCTGCCAAATTCGAAACGTCCAGCGATGGTGCCCACACGAAAGCTGCCAGCACGGAAAGCTGTAGCTGGTTTTCACTGTCCCTTGGAACTGCATTCGCTGCCGCACAGTCATTCGTGTTCTGCAAAAGCTTGGCTTGGTAATGGGGCAACACTGTGTATCTCTCTCTGGCAGAGCCCGGCTGCCAAATTCGAAACGTCCCGCGATTGCGCCCACACGAAAGCTGCCAGCACGGAAAGCCGTAGCTGGTTTTCACTGTCCCTTGGAACTGCATTCGCTGCCGCACAGTCATTCGTGTTCTGCAAAAGCTTGGCTTGGTAATGGGGCAACACTCTGTACCTCTCTCTCGCACAGCACGCCTGCCAAATTCGAAAGGTCCAGCGATTGCGCCCACACGAAAGCTGCCAGCACGGAAAGCTGTAGCTGGTTTTTACTGTCCCTTGGAACTGCATTCGCTGCCGCACAGTCATTCGTGTTCTGCAAAAGCTTGGATTGGTAATGGGGCAACACTCTGTATCTCTCTCTCGCAGAGCCCGGCTGCCAAATTCGAAACGTCCAGCGATTGCGCCCACACGAAAGCTGCCAGCACGGAAAGCTGTAGCTGGTTTTCACTGTCCCTTGGAACTGCATTCGCTGCCGCACAGTCATTCGTGTTCTGCGAAAGCTTGGCTTGGTAATGGGGCAACACTCTGTATCTCTCTCTGCCAGGGCCCAGCTGCCAAATTCGAAACGTCCAGCGATGGTGCCCACACGAAAGCTGCCAGCACGGAAAGCTGTAGCTGGTTTTCACTGTCCCTTGGAACTGCATTCGCTGCCGGACAGTCATTCGTGTTCTGCAAAAGCTTGGCTTGGTAATGGGGCAACACTGTGTACCTCTCTCTGGCAGAGCCCGGCTGCCAAATTCGAAACGTCCCGCGATTGCGCCCACAGGAAAGCTGCCAGCACGGAAAGCCGTAGCTGGTTTTCACTGTCCCTTGGAACTGCATTCGCTGCCGCACAGTCATTCGTGTTCTGCAAAAGCTTGGCTTGGTAATGGGGCAACACTGTGTACCTCTCTCTCGCACAGCACGCCTGCCAAATTCGAAACGTCCAGCGATTGCGCCCACATGAAAGCTGCCAGCACGGAAAGCTGTAGCTGGTTTTCACTGTCCCTTGGAACTGCATTCGCTGCCGCACAGTCATTCGTGTTCTGCAAAAGCTTGGCTTGGTAATGGGGCAACACTGTGTATCTCTCTCTGGCAGAGCCCGGCTGCCAAATTCGAAACGTCCAGCGATTGCGCCCACACGAAAGCTGCCAGCACGGAAAGCTGTAGCTGGTTTTCACTGTGCCTTGGAACTGCATTCGCTGCCGCACAGTCATTCGTGTTCTGCAAAAGCTTGGCTTGGTAATGGGGCAGCACTCTGTATCTCTCTCTGGCAGAGCCCGGTTGCCAAATTCGAAATGTCCAGCGATTGCGCCCACACGAAAGCTGCCAGCACGGAAAGCTGTAGCTGGTTTTCACTGTCCCTTGGAACTGCATTCGCTGCCGCACAGTCATTCGTGTTCTGCGAAAGCTTGGCTTGGTAATGGGGCAACACTCTGTATCTCTCTCTGCCAGGGCCCAGCTGCCAAATTCGAAACGTCCAGCGATGGTGCCCACACGAAAGCTGCCAGCACGGAAAGCTGTAGCTGGTTTTCACTGTCCCTTGGAACTGCATTCGCTGCCGCACAGTCATTCGTGTTCTGCAAAAGCTTGGCTTGGTAATGGGGCAACACTGTGTACCTCTCTCTGGCAGAGCCCGGCTGCCAAATTCGAAACGTCCCGCGATTGCGCCCACACGAAAGCTGCCAGCACGGAAAGCCGTAGCTGGTTTTCACTGTCCCTTGGAACTGCATTCGCTGCCGCACAGTCATTCGTGTTCTGCAAAAGCTTGGCTTGGTAATGGGGCAACACTGTGTACCTCTCTCTCGCACAGCACGCCTGCCAAATTCGAAAGGTCCAGCGATTGCGCCCACACGAAAGCTGCCAGCACGGAAAGCTGTAGCTGGTTTTCACTGTGCCTTGGAACTGCATTCGCTGCCGCACAGTCATTCGTGTTCTGCAAAAGCTTGGCTTGGTAATGGGGCAACACTGTGTACCTCTCTCTGGCAGAGCCCGGCTGCCAAATTCGAAACGTCCAGCGATTGCGCCCACACGAAAGCTGCCAGCACGGAAAGCTGTAGCTGGTTTTCACTCTCCCTTGGAGCTGCATTCGCTGCCGCACAGTCATTCGTGTTCTGCAAAAGCTTGGCTTGGTAATGGGGCAACACTCTGTATCTCTCTCTGGCAGAGCCCGGCTGCCAATTTCGAAACGTCCAGCGATTGCGCCCACACGAAAGCTGCCAGCACGGAAAGCCGTAGCTGGTTTTCACTGTCCCTTGGAACTGCATTCGCTGCCGCACAGTCATTCGTGTTCTGCAAAGGCTTGGCTTGGTAATGGGGCAACACTTTTTATCTCTCTCTGCCAGGGCCCGGCTGCCAAATTCGAAACGTCCAGCGATTGCGCCCACACGAAAGCTGCCAGCACGGAAAGCTGTATCTGGTTTTCACTGTCCCTTGGAACTGCATTCGCTGCCGCACAGTCATTCGTGTTCTGCAAAAGCTTGGCTTGGTAATGGGGCAACACTCTGTACCTCTCTCTGCCAGGGCCCAGCTGCCAAATTCGAAACGTCCAGCGATGGTGCCCACACGAAAGCTGCCAGCACGGAAAGCTGTAGCTGGTTTTCACTGTCCCTTGGAACTGCATTCGCTGCCGCACAGTCATTCGTGTTCTGCAAAAGCTTGGCTTGGTAATGGGGCAACACTGTGTACCTCTCTCTGGCAGAGCCCGGCTGCCAAATTCGAAACGTCCAGCGATGGTGCCCACACGAAAGCTGCCAGCACGGAAAGCTGTAGCTGGTTTTCACTGTCCCTTGGAACTGCATTCGCTGCCGCACAGTCATTCGTGTTCTGCAAAAGCTTGGCTTGGTAATGGGGCAACACTGTGTATCTCTCTCTGGCAGAGCCCGGCTGCCAAATTCGAAACGTCCAGCGATTGCGCCCACACGAAAGCTGCCAGCACGGAAAGCTGTAGCTGGTTTTCACTGTCCCTTGGAACTGCATTCGCTGCCGCACAGTCATTCGTGTTCTGCAAAAGCTTGGCTTGGTAATGGGGCAACACTGTGTACCTCTCTCTGGCAGAGCCCGGCTGCCAAATTCGAAACGTCCAGCGATTGCGCCCACACGAAAGCTGCCAGCACGGAAAGCTGTAGCTGGTTTTCACTGTCCCTTGGAACTGCATTCGCTGCCGCACAGTCATTCGTGTTCTGCGAAAGCTTGGCTTGGTAATGGGGCTACACTGTGTACCTATCGCTGCCAGGGCCCAGCTGCCAAATTCGAAACGTCCAGCGATGGTGCCCACATGAAAGCTGCCAGCACGGAAAGCTGTAGCTGGTTTTCACTGTCCCTTGGAACTGCATTCGCTGCCGCACAGTCATTCGTGTTCTGCAAAAGCTTGGCTTGGTAATGGGGCAACACTGTGTACCTCTCTCTGGCAGAGCCCGGCTGCCAAATTCGAAACGTCCAGCGATTGCGCCCACACGAAAGCTGCCAGCACGGAAAGCTGTAGCTGGTTTTCACTCTCCCTTGGAGCTGCATTCGCTGCCGCACAGTCATTCGTGTTCTGCAAAAGCTTGGCTTGGTAATGGGGCAACACTCTGTATCTCTCTCTGGCAGAGCCCGGCTGCCAAATTCAAAACGTCCCGCGATTGCGCCCACACGAAAGCTGCCAGCACGGAAAGCCGTAGCTGGTTTTCACTGTCCCTTGGAACTCAATTCGCTGCCGCACAGTCATTCGTGTTCTGCAAAAGCTTGGCTTGGTAATGGGGCAACACTCTGTATCTCTCTCTGGCAGAGCCCGGCTGCCAAATTCGAAAGGTCCAGCGATTGCGCCCACACGAAAGCTGCCAGCACGGAAAGCTGTAGCTGGTTTTTACTGTCCCTTGGAACTGCATTCGCTGCCGCACAGTCATTCGTGTTCTGCAAAAGCTTGGCTTGGTAATGGGGCAACACTCTGTATCTCTCTCTCGCAGAGCCCGGCTGCCAAATTCGAAACGTCCAGCGATTGCGCCCACACGAAAGCTGCCAGCACGGAAAGCTGTAGCTGGTTTTCACTGTCCCTTGGAACTGCATTCGCTGCCGCACAGTCATTCGTGTTCTGCAAAAGCTTGGCTTGGTAATGGGGCAACAATTTTTATCTCTCTCTGCCAGGGCCCGGCTGCCAAATTCGAAACGTCCAGCGATTGCGCCCACACGAAAGCTGCCAGCACGGAAAGCTGTAGCTGATTTCCACTGTCCCTTGGAACTGCATTCGCTGCCGCACAGTCATTCGTGTTCTGCAAAAGCTTGGCTTGGTAATGGGGCAACACTGTGTACCTCTCTCTGGCAGAGCCCGGCTGCCAAATTCGAAACGTCCCGCGATTGCGCCCACACGAAAGCTGCCAGCACGGAAAGCTGTAGCTGGTTTTCACTGCCCCTTGGAACTGCATTCGCTGCCGCACAGTCATTCGTGTTCTGCAAAAGCTTGGCTTGGTAATGGGGCAACACTGTGTACCTCTCTCTGGCAGAGCCCGGCTGCCAAATTCGAAACGTCCAGCGATTGCGCCCACACGAAAGCTGCCAGCACGGAAAGCCGTAGCTGGTTTTCACTGTCCCTTGGAACTGCATTCGCTGCCGCACAGTCATTCGTGTTCTGCAAAAGCTTGGCTTGGTAATGGGGCAACACTCTGTATCTCTCTCTGGCAGAGCCCGGCTGCCAAATTCGAAACGTCCAGCGATTGCGCCCACACGAAAGCTGCCAGCACGGAAAGCTGTAGCTGGTTTTCACTGTCCCTTGGAACTGCATTCGCTGCCGCACAGTCATTCGTGTTCTGCAAAAGCTTGGCTTGGTAATGGGGCAACACTCTGTACCTCTCTCTCGCACAGCACGCCTGCCAAATTCGAAAGGTCCAGCGATTGCGCCCACACGAAAGCTGCCAGCACGGAAAGCTGTAGCTGGTTTTCACTGTCCCTTGGAACTGCATTCGCTGCCGCACAGTCATTCGTGTTCTGCAAAAGCTTGGCTTGGTAATGGGGCAACACTCTGTATCTCTCTCTCGCAGAGCCCGGCTGCCAAATTCGAAACGTCCAGCGATTGCGCCCACACGAAAGCTGCCAGCACGGAAAGCTGTAGCTGGTTTTCACTGTCCCTTGGAACTGCATTCGCTGCCGCACAGTCATTCGTGTTTTGCGAAAGCTTGGCTTGGTAATGGGGCAACACTCTGTATCTCTCTCTGCCAGGGCCCAGCTGCCAAATTCGAAACGTCCAGCGATGGTGCCCACACGAAAGCTGCCAGCACGGAAAGCTGTAGCTGGTTTTCACTGTCCCTTGGAACTGCATTCGCTGCCGGACAGTCATTCGTGTTCTGCAAAAGCTTGGCTTGGTAATGGGGCAACACTGTGTACCTCTCTCTGGCAGAGCCCGGCTGCCAAATTCGAAACATCCAGCGATTGCGCCCACACGAAAGCTGCCAGCACGGAAAGCCGTAGCTGGTTTTCACTGTCCCTTGGAACTGCATTCGCTGCCGCACAGTCATTCGTGTTCTGCAAAAGCTTGGCTTGGTAATGGGGCAACACTCTGTATCTCTCTCTGGCAGAGCCCGGCTGCCAAATTCGAAACGTCCAGCGATTGCGCCCACACGAAAGCTGCCAGCACGGAAAGCTGTAGCTGGTTTTCACTGTCCCTTGGAACTGCATTCGCTGCCGAACAGTCATTCGTGTTCTGCAAAAGCTTGGGTTAGTAATGGGGCAACACTGTGTATCTCTCTCTGGCAGAGCCCGGCTGCCAAATTCGAAATGTCCAGCGATTGCGCCCACACGAAAGCTGCCAGCACGGAAAGCTGTAGCTGGTTTTCACTGTCCCTTGGAACTGCATTCGCTGCCGCACAGTCATTCGTGTTCTGCAAAAGCTTGGGTTAGTAATGGGGCAACACTGTGTATCTCTCTCTGGCAGAGCCCGGCTGCCAAATTCGAAATGTCCAGCGATTGCGCCCACACGAAAGCTGCCAGCACGGAAAGCTGTAGCTGGTTTTCACTGTCCCTTGGAACTGCATTCGCTGCCGCACAGTCATTCGTGTTCTGCGAAAGCTTGGCTTGGTAATGGGGCAACACTGTGTACCTCTCTCTGCCAGGGCCCAGCTGCCAAATTCGAAACGTCCAGCGATGGTGCCCACACGAAAGCTGCCAGCACGGAAAGCTGTAGCTGGTTTTCACTGTCCCTTGGAACTGCATTCGCTGCCGAACAGTCATTCGTGTTCTGCAAAAGCTTGGCTTGGTAATGGGGCAACACTGTGTACCTCTCTCTGGCAGAGCCCGGCTGCCAAATTCGAAACGTCCAGCGATTGCGCCCACACGAAAGCTGCCAGCACGGAAAGCTGTAGCTGGTTTTCACTGTCCCTTGGAACTGCATTCGCTGCCGCACAGTCATTCGTGTTCTGCAAAAGCTTGGCTTGGTAATGGGGCAACACTCTGTACCTCTCTCTCGCACAGCACGCCTGCCAAATTCGAAAGGTCCAGCGATTGCGCCCACACGAAAGCTGCCAGCACGGAAAGCTGTAGCTGGTTTTCACTGTCCCTTGGAACTGCATTCGCTGCCGCACAGTCATTCGTGTTCTGCAAAAGCTTGGCTTGGTAATGGGGCAACACTCTGTATCTCTCTCTCGCAGAGCCCGGCTGCCAAATTCGAAACGTCCAGCGATTGCGCCCACACGAAAGCTGCCAGCACGGAAAGCTGTAGCTGGTTTTCACTGTCCCTTGGAACTGCATTCGCTGCCGCACAGTCATTCGTGTTCTGCGAAAGCTTGGCTTGGTAATGGGGCAACACTCTGTATCTCTCTCTGCCAGGGCCCAGGTGCCAAATTCGAAACGTCCAGCGATGGTGCCCACACGAAAGCTGCCAGCACGGAAAGCTGTAGCTGGTTTTCACTGTCCCTTGGAACTGCATTCGCTGCCGGACAGTCATTCGTGTTCTGCAAAAGCTTGGCTTGGTAATGGGGCAACACTGTGTACCTCTCTCTGGCAGAGCCCGGCTGCCAAATTCGAAACATCCAGCGATTGCGCCCACACGAAAGCTGCCAGCACGGAAAGCCGTAGCTGGTTTTCACTGTCCCTTGGAACTGCATTCGCTGCCGCACAGTCATTCGTGTTCTGCAAAAGCTTGGCTTGGTAATGGGGCAACACTCTGTATCTCTCTCTGGCAGAGCCCGGCTGCCAAATTCGAAACGTCCAGCGATTGCGCCCACACGAAAGCTGCCAGCACGGAAAGCTGTAGCTGGTTTTCACTGTCCCTTGGAACTGCATTCGCTGCCGAACAGTCATTCGTGTTCTGCAAAAGCTTGGGTTAGTAATGGGGCAACACTGTGTATCTCTCTCTGGCAGAGCCCGGCTGCCAAATTCGAAACGTCCAGCGATTGCGCCCACACGAAAGCTGCCAGCACGGAAAGCTGTAGCTGGTTTTCACTGTCCCTTGGAACTGCATTCGCTGCCGCACAGTCATTCGTGTTCTGCAAAAGCTTGGCTTGGTAATGGGGCAACACTCTGTACGTCTCTCTCGCACAGCACGCCTGCCAAATTCGAAAGGTCCAGCGATTGCGCCCACACGAAAGCTGCCAGCACGGAAAGCTGTAGCTGGTTTTCACTGTCCCTTGGAACTGCATTCGCTGCCGCACAGTCATTCGTGTTCTGCAAAAGCTTGGCTTGGTAATGGGGCAACACTCTGTATCTCTCTCTCGCAGAGCCCGGCTGCCAAATTCGAAACGTCCAGCGATTGCGCCCACACGAAAGCTGCCAGCACGGAAAGCTGTAGCTGGTTTTCACTGTCCCTTGGAACTGCATTCGCTGCCGCACAGTCATTCGTGTTCTGCGAAAGCTTGGCTTGGTAATGGGGCAACACTCTGTATCTCTCTCTGCCAGGGCCCAGCTGCCAAATTCGAAACGTCCAGCGATGGTGCCCACACGAAAGCTGCCAGCACGGAAAGCTGTAGCTGCTTTTCACTGTCCCTTGGAACTGCATTCGCTGCCGGACAGTCATTCGTTTTCTGCAAAAGCTTGGCTTGGTAATGGGGCAACACTGTGTACCTCTCTCTGGCAGAGCCCGGCTGCCAAATTCGAAACGTCCAGCGATTGCGCCCACACGAAAGCTGCCAGCACGGAAAGCTGTAGCTGGTTTTCACTGTGCCTTGGAACTGCATTCGCTGCCGCACAGTCATTCGTGTTCTGCAAAAGCTTGGCTTGGTAATGGGGCAACACTGTGTATCTCTCTCTGGCAGAGCCCGGCTGCCAAATTCGAAACGTCCAGCGATTGCGCCCACACGAAAGCTGCCAGCACGGAAAGCTGTAGCTGGTTTTCACTGTCCCTTGGAACTGCATTCGCTGCCGCACAGTCATTCGTGTTCTGCAAAAGCTTGGGTTAGTAATGGGGCAACACTGTGTATCTCTCTCTGGCAGAGCCCGGCTGCCAAATTCGAAACGTCCAGCGATTGCGCCCACACGAAAGCTGCCAGCACGGAAAGCTGTAGCTGGTTTTCACTGTCCCTTGGAACTGCATTCGCTGCCGCACAGTCATTCGTGTTCTGCAAAAGCTTGGCTTGGTAATGGGGCAACACTGTGTACCTCTCTCTGCCAGGGCCCAGCTGCCAAATTCGAAACGTCCAGCGATGGTGCCCACACGAAAGCTGCCAGCACGGAAAGCTGTAGCTGGTTTCCACTGTCCCTTGGAACTGCATTCGCTGCCGCACAGTCATTCGTGTTCTGCAAAAGCTTGGGTTAGTAATGGGGCAACACTGTGTATCTCTCTCTGGCAGAGCCCGGCTGCCAAATTCGAAACGTCCAGCGATTGCGCCCACACGAAAGCTGCCAGCACGGAAAGCTGTAGCTGGATTTCACTGTCCCTTGGAACTGCATTCGCTGCCGCACAGTCATTCGTGTTCTGCAAAAGCTTGGCTTGGTAATGGGGCAACAATTTTTATCTCTCTCTGCCAGGGCCCGGCTGCCAAATTCGAAACGTCCAGCGATTGCGCCCACACGAAAGCTGCCAGCACGGAAAGCTGTAGCTGATTTCCACTGTCCCTTGGAACTGCATTCGCTGCCGCACAGTCATTCGTGTTCTGCAAAAGCTTGGGTTAGTAATGGGGCAACACTGTGTACCTCTCTCTGGCAGAGCCCGGCTGCCAAATTCGAAATGTCCAGCGATTGCGCCCACACGAAAGCTGCCAGCACGGAAAGCTGTAGCTGGTTTTCACTCTCCCTTGGAGCTGCATTCGGTGCCGCACAGTCATTCGTGTTCTGCAAAAGCTTGGCTTGGTAATGGGGCAACACTGTGTATCTCTCTCTGGCAGAGCCCGGCTGCCAAATTCAAAACGTCCAGCGATTGCGCCCACACGAAAGCTGCCAGCACGGAAAGCTGTAGCTGGTTTTCACTGTCCCTTGGAACTGCATTCGCTGCCGCACAGTCATTCGTGTTCTGCAAAAGCTTGGCTTGGTAATGGGGCAACACTCTGTATCTCTCTCTCGCAGAGCCCGGCTGCCAAATTCGAAACGTCCAGCGATTGCGCCCACACGAAAGCTGCCAGCACGGAAAGCTGTTGCTGGTTTTCACTGTCCCTTGGAACTGCATTCGCTGCCGCACAGTCATTCGTGTTCTGCGAAAGCTTGGCTTGGTAATGGGGCAACACTCTGTATCTCTCTCTGCCAGGGCCCAGCGGCCAAATTCGAAACGTCCAGCGATGGTGCCCACACGAAAGCTGCCAGCACGGAAAGCTGTAGCTGGTTTTCACTGTCCCTTGGAACTGCATTCGCTGCCGCACAGTCATTCGTGTTCTGCAAAAGCTTGGCTTGGTAATGGGGCAACACTGTGTACCTCTCTCTGGCAGAGCCCGGCTGCCAAATTCGAAACATCCAGCGATTGCGCCCACACGAAAGCTGCCAGCACGGAAAGCCGTAGCTGGTTTTCACTGTCCCTTGGAACTGCATTCGCTGCCGCACAGTCATTCGTGTTCTGCAAAAGCTTGGCTTGGTAATGGGGCAACACTCTGTATCTCTCTCTGGCAGAGCCCGGCTGCCAAATTCGAAACGTCCAGCGATTGCGCCCACACGAAAGCTGCCAGCACGGAAAGCTGTAGCTGGTTTTCACTGTCCCTTGGAACTGCATTCGCTGCCGCACAGTCATTCGTGTTCTGCAAAAGCTTGGGTTAGTAATGGGGCAACACTGTGTATCTCTCTCTGGCAGAGCCCGGCTGCCAAATTCGAAACGTCCAGCGATTGCGCCCACACGAAAGCTGCCAGCACGGAAAGCTGTAGCTGGTTTTCACTGTCCCTTGGAACTGCATTCGCTGCCGCACAGTCATTCGTGTTCTGCGAAAGCTTGGCTTGGTAATGGGGCAACACTGTGTACCTCTCTCTGCCAGGGCCCAGCTGCCAAATTCGAAACGTCCAGCGATGGTGCCCACACGAAAGCTGCCAGCACGGAAAGCTGTAGCTGGTTTTCACTGTCCCTTGGAACTGCATTCGCTGCCGAACAGTCATTCGTGTTCTGCAAAAGCTTGGCTTGGTAATGGGGCAACACTCTGTACCTCTCTCTCGCACAGCACGCCTGCCAAATTCGAAAGGTCCAGCGATTGCGCCCACACGAAAGCTGCCAGCACGGAAAGCTGTAGCTGGTTTTCACTGTCCCTTGGAACTGCATTCGCTGCCGCACAGTCATTCGTGTTCTGCAAAAGCTTGGCTTGGTAATGGGGCAACACTGTGTACCTCTCTCTGGCAGAGCCCGGCTGCCAAATTCGAAACGTCCAGCGATTGCGCCCACACGAAAGCTGCCAGCACGGAAAGCTGTAGCTGGTTTTCACTGTGCCTTGGAACTGCATTCGCTGCCGCACAGTCATTCGTGTTCTGCAAAAGCTTGGCTTGGTAATGGGGCAACACTGTGTATCTCTCTCTGGCAGAGCCCGGCTGCCAAATTCGAAACGTCCAGCGATTGCGCCCACACGAAAGCTGCCAGCACGGAAAGCTGTAGCTGGTTTTCACTGCCCCTTGGAACTGCATTCGCTGCCGCACAGTCATTCGTGTTCTGCAAAAGCTTGGCTTGGTAATGGGGCAACACTCTGTATCTCTCTCTGGCAGAGCCCGGCTGCCAAATTCGAAACGTCCAGCGATTGCGCCCACACGAAAGCTGCCAGCACGGAAAGCTGTAGCTGGTTTTCACTGTCCCTTGGAACTGCATTCGCTGCCGCACAGTCATTCGTGTTCTGCAAAAGCTTGGCTTGGTAATGGGGCAACACTGTGTACCTCTCTCTGCCAGGGCCCAGCTGCCAAATTCGAAACGTCCAGCGATGGTGCCCACACGAAAGCTGCCAGCACGGAAAGCTGTAGCTGGTTTTCACTGCCCCTTGGAACTGCATTCGCTGCCGCACAGTCATTCGTGTTCTGCAAAAGCTTGGCTTGGTAATGGGGCAACACTGTGTATCTCTCTCTGGCAGAGCCCGGCTGCCAAATTCGAAACGTCCAGCGATGGTGCCCACACGAAAGCTGCCAGCACGGAAAGCTGTAGCTGGTTTCCACTGTCCCTTGGAACTGCATTCGCTGCCGCACAGTCATTCGTGTTCTGCAAAAGCTTGGGTTAGTAATGGGGCAACACTGTGTATCTCTCTCTGGCAGAGCCCGGCTGCCAAATTCGAAATGTCCAGCGATTGCGCCCACACGAAAGCTGCCAGCACGGAAAGCTGTAGCTGGTTTTCACTGTCCCTTGGAACTGCATTCGCTGCCGCACAGTCATTCGTGTTCTGCGAAAGCTTGGCTTGGTAATGGGGCAACACTGTGTACCTCTCTCTGCCAGGGCCCAGCTGCCAAATTCGAAACGTCCAGCGATTGCGCCCACACGAAAGCTGCCAGCACGGAAAGCTGTAGCTGGTTTTCACTGTCCCTTGGAACTGCATTCGCTGCCGCACAGTCATTCGTGTTCTGCAAAAGCTTGGCTTGGTAATGGGGCAACACTCTGTATCTCTCTCTCGCAGAGCCCGGCTGCCAAATTCGAAACGTCCAGCGATTGCGCCCACACGAAAGCTGCCAGCACGGAAAGCTGTAGCTGGTTTTCACTGTCCCTTGGAACTGCATTCGCTGCCGGACAGTCATTCGTTTTCTGCAAAAGCTTGGCTTGGTAATGGGGCAACACTGTGTACCTCTCTCTGGCAGAGCCCGGCTGCCAAATTCGAAACGTCCAGCGATTGCGCCCACACGAAAGCTGCCAGCACGGAAAGCTGTAGCTGGTTTTCACTGTCCCTTGGAACTGCATTCGCTGCCGCACAGTCATTCGTGTTCTGCAAAAGCTTGGCTTGGTAATGGGGCAACACTGCGTATCTCTCTCTGCCAGGGCCCGGCTGCCAAATTCGAAACGTCCAGCGATTGCGCCCACACGAAAGCTGCCAGCACGGAAAGCTGTAGCTGGTTTTCACTGCCCCTTGGAACTGCATTCGCTGCCGCACAGTCATTCGTGTTCTGCAAAAGCTTGGCTTGGTAATGGGGCAACACTGTGTATCTCTCTCTGGCAGAGCCCGGCTGCCAAATTCGAAACGTCCAGCGATTGCGCCCACACGAAAGCTGCCAGCACGGAAAGCTGTAGCTGGTTTTCACTGCCCCTTGGAACTGCATTCGCTGCCGCACAGTCATTCGTGTTCTGCAAAAGCTTGGCTTGGTAATGGGGCAACACTGTGTATCTCTCTCTGGCAGAGCCCGGCTGCCAAATTCGAAACGTCCAGCGATTGCGCCCACACGAAAGCTGCCAGCACGGAAAGCTGTAGCTGGTTTTCACTGTCCCTTGGAACTGCATTCGCTGCCGCACAGTCATTCGTGTTCTGCAAAAGCTTGGCTTGGTAATGGGGCAACACTGTGTCTCTTTCTCTCGCAGAGCCCGGCTGCCAAATTCGAAACGTCCAGCGATTGCGCCCACACGAAAGCTGCCAGCACGGAAAGCTGTAGCTGGTTTTCACTGTCCCTTGGAACTGCATTCGCTGCCGCACAGTCATTCGTGTTCTGCAAAAGCTTGGCTTGGTAATGGGGCAACACTGTGTATCTCTCTCTGGCAGAGCCCGGCTGCCAAATTCGAAACGTCCAGCGATTGCGCCCACACGAAAGCTGCCAGCACGGAAAGCTGTAGCTGGTTTTCACTGTCCCTTGGAACTGCATTCGCTGCCGCACAGTCATTCGTGTTCTGCAAAAGCTTGGGTTAGTAATGGGGCAACACTGTGTATCTCTCTCTGGCAGAGCCCGGCTGCCAAATTCGAAATGTCCAGCGATTGCGCCCACACGAAAGCTGCCAGCACGGAAAGCTGTAGCTGGTTTTCACTGTCCCTTGGAACTGCATTCGCTGCCGCACAGTCATTCGTGTTCTGCACAAGCTTGGCTTGGTAATGGGGCAACACTCTGTACCTCTCTCTCGCACAGCACGCCTGCCAAATTCGAAAGGTCCAGCGATTGCGCCCACACGAAAGCTGCCAGCACGGAAAGCTGTAGCTGGTTTTCACTGTCCCTTGGAACTGCATTCGCTGCCGCACAGTCATTCGTGTTCTGCGAAAGCTTGGCTTGGTAATGGGGCAACACTCTGTATCTCTCTCTGCCAGGGCCCAGCTGCCAAATTCGAAACGTCCAGCGATGGTGCCCACAGGAAAGCTGCCAGCACGGAAAGCTGTAGCTGGTTTTCACTGTCCCTTGGAACTGCATTCGCTGCCGGACAGTCATTCGTTTTCTGCAAAAGCTTGGCTTGGTAATGGGGCAACACTGTGTACCTCTCTCTGGCAGAGCCCGGCTGCCAAATTCGAAACGTCCAGCGATTGCGCCCACACGAAAGCTGCCAGCACGGAAAGCTGTAGCTGGTTTTCACTGTCCCTTGGAACTGCATTCGCTGCCGCACAGTCATTCGTGTTCTGCAAAAGCTTGGCTTGGTAATGGGGCAACACTGCGTATCTCTCTCTGCCAGGGCCCGGCTGCCAAATTCGAAACGTCCAGCGATTGCGCCCACACGAAAGCTGCCAGCACGGAAAGCTGTAGCTGGTTTTCACTGCCCCTTGGAACTGCATTCGCTGCCGCACAGTCATTCGTGTTCTGCAAAAGCTTGGCTTGGTAATGGGGCAACACTGTGTATCTCTCTCTGGCAGAGCCCGGCTGCCAAATTCGAAACGTCCAGCGATTGCGCCCACACAAAAGCTGCCAGCACGGAAAGCTGTAGCTGGTTTTCACTGTCCCTTGGAACTGCATTCGCTGCCGCACAGTCATTCGTGTTCTGCAAAAGCTTGGCTTGGTAATGGGGCAACAATTTTTATCTCTCTCTGCCAGGGCCCGGCTGCCAAATTCGAAACGTCCAGCGATTGCGCCCACACGAAAGCTGCCAGCACGGAAAGCTGTAGCTGATTTCCACTGTCCCTTGGAACTGCATTCGCTGCCGCACAGTCATTCGTGTTCTGCAAAAGCTTGGCTTGGTAATGGGGCAACACTGTGTACCTCTCTCTGGCAGAGCCCGGCTGCCAAATTCGAAATGTCCAGCGATTGCGCCCACACGAAAGCTGCCAGCACGGAAAGCTGTAGCTGGTTTTCACTCTCCCTTGGAGCTGCATTCGCTGCCGCACAGTCATTCGTGTTCTGCAAAAGCTTGGCTTGGTAATGGGGCAACACTGTGTATCTCTCTCTGGCAGAGCCCGGCTGCCAAATTCGAAACGTCCAGCGATTGCGCCCACACGAAAGCTGCCAGCACGGAAAGCTGTAGCTGGTTTTCACTGTCCCTTGGAACTGCATTCGCTGCCGCACAGTCATTCGTGTTCTGCAAAAGCTTGGCTTGGTAATGGGGCAACACTCTGTACCTCTCTCTCGCACAGCACGCCTGCCAAATTCGAAACGTCCAGCGATTGCGCCCACACGAAAGCTGCCAGCACGGAAAGCTGTAGCTGGTTTTCACTGTCCCTTGGAACTGCATTCGCTGCCGCACAGTCATTCGTGTTCTGCAAAAGCTTGGGTTAGTAATGGGGCAACACTGTGTATCTCTCTCTGGCAGAGCCCGGCTGCCAAATTCGAAATGTCCAGCGATTGCGCCCACACGAAAGCTGCCAGCACGGAAAGCTGTAGCTGGTTTTCACTGTCCCTTGGAACTGCATTCGCTGCCGCACAGTCATTCGTGTTCTGCGAAAGCTTGGCTTGGTAATGGGGCAACACTGTGTACCTCTCTCTGCCAGGGCCCAGCTGCCAAATTCGAAACGTCCAGCGATTGCGCCCACACGAAAGCTGCCAGCACGGAAAGCTGTAGCTGGTTTTCACTGTCCCTTGGAACTGCATTCGCTGCCGCACAGTCATTCGTGTTCTGCACAAGCTTGGCTTGGTAATGGGGCAACACTCTGTACCTCTCTCTCGCACAGCACGCCTGCCAAATTCGAAAGGTCCAGCGATTGCGCCCACACGAAAGCTGCCAGCACGGAAAGCTGTAGCTGGTTTTCACTGTCCCTTGGAACTGCATTCGCTGCCGCACAGTCATTTTTGTTCTGCAAAAGCTTGGCTTGGTAATGGGGCAACACTCTGTATCTCTCTCTCGCAGAGCCCGGCTGCCAAATTCGAAACGTCCAGCGATTGCGCCCACACGAAAGCTGCCAGCACGGAAAGCTGTAGCTGGTTTTCACTGTCCCTTGGAACTGCATTCGCTGCCGCACAGTCATTCGTGTTCTGCGAAAGCTTGGCTTGGTAATGGGGCAACACTCTGTATCTCTCTCTGCCAGGGCCCAGCTGCCAAATTCGAAACGTCCAGCGATGGTGCCCACACGAAAGCTGCCAGCACGGAAAGCTGTAGCTGGTTTTCACTGTCCCTTGGAACTGCATTCGCTGCCGGACAGTCATTCGTTTTCTGCAAAAGCTTGGCTTGGTAATGGGGCAACACTGTGTACCTCTCTCTGGCAGAGCCCGGCTGCCAAATTCGAAACGTCCAGCGATTGCGCCCACACGAAAGCTGCCAGCACGGAAAGCTGTAGCTGGTTTTCACTGTCCCTTGGAACTGCATTCGCTGCCGCACAGTCATTCGTGTTCTGCAAAAGCTTGGCTTGGTAATGGGGCAACACTGCGTATCTCTCTCTGCCAGGGCCCGGCTGCCAAATTCGAAACGTCCAGCGATTGCGCCCACACGAAAGCTGCCAGCACGGAAAGCTGTAGCTGGTTTTCACTGCCCCTTGGAACTGCATTCGCTGCCGCACAGTCATTCGTGTTCTGCAAAATCTTGGCTTGGTAATGGGGCAACACTGTGTATCTCTCTCTGGCAGAGCCCGGCTGCCAAATTCGAAACGTCCAGCGATTGCGCCCACACGAAAGCTGCCAGCACGGAAAGCTGTAGCTGGTTTTCACTGCCCCTTGGAACTGCATTCGCTGCCGCACAGTCATTCGTGTTCTGCAAAAGCTTGGCTTGGTAATGGGGCAACACTGTGTATCTCTCTCTGGCAGAGCCCGGCTGCCAAATTCGAAACGTCCAGCGATTGCGCCCACACGAAAGCTGCCAGCACGGAAAGCTGTAGCTGGTTTTCACTGTCCCTTGGAACTGCATTCGCTGCCGCACAGTCATTCGTGTTCTGCAAAAGCTTGGCTTGGTAATGGGGCAACACTGTGTCTCTTTCTCTCGCAGAGCCCGGCTGCCAAATTCGAAACGTCCAGCGATTGCGCCCACACGAAAGCTGCCAGCACGGAAAGCTGTAGCTGGTTTTCACTGTCCCTTGGAACTGCATTCGCTGCCGCACAGTCATTCGTGTTCTGCAAAAGCTTGGCTTGGTAATGGGGCAACACTGTGTATCTCTCTCTGGCAGAGCCCGGCTGCCAAATTCGAAACGTCCAGCGATTGCGCCCACACGAAAGCTGCCAGCACGGAAAGCTGTAGCTGGTTTTCACTGTCCCTTGGAACTGCATTCGCTGCCGCACAGTCATTCGTGTTCTGCAAAAGCTTGGGTTAGTAATGGGGCAACACTGTGTATCTCTCTCTGGCAGAGCCCGGCTGCCAAATTCGAAATGTCCAGCGATTGCGCCCACACGAAAGCTGCCAGCACGGAAAGCTGTAGCTGGTTTTCACTGTCCCTTGGAACTGCATTCGCTGCCGCACAGTCATTCGTGTTCTGCGAAAGCTTGGCTTGGTAATGGGGCAACACTGTGTACCTCTCTCTGCCAGGGCCCAGCTGCCAAATTCGAAACGTCCAGCGATTGCGCCCACACGAAAGCTGCCAGCACGGAAAGCTGTAGCTGGTTTTCACTGTCCCTTGGAACTGCATTCGCTGCCGCACAGTCATTCGTGTTCTGCACAAGCTTGGCTTGGTAATGGGGCAACACTCTGTACCTCTCTCTCGCACAGCACGCCTGCCAAATTCGAAAGGTCCAGCGATTGCGCCCACACGAAAGCTGCCAGCACGGAAAGCCGTAGCTGGTTTTCACTGTCCCTTGGAACTGCATTCGCTGCCGCACAGTCATTCGTGTTCTGCAAAAGCTTGGCTTGGTAATGGGGCAACACTCTGTACCTCTCTCTGCCAGTGCCCAGCTGCCAAATTCGAAACGTCCAGCGATGGTGCCCACACGAAAGCTGCCAGCACGGAAAGCTGTAGCTGGTTTTCACTGTCCCTTGGAACTGCATTCGCTGCCGCACAGTCATTCGTGTTCTGCAAAAGCTTGGCTTGGTAATGGGGCAACACTGTGTATCTCTCTCTGGCAGAGCCCGGCTGCCAAATTCGAAACGTCCCGCGATTGCGCCCACACGAAAGCTGCCAGCACGGAAAGCTGTAGCTGGTTTTCACTGTCCCTTGGAACTGCATTCGCTGCCGCACAGTCATTCGTGTTCTGCGAAAGCTTGGCTTGGTAATGGGGCAACGCTGTGTACCTGTCGCTGCCAGGGCCCAGCTGCCAAATTCGAAACGTCCAGCGATGGTGCCCACACGAAAGCTGCCAGCACGGAAAGCTGTAGCTGGTTTTCACTGTCCCTTGGAACTGCATTCGCTGCCGCACAGTCATTCGTGTTCTGCAAAAGCTTGGCTTGGTAATGGGGCAACACTGTGTACCTCTCTCTGGCAGAGCCCGGCTGCCAAATTCGAAACGTCCAGCGATTGCGCCCACACGAAAGCTGCCAGCACGGAAAGCTGTAGCTGGTTTTCACTCTCCCTTGGAGCTGCATTCGCTGCCGCACAGTCATTCGTGTTCTGCAAAAGCTTGGCTTGGTAATGGGGCAACACTCTGTATCTCTCTCTGGCAGAGCCCGGCTGCCAAATTCGAAACGTCCAGCGATTGCGCCCACACGAAAGCTGCCAGCACGGAAAGCTGTAGCTGGTTTTCACTGTCCCTTGGAACTGCATTCGCTGCCGAACAGTCATTCGTGTTCAGCAAAAGCTTGGCTTGGTAATGGGGCAACACTGTGTACCTCTCTCTGGCAGAGCCCGGCTGCCAAATTCGAAACGTCCCGCGATTGCGCCCACACGAAAGCTGCCAGCACGGAAAGCCGTAGCTGGTTTTCACTGTCCCTTGGAACTGCATTCGCTGCCGCACAGTCATTCGTGTTCTGCAAAAGCTTGGCTTGGTAATGGGGCAACACTCTGTACCTCTCTCTCGCACAGCACGCCTGCCAAATTCGAAAGGTCCAGCGATTGCGCCCACACGAAAGCTGCCAGCACGGAAAGCTGTAGCTGGTTTTTACTGTCCCTTGGAACTGCATTCGCTGCCGCACAGTCATTCGTGTTCTGCAAAAGCTTGGCTTGGTAATGGGGCAACACTCTGTATCTCTCTCTCGCAGAGCCCGGCTGCCAAATTCGAAACGTCCAGCGATTGCGCCCACACGAAAGCTGCCAGCACGGAAAGCTGTAGCTGGTTTTCACTGTCCCTTGGAACTGCATTCGCTGCCGCACAGTCATTCGTGTTCTGCGAAAGCTTGGCTTGGTAATGGGGCAACACTGTGTACCTCTCTCTGCCAGGGCCCAGCTGCCAAATTCGAAACGTCCAGCGATGGTGCCCACACGAAAGCTGCCAGCACGGAAAGCTGTAGCTGGTTTTCACTGTCCCTTGGAACTGCATTCGCTGCCGCACAGTCATTCGTGTTCTGCAAAAGCTTGGCTTGGTAATGGGGCAACACTGTGTATCTCTCTCTGGCAGAGCCCGGCTGCCAAATTCGAAACGTCCCGCGATTGCGCCCACACGAAAGCTGCCAGCACGGAAAGCCGTAGCTGGTTTTCACTGTCCCTTGGAACTGCATTCGCTGCCGCACAGTCATTCGTGTTCTGCAAAAGCTTGGCTTGGTAATGGGGCAACACTCTGTACCTCTCTCTCGCACAGCACGCCTGCCAAATTCGAAAGGTCCAGCGATTGCGCCCACACGAAAGCTGCCAGCACGGAAAGCTGTAGCTGGTTTTTACTGTCCCTTGGAACTGCATTCGCTGCCGCACAGTCATTCGTGTTCTGCAAAAGCTTGGATTGGTAATGGGGCAACACTCTGTATCTCTCTCTCGCAGAGCCCGGCTGCCAAATTCGAAACGTCCAGCGATTGCGCCCACACGAAAGCTGCCAGCACGGAAAGCTGTAGCTGGTTTTCACTGTCCCTTGGAACTGCATTCGCTGCCGCACAGTCATTCGTGTTCTGCGAAAGCTTGGCTTGGTAATGGGGCAACACTCTGTATCTCTCTCTGCCAGGGCCCAGCTGCCAAATTCGAAACGTCCAGCGATGGTGCCCACACGAAAGCTGCCAGCACGGAAAGCTGTAGCTGGTTTTCACTGTCCCTTGGAACTGCATTCGCTGCCGGACAGTCATTCGTGTTCTGCAAAAGCTTGGCTTGGTAATGGGGCAACACTGTGTACCTCTCTCTGGCAGAGCCCGGCTGCCAAATTCGAAACGTCCCGCGATTGCGCCCACAGGAAAGCTGCCAGCACGGAAAGCCGTAGCTGGTTTTCACTGTCCCTTGGAACTGCATTCGCTGCCGCACAGTCATTCGTGTTCTGCAAAAGCTTGGCTTGGTAATGGGGCAACACTGTGTACCTCTCTCTCGCACAGCACGCCTGCCAAATTCGAAACGTCCAGCGATTGCGCCCACATGAAAGCTGCCAGCACGGAAAGCTGTAGCTGGTTTTCACTGTCCCTTGGAACTGCATTCGCTGCCGCACAGTCATTCGTGTTCTGCAAAAGCTTGGCTTGGTAATGGGGCAACACTGTGTATCTCTCTCTGGCAGAGCCCGGCTGCCAAATTCGAAACGTCCAGCGATTGCGCCCACACGAAAGCTGCCAGCACGGAAAGCTGTAGCTGGTTTTCACTGTGCCTTGGAACTGCATTCGCTGCCGCACAGTCATTCGTGTTCTGCAAAAGCTTGGCTTGGTAATGGGGCAGCACTCTGTATCTCTCTCTGGCAGAGCCCGGTTGCCAAATTCGAAATGTCCAGCGATTGCGCCCACACGAAAGCTGCCAGCACGGAAAGCTGTAGCTGGTTTTCACTGTCCCTTGGAACTGCATTCGCTGCCGCACAGTCATTCGTGTTCTGCGAAAGCTTGGCTTGGTAATGGGGCAACACTCTGTATCTCTCTCTGCCAGGGCCCAGCTGCCAAATTCGAAACGTCCAGCGATGGTGCCCACACGAAAGCTGCCAGCACGGAAAGCTGTAGCTGGTTTTCACTGTCCCTTGGAACTGCATTCGCTGCCGCACAGTCATTCGTGTTCTGCAAAAGCTTGGCTTGGTAATGGGGCAACACTGTGTACCTCTCTCTGGCAGAGCCCGGCTGCCAAATTCGAAACGTCCCGCGATTGCGCCCACACGAAAGCTGCCAGCACGGAAAGCCGTAGCTGGTTTTCACTGTCCCTTGGAACTGCATTCGCTGCCGCACAGTCATTCGTGTTCTGCAAAAGCTTGGCTTGGTAATGGGGCAACACTGTGTACCTCTCTCTCGCACAGCACGCCTGCCAAATTCGAAAGGTCCAGCGATTGCGCCCACACGAAAGCTGCCAGCACGGAAAGCTGTAGCTGGTTTTCACTGTGCCTTGGAACTGCATTCGCTGCCGCACAGTCATTCGTGTTCTGCAAAAGCTTGGCTTGGTAATGGGGCAACACTGTGTACCTCTCTCTGGCAGAGCCCGGCTGCCAAATTCGAAACGTCCAGCGATTGCGCCCACACGAAAGCTGCCAGCACGGAAAGCTGTAGCTGGTTTTCACTCTCCCTTGGAGCTGCATTCGCTGCCGCACAGTCATTCGTGTTCTGCAAAAGCTTGGCTTGGTAATGGGGCAACACTCTGTATCTCTCTCTGGCAGAGCCCGGCTGCCAATTTCGAAACGTCCAGCGATTGCGCCCACACGAAAGCTGCCAGCACGGAAAGCCGTAGCTGGTTTTCACTGTCCCTTGGAACTGCATTCGCTGCCGCACAGTCATTCGTGTTCTGCAAAGGCTTGGCTTGGTAATGGGGCAACACTTTTTATCTCTCTCTGCCAGGGCCCGGCTGCCAAATTCGAAACGTCCAGCGATTGCGCCCACACGAAAGCTGCCAGCACGGAAAGCTGTATCTGGTTTTCACTGTCCCTTGGAACTGCATTCGCTGCCGCACAGTCATTCGTGTTCTGCAAAAGCTTGGCTTGGTAATGGGGCAACACTCTGTACCTCTCTCTGCCAGGGCCCAGCTGCCAAATTCGAAACGTCCAGCGATGGTGCCCACACGAAAGCTGCCAGCACGGAAAGCTGTAGCTGGTTTTCACTGTCCCTTGGAACTGCATTCGCTGCCGCACAGTCATTCGTGTTCTGCAAAAGCTTGGCTTGGTAATGGGGCAACACTGTGTACCTCTCTCTGGCAGAGCCCGGCTGCCAAATTCGAAACGTCCAGCGATGGTGCCCACACGAAAGCTGCCAGCACGGAAAGCTGTAGCTGGTTTTCACTGTCCCTTGGAACTGCATTCGCTGCCGCACAGTCATTCGTGTTCTGCAAAAGCTTGGCTTGGTAATGGGGCAACACTGTGTATCTCTCTCTGGCAGAGCCCGGCTGCCAAATTCGAAACGTCCAGCGATTGCGCCCACACGAAAGCTGCCAGCACGGAAAGCTGTAGCTGGTTTTCACTGTCCCTTGGAACTGCATTCGCTGCCGCACAGTCATTCGTGTTCTGCAAAAGCTTGGCTTGGTAATGGGGCAACACTGTGTACCTCTCTCTGGCAGAGCCCGGCTGCCAAATTCGAAACGTCCAGCGATTGCGCCCACACGAAAGCTGCCAGCACGGAAAGCTGTAGCTGGTTTTCACTGTCCCTTGGAACTGCATTCGCTGCCGCACAGTCATTCGTGTTCTGCGAAAGCTTGGCTTGGTAATGGGGCTACACTGTGTACCTATCGCTGCCAGGGCCCAGCTGCCAAATTCGAAACGTCCAGCGATGGTGCCCACATGAAAGCTGCCAGCACGGAAAGCTGTAGCTGGTTTTCACTGTCCCTTGGAACTGCATTCGCTGCCGCACAGTCATTCGTGTTCTGCAAAAGCTTGGCTTGGTAATGGGGCAACACTGTGTACCTCTCTCTGGCAGAGCCCGGCTGCCAAATTCGAAACGTCCAGCGATTGCGCCCACACGAAAGCTGCCAGCACGGAAAGCTGTAGCTGGTTTTCACTCTCCCTTGGAGCTGCATTCGCTGCCGCACAGTCATTCGTGTTCTGCAAAAGCTTGGCTTGGTAATGGGGCAACACTCTGTATCTCTCTCTGGCAGAGCCCGGCTGCCAAATTCAAAACGTCCCGCGATTGCGCCCACACGAAAGCTGCCAGCACGGAAAGCCGTAGCTGGTTTTCACTGTCCCTTGGAACTCAATTCGCTGCCGCACAGTCATTCGTGTTCTGCAAAAGCTTGGCTTGGTAATGGGGCAACACTCTGTATCTCTCTCTGGCAGAGCCCGGCTGCCAAATTCGAAAGGTCCAGCGATTGCGCCCACACGAAAGCTGCCAGCACGGAAAGCTGTAGCTGGTTTTTACTGTCCCTTGGAACTGCATTCGCTGCCGCACAGTCATTCGTGTTCTGCAAAAGCTTGGCTTGGTAATGGGGCAACACTCTGTATCTCTCTCTCGCAGAGCCCGGCTGCCAAATTCGAAACGTCCAGCGATTGCGCCCACACGAAAGCTGCCAGCACGGAAAGCTGTAGCTGGTTTTCACTGTCCCTTGGAACTGCATTCGCTGCCGCACAGTCATTCGTGTTCTGCAAAAGCTTGGCTTGGTAATGGGGCAACAATTTTTATCTCTCTCTGCCAGGGCCCGGCTGCCAAATTCGAAACGTCCAGCGATTGCGCCCACACGAAAGCTGCCAGCACGGAAAGCTGTAGCTGATTTCCACTGTCCCTTGGAACTGCATTCGCTGCCGCACAGTCATTCGTGTTCTGCAAAAGCTTGGCTTGGTAATGGGGCAACACTGTGTACCTCTCTCTGGCAGAGCCCGGCTGCCAAATTCGAAACGTCCCGCGATTGCGCCCACACGAAAGCTGCCAGCACGGAAAGCTGTAGCTGGTTTTCACTGCCCCTTGGAACTGCATTCGCTGCCGCACAGTCATTCGTGTTCTGCAAAAGCTTGGCTTGGTAATGGGGCAACACTGTGTACCTCTCTCTGGCAGAGCCCGGCTGCCAAATTCGAAACGTCCAGCGATTGCGCCCACACGAAAGCTGCCAGCACGGAAAGCCGTAGCTGGTTTTCACTGTCCCTTGGAACTGCATTCGCTGCCGCACAGTCATTCGTGTTCTGCAAAAGCTTGGCTTGGTAATGGGGCAACACTCTGTATCTCTCTCTGGCAGAGCCCGGCTGCCAAATTCGAAACGTCCAGCGATTGCGCCCACACGAAAGCTGCCAGCACGGAAAGCTGTAGCTGGTTTTCACTGTCCCTTGGAACTGCATTCGCTGCCGCACAGTCATTCGTGTTCTGCAAAAGCTTGGCTTGGTAATGGGGCAACACTCTGTACCTCTCTCTCGCACAGCACGCCTGCCAAATTCGAAAGGTCCAGCGATTGCGCCCACACGAAAGCTGCCAGCACGGAAAGCTGTAGCTGGTTTTCACTGTCCCTTGGAACTGCATTCGCTGCCGCACAGTCATTCGTGTTCTGCAAAAGCTTGGCTTGGTAATGGGGCAACACTCTGTATCTCTCTCTCGCAGAGCCCGGCTGCCAAATTCGAAACGTCCAGCGATTGCGCCCACACGAAAGCTGCCAGCACGGAAAGCTGTAGCTGGTTTTCACTGTCCCTTGGAACTGCATTCGCTGCCGCACAGTCATTCGTGTTTTGCGAAAGCTTGGCTTGGTAATGGGGCAACACTCTGTATCTCTCTCTGCCAGGGCCCAGCTGCCAAATTCGAAACGTCCAGCGATGGTGCCCACACGAAAGCTGCCAGCACGGAAAGCTGTAGCTGGTTTTCACTGTCCCTTGGAACTGCATTCGCTGCCGGACAGTCATTCGTGTTCTGCAAAAGCTTGGCTTGGTAATGGGGCAACACTGTGTACCTCTCTCTGGCAGAGCCCGGCTGCCAAATTCGAAACATCCAGCGATTGCGCCCACACGAAAGCTGCCAGCACGGAAAGCCGTAGCTGGTTTTCACTGTCCCTTGGAACTGCATTCGCTGCCGCACAGTCATTCGTGTTCTGCAAAAGCTTGGCTTGGTAATGGGGCAACACTCTGTATCTCTCTCTGGCAGAGCCCGGCTGCCAAATTCGAAACGTCCAGCGATTGCGCCCACACGAAAGCTGCCAGCACGGAAAGCTGTAGCTGGTTTTCACTGTCCCTTGGAACTGCATTCGCTGCCGAACAGTCATTCGTGTTCTGCAAAAGCTTGGGTTAGTAATGGGGCAACACTGTGTATCTCTCTCTGGCAGAGCCCGGCTGCCAAATTCGAAATGTCCAGCGATTGCGCCCACACGAAAGCTGCCAGCACGGAAAGCTGTAGCTGGTTTTCACTGTCCCTTGGAACTGCATTCGCTGCCGCACAGTCATTCGTGTTCTGCAAAAGCTTGGGTTAGTAATGGGGCAACACTGTGTATCTCTCTCTGGCAGAGCCCGGCTGCCAAATTCGAAATGTCCAGCGATTGCGCCCACACGAAAGCTGCCAGCACGGAAAGCTGTAGCTGGTTTTCACTGTCCCTTGGAACTGCATTCGCTGCCGCACAGTCATTCGTGTTCTGCGAAAGCTTGGCTTGGTAATGGGGCAACACTGTGTACCTCTCTCTGCCAGGGCCCAGCTGCCAAATTCGAAACGTCCAGCGATGGTGCCCACACGAAAGCTGCCAGCACGGAAAGCTGTAGCTGGTTTTCACTGTCCCTTGGAACTGCATTCGCTGCCGAACAGTCATTCGTGTTCTGCAAAAGCTTGGCTTGGTAATGGGGCAACACTGTGTACCTCTCTCTGGCAGAGCCCGGCTGCCAAATTCGAAACGTCCAGCGATTGCGCCCACACGAAAGCTGCCAGCACGGAAAGCTGTAGCTGGTTTTCACTGTCCCTTGGAACTGCATTCGCTGCCGCACAGTCATTCGTGTTCTGCAAAAGCTTGGCTTGGTAATGGGGCAACACTCTGTACCTCTCTCTCGCACAGCACGCCTGCCAAATTCGAAAGGTCCAGCGATTGCGCCCACACGAAAGCTGCCAGCACGGAAAGCTGTAGCTGGTTTTCACTGTCCCTTGGAACTGCATTCGCTGCCGCACAGTCATTCGTGTTCTGCAAAAGCTTGGCTTGGTAATGGGGCAACACTCTGTATCTCTCTCTCGCAGAGCCCGGCTGCCAAATTCGAAACGTCCAGCGATTGCGCCCACACGAAAGCTGCCAGCACGGAAAGCTGTAGCTGGTTTTCACTGTCCCTTGGAACTGCATTCGCTGCCGCACAGTCATTCGTGTTCTGCGAAAGCTTGGCTTGGTAATGGGGCAACACTCTGTATCTCTCTCTGCCAGGGCCCAGGTGCCAAATTCGAAACGTCCAGCGATGGTGCCCACACGAAAGCTGCCAGCACGGAAAGCTGTAGCTGGTTTTCACTGTCCCTTGGAACTGCATTCGCTGCCGGACAGTCATTCGTGTTCTGCAAAAGCTTGGCTTGGTAATGGGGCAACACTGTGTACCTCTCTCTGGCAGAGCCCGGCTGCCAAATTCGAAACATCCAGCGATTGCGCCCACACGAAAGCTGCCAGCACGGAAAGCCGTAGCTGGTTTTCACTGTCCCTTGGAACTGCATTCGCTGCCGCACAGTCATTCGTGTTCTGCAAAAGCTTGGCTTGGTAATGGGGCAACACTCTGTATCTCTCTCTGGCAGAGCCCGGCTGCCAAATTCGAAACGTCCAGCGATTGCGCCCACACGAAAGCTGCCAGCACGGAAAGCTGTAGCTGGTTTTCACTGTCCCTTGGAACTGCATTCGCTGCCGAACAGTCATTCGTGTTCTGCAAAAGCTTGGGTTAGTAATGGGGCAACACTGTGTATCTCTCTCTGGCAGAGCCCGGCTGCCAAATTCGAAATGTCCAGCGATTGCGCCCACACGAAAGCTGCCAGCACGGAAAGCTGTAGCTGGTTTTCACTGTCCCTTGGAACTGCATTCGCTGCCGCACAGTCATTCGTGTTCTGCAAAAGCTTGGGTTAGTAATGGGGCAACACTGTGTATCTCTCTCTGGCAGAGCCCGGCTGCCAAATTCGAAATGTCCAGCGATTGCGCCCACACGAAAGCTGCCAGCACGGAAAGCTGTAGCTGGTTTTCACTGTCCCTTGGAACTGCATTCGCTGCCGCACAGTCATTCGTGTTCTGCGAAAGCTTGGCTTGGTAATGGGGCAACACTGTGTACCTCTCTCTGCCAGGGCCCAGCTGCCAAATTCGAAACGTCCAGCGATGGTGCCCACACGAAAGCTGCCAGCACGGAAAGCTGTAGCTGGTTTTCACTGTCCCTTGGAACTGCATTCGCTGCCGAACAGTCATTCGTGTTCTGCAAAAGCTTGGCTTGGTAATGGGGCAACACTGTGTACCTCTCTCTGGCAGAGCCCGGCTGCCAAATTCGAAACGTCCAGCGATTGCGCCCACACGAAAGCTGCCAGCACGGAAAGCTGTAGCTGGTTTTCACTGTCCCTTGGAACTGCATTCGCTGCCGCACAGTCATTCGTGTTCTGCAAAAGCTTGGCTTGGTAATGGGGCAACACTCTGTACGTCTCTCTCGCACAGCACGCCTGCCAAATTCGAAAGGTCCAGCGATTGCGCCCACACGAAAGCTGCCAGCACGGAAAGCTGTAGCTGGTTTTCACTGTCCCTTGGAACTGCATTCGCTGCCGCACAGTCATTCGTGTTCTGCAAAAGCTTGGCTTGGTAATGGGGCAACACTCTGTATCTCTCTCTCGCAGAGCCCGGCTGCCAAATTCGAAACGTCCAGCGATTGCGCCCACACGAAAGCTGCCAGCACGGAAAGCTGTAGCTGGTTTTCACTGTCCCTTGGAACTGCATTCGCTGCCGCACAGTCATTCGTGTTCTGCGAAAGCTTGGCTTGGTAATGGGGCAACACTCTGTATCTCTCTCTGCCAGGGCCCAGCTGCCAAATTCGAAACGTCCAGCGATGGTGCCCACACGAAAGCTGCCAGCACGGAAAGCTGTAGCTGCTTTTCACTGTCCCTTGGAACTGCATTCGCTGCCGGACAGTCATTCGTTTTCTGCAAAAGCTTGGCTTGGTAATGGGGCAACACTGTGTACCTCTCTCTGGCAGAGCCCGGCTGCCAAATTCGAAACGTCCAGCGATTGCGCCCACACGAAAGCTGCCAGCACGGAAAGCTGTAGCTGGTTTTCACTGTGCCTTGGAACTGCATTCGCTGCCGCACAGTCATTCGTGTTCTGCAAAAGCTTGGCTTGGTAATGGGGCAACACTGTGTATCTCTCTCTGGCAGAGCCCGGCTGCCAAATTCGAAACGTCCAGCGATTGCGCCCACACGAAAGCTGCCAGCACGGAAAGCTGTAGCTGGTTTTCACTGTCCCTTGGAACTGCATTCGCTGCCGCACAGTCATTCGTGTTCTGCAAAAGCTTGGGTTAGTAATGGGGCAACACTGTGTATCTCTCTCTGGCAGAGCCCGGCTGCCAAATTCGAAACGTCCAGCGATTGCGCCCACACGAAAGCTGCCAGCACGGAAAGCTGTAGCTGGTTTTCACTGTCCCTTGGAACTGCATTCGCTGCCGCACAGTCATTCGTGTTCTGCAAAAGCTTGGCTTGGTAATGGGGCAACACTGTGTACCTCTCTCTGCCAGGGCCCAGCTGCCAAATTCGAAACGTCCAGCGATGGTGCCCACACGAAAGCTGCCAGCACGGAAAGCTGTAGCTGGTTTCCACTGTCCCTTGGAACTGCATTCGCTGCCGCACAGTCATTCGTGTTCTGCAAAAGCTTGGGTTAGTAATGGGGCAACACTGTGTATCTCTCTCTGGCAGAGCCCGGCTGCCAAATTCGAAACGTCCAGCGATTGCGCCCACACGAAAGCTGCCAGCACGGAAAGCTGTAGCTGGATTTCACTGTCCCTTGGAACTGCATTCGCTGCCGCACAGTCATTCGTGTTCTGCAAAAGCTTGGCTTGGTAATGGGGCAACAATTTTTATCTCTCTCTGCCAGGGCCCGGCTGCCAAATTCGAAACGTCCAGCGATTGCGCCCACACGAAAGCTGCCAGCACGGAAAGCTGTAGCTGATTTCCACTGTCCCTTGGAACTGCATTCGCTGCCGCACAGTCATTCGTGTTCTGCAAAAGCTTGGGTTAGTAATGGGGCAACACTGTGTACCTCTCTCTGGCAGAGCCCGGCTGCCAAATTCGAAATGTCCAGCGATTGCGCCCACACGAAAGCTGCCAGCACGGAAAGCTGTAGCTGGTTTTCACTCTCCCTTGGAGCTGCATTCGGTGCCGCACAGTCATTCGTGTTCTGCAAAAGCTTGGCTTGGTAATGGGGCAACACTGTGTATCTCTCTCTGGCAGAGCCCGGCTGCCAAATTCAAAACGTCCAGCGATTGCGCCCACACGAAAGCTGCCAGCACGGAAAGCTGTAGCTGGTTTTCACTGTCCCTTGGAACTGCATTCGCTGCCGCACAGTCATTCGTGTTCTGCAAAAGCTTGGCTTGGTAATGGGGCAACACTCTGTATCTCTCTCTCGCAGAGCCCGGCTGCCAAATTCGAAACGTCCAGCGATTGCGCCCACACGAAAGCTGCCAGCACGGAAAGCTGTTGCTGGTTTTCACTGTCCCTTGGAACTGCATTCGCTGCCGCACAGTCATTCGTGTTCTGCGAAAGCTTGGCTTGGTAATGGGGCAACACTCTGTATCTCTCTCTGCCAGGGCCCAGCGGCCAAATTCGAAACGTCCAGCGATGGTGCCCACACGAAAGCTGCCAGCACGGAAAGCTGTAGCTGGTTTTCACTGTCCCTTGGAACTGCATTCGCTGCCGCACAGTCATTCGTGTTCTGCAAAAGCTTGGCTTGGTAATGGGGCAACACTGTGTACCTCTCTCTGGCAGAGCCCGGCTGCCAAATTCGAAACATCCAGCGATTGCGCCCACACGAAAGCTGCCAGCACGGAAAGCCGTAGCTGGTTTTCACTGTCCCTTGGAACTGCATTCGCTGCCGCACAGTCATTCGTGTTCTGCAAAAGCTTGGCTTGGTAATGGGGCAACACTCTGTATCTCTCTCTGGCAGAGCCCGGCTGCCAAATTCGAAACGTCCAGCGATTGCGCCCACACGAAAGCTGCCAGCACGGAAAGCTGTAGCTGGTTTTCACTGTCCCTTGGAACTGCATTCGCTGCCGCACAGTCATTCGTGTTCTGCAAAAGCTTGGGTTAGTAATGGGGCAACACTGTGTATCTCTCTCTGGCAGAGCCCGGCTGCCAAATTCGAAACGTCCAGCGATTGCGCCCACACGAAAGCTGCCAGCACGGAAAGCTGTAGCTGGTTTTCACTGTCCCTTGGAACTGCATTCGCTGCCGCACAGTCATTCGTGTTCTGCGAAAGCTTGGCTTGGTAATGGGGCAACACTGTGTACCTCTCTCTGCCAGGGCCCAGCTGCCAAATTCGAAACGTCCAGCGATGGTGCCCACACGAAAGCTGCCAGCACGGAAAGCTGTAGCTGGTTTTCACTGTCCCTTGGAACTGCATTCGCTGCCGAACAGTCATTCGTGTTCTGCAAAAGCTTGGCTTGGTAATGGGGCAACACTCTGTACCTCTCTCTCGCACAGCACGCCTGCCAAATTCGAAAGGTCCAGCGATTGCGCCCACACGAAAGCTGCCAGCACGGAAAGCTGTAGCTGGTTTTCACTGTCCCTTGGAACTGCATTCGCTGCCGCACAGTCATTCGTGTTCTGCAAAAGCTTGGCTTGGTAATGGGGCAACACTGTGTACCTCTCTCTGGCAGAGCCCGGCTGCCAAATTCGAAACGTCCAGCGATTGCGCCCACACGAAAGCTGCCAGCACGGAAAGCTGTAGCTGGTTTTCACTGTGCCTTGGAACTGCATTCGCTGCCGCACAGTCATTCGTGTTCTGCAAAAGCTTGGCTTGGTAATGGGGCAACACTGTGTATCTCTCTCTGGCAGAGCCCGGCTGCCAAATTCGAAACGTCCAGCGATTGCGCCCACACGAAAGCTGCCAGCACGGAAAGCTGTAGCTGGTTTTCACTGCCCCTTGGAACTGCATTCGCTGCCGCACAGTCATTCGTGTTCTGCAAAAGCTTGGCTTGGTAATGGGGCAACACTCTGTATCTCTCTCTGGCAGAGCCCGGCTGCCAAATTCGAAACGTCCAGCGATTGCGCCCACACGAAAGCTGCCAGCACGGAAAGCTGTAGCTGGTTTTCACTGTCCCTTGGAACTGCATTCGCTGCCGCACAGTCATTCGTGTTCTGCAAAAGCTTGGCTTGGTAATGGGGCAACACTGTGTACCTCTCTCTGCCAGGGCCCAGCTGCCAAATTCGAAACGTCCAGCGATGGTGCCCACACGAAAGCTGCCAGCACGGAAAGCTGTAGCTGGTTTTCACTGCCCCTTGGAACTGCATTCGCTGCCGCACAGTCATTCGTGTTCTGCAAAAGCTTGGCTTGGTAATGGGGCAACACTGTGTATCTCTCTCTGGCAGAGCCCGGCTGCCAAATTCGAAACGTCCAGCGATGGTGCCCACACGAAAGCTGCCAGCACGGAAAGCTGTAGCTGGTTTCCACTGTCCCTTGGAACTGCATTCGCTGCCGCACAGTCATTCGTGTTCTGCAAAAGCTTGGGTTAGTAATGGGGCAACACTGTGTATCTCTCTCTGGCAGAGCCCGGCTGCCAAATTCGAAATGTCCAGCGATTGCGCCCACACGAAAGCTGCCAGCACGGAAAGCTGTAGCTGGTTTTCACTGTCCCTTGGAACTGCATTCGCTGCCGCACAGTCATTCGTGTTCTGCGAAAGCTTGGCTTGGTAATGGGGCAACACTGTGTACCTCTCTCTGCCAGGGCCCAGCTGCCAAATTCGAAACGTCCAGCGATTGCGCCCACACGAAAGCTGCCAGCACGGAAAGCTGTAGCTGGTTTTCACTGTCCCTTGGAACTGCATTCGCTGCCGCACAGTCATTCGTGTTCTGCAAAAGCTTGGCTTGGTAATGGGGCAACACTCTGTATCTCTCTCTCGCAGAGCCCGGCTGCCAAATTCGAAACGTCCAGCGATTGCGCCCACACGAAAGCTGCCAGCACGGAAAGCTGTAGCTGGTTTTCACTGTCCCTTGGAACTGCATTCGCTGCCGGACAGTCATTCGTTTTCTGCAAAAGCTTGGCTTGGTAATGGGGCAACACTGTGTACCTCTCTCTGGCAGAGCCCGGCTGCCAAATTCGAAACGTCCAGCGATTGCGCCCACACGAAAGCTGCCAGCACGGAAAGCTGTAGCTGGTTTTCACTGTCCCTTGGAACTGCATTCGCTGCCGCACAGTCATTCGTGTTCTGCAAAAGCTTGGCTTGGTAATGGGGCAACACTGCGTATCTCTCTCTGCCAGGGCCCGGCTGCCAAATTCGAAACGTCCAGCGATTGCGCCCACACGAAAGCTGCCAGCACGGAAAGCTGTAGCTGGTTTTCACTGCCCCTTGGAACTGCATTCGCTGCCGCACAGTCATTCGTGTTCTGCAAAAGCTTGGCTTGGTAATGGGGCAACACTGTGTATCTCTCTCTGGCAGAGCCCGGCTGCCAAATTCGAAACGTCCAGCGATTGCGCCCACACGAAAGCTGCCAGCACGGAAAGCTGTAGCTGGTTTTCACTGCCCCTTGGAACTGCATTCGCTGCCGCACAGTCATTCGTGTTCTGCAAAAGCTTGGCTTGGTAATGGGGCAACACTGTGTATCTCTCTCTGGCAGAGCCCGGCTGCCAAATTCGAAACGTCCAGCGATTGCGCCCACACGAAAGCTGCCAGCACGGAAAGCTGTAGCTGGTTTTCACTGTCCCTTGGAACTGCATTCGCTGCCGCACAGTCATTCGTGTTCTGCAAAAGCTTGGCTTGGTAATGGGGCAACACTGTGTCTCTTTCTCTCGCAGAGCCCGGCTGCCAAATTCGAAACGTCCAGCGATTGCGCCCACACGAAAGCTGCCAGCACGGAAAGCTGTAGCTGGTTTTCACTGTCCCTTGGAACTGCATTCGCTGCCGCACAGTCATTCGTGTTCTGCAAAAGCTTGGCTTGGTAATGGGGCAACACTGTGTATCTCTCTCTGGCAGAGCCCGGCTGCCAAATTCGAAACGTCCAGCGATTGCGCCCACACGAAAGCTGCCAGCACGGAAAGCTGTAGCTGGTTTTCACTGTCCCTTGGAACTGCATTCGCTGCCGCACAGTCATTCGTGTTCTGCAAAAGCTTGGGTTAGTAATGGGGCAACACTGTGTATCTCTCTCTGGCAGAGCCCGGCTGCCAAATTCGAAATGTCCAGCGATTGCGCCCACACGAAAGCTGCCAGCACGGAAAGCTGTAGCTGGTTTTCACTGTCCCTTGGAACTGCATTCGCTGCCGCACAGTCATTCGTGTTCTGCACAAGCTTGGCTTGGTAATGGGGCAACACTCTGTACCTCTCTCTCGCACAGCACGCCTGCCAAATTCGAAAGGTCCAGCGATTGCGCCCACACGAAAGCTGCCAGCACGGAAAGCTGTAGCTGGTTTTCACTGTCCCTTGGAACTGCATTCGCTGCCGCACAGTCATTCGTGTTCTGCGAAAGCTTGGCTTGGTAATGGGGCAACACTCTGTATCTCTCTCTGCCAGGGCCCAGCTGCCAAATTCGAAACGTCCAGCGATGGTGCCCACAGGAAAGCTGCCAGCACGGAAAGCTGTAGCTGGTTTTCACTGTCCCTTGGAACTGCATTCGCTGCCGGACAGTCATTCGTTTTCTGCAAAAGCTTGGCTTGGTAATGGGGCAACACTGTGTACCTCTCTCTGGCAGAGCCCGGCTGCCAAATTCGAAACGTCCAGCGATTGCGCCCACACGAAAGCTGCCAGCACGGAAAGCTGTAGCTGGTTTTCACTGTCCCTTGGAACTGCATTCGCTGCCGCACAGTCATTCGTGTTCTGCAAAAGCTTGGCTTGGTAATGGGGCAACACTGCGTATCTCTCTCTGCCAGGGCCCGGCTGCCAAATTCGAAACGTCCAGCGATTGCGCCCACACGAAAGCTGCCAGCACGGAAAGCTGTAGCTGGTTTTCACTGCCCCTTGGAACTGCATTCGCTGCCGCACAGTCATTCGTGTTCTGCAAAAGCTTGGCTTGGTAATGGGGCAACACTGTGTATCTCTCTCTGGCAGAGCCCGGCTGCCAAATTCGAAACGTCCAGCGATTGCGCCCACACAAAAGCTGCCAGCACGGAAAGCTGTAGCTGGTTTTCACTGTCCCTTGGAACTGCATTCGCTGCCGCACAGTCATTCGTGTTCTGCAAAAGCTTGGCTTGGTAATGGGGCAACAATTTTTATCTCTCTCTGCCAGGGCCCGGCTGCCAAATTCGAAACGTCCAGCGATTGCGCCCACACGAAAGCTGCCAGCACGGAAAGCTGTAGCTGATTTCCACTGTCCCTTGGAACTGCATTCGCTGCCGCACAGTCATTCGTGTTCTGCAAAAGCTTGGCTTGGTAATGGGGCAACACTGTGTACCTCTCTCTGGCAGAGCCCGGCTGCCAAATTCGAAATGTCCAGCGATTGCGCCCACACGAAAGCTGCCAGCACGGAAAGCTGTAGCTGGTTTTCACTCTCCCTTGGAGCTGCATTCGCTGCCGCACAGTCATTCGTGTTCTGCAAAAGCTTGGCTTGGTAATGGGGCAACACTGTGTATCTCTCTCTGGCAGAGCCCGGCTGCCAAATTCGAAACGTCCAGCGATTGCGCCCACACGAAAGCTGCCAGCACGGAAAGCTGTAGCTGGTTTTCACTGTCCCTTGGAACTGCATTCGCTGCCGCACAGTCATTCGTGTTCTGCAAAAGCTTGGCTTGGTAATGGGGCAACACTCTGTACCTCTCTCTCGCACAGCACGCCTGCCAAATTCGAAACGTCCAGCGATTGCGCCCACACGAAAGCTGCCAGCACGGAAAGCTGTAGCTGGTTTTCACTGTCCCTTGGAACTGCATTCGCTGCCGCACAGTCATTCGTGTTCTGCAAAAGCTTGGGTTAGTAATGGGGCAACACTGTGTATCTCTCTCTGGCAGAGCCCGGCTGCCAAATTCGAAATGTCCAGCGATTGCGCCCACACGAAAGCTGCCAGCACGGAAAGCTGTAGCTGGTTTTCACTGTCCCTTGGAACTGCATTCGCTGCCGCACAGTCATTCGTGTTCTGCGAAAGCTTGGCTTGGTAATGGGGCAACACTGTGTACCTCTCTCTGCCAGGGCCCAGCTGCCAAATTCGAAACGTCCAGCGATTGCGCCCACACGAAAGCTGCCAGCACGGAAAGCTGTAGCTGGTTTTCACTGTCCCTTGGAACTGCATTCGCTGCCGCACAGTCATTCGTGTTCTGCACAAGCTTGGCTTGGTAATGGGGCAACACTCTGTACCTCTCTCTCGCACAGCACGCCTGCCAAATTCGAAAGGTCCAGCGATTGCGCCCACACGAAAGCTGCCAGCACGGAAAGCTGTAGCTGGTTTTCACTGTCCCTTGGAACTGCATTCGCTGCCGCACAGTCATTTTTGTTCTGCAAAAGCTTGGCTTGGTAATGGGGCAACACTCTGTATCTCTCTCTCGCAGAGCCCGGCTGCCAAATTCGAAACGTCCAGCGATTGCGCCCACACGAAAGCTGCCAGCACGGAAAGCTGTAGCTGGTTTTCACTGTCCCTTGGAACTGCATTCGCTGCCGCACAGTCATTCGTGTTCTGCGAAAGCTTGGCTTGGTAATGGGGCAACACTCTGTATCTCTCTCTGCCAGGGCCCAGCTGCCAAATTCGAAACGTCCAGCGATGGTGCCCACACGAAAGCTGCCAGCACGGAAAGCTGTAGCTGGTTTTCACTGTCCCTTGGAACTGCATTCGCTGCCGGACAGTCATTCGTTTTCTGCAAAAGCTTGGCTTGGTAATGGGGCAACACTGTGTACCTCTCTCTGGCAGAGCCCGGCTGCCAAATTCGAAACGTCCAGCGATTGCGCCCACACGAAAGCTGCCAGCACGGAAAGCTGTAGCTGGTTTTCACTGTCCCTTGGAACTGCATTCGCTGCCGCACAGTCATTCGTGTTCTGCAAAAGCTTGGCTTGGTAATGGGGCAACACTGCGTATCTCTCTCTGCCAGGGCCCGGCTGCCAAATTCGAAACGTCCAGCGATTGCGCCCACACGAAAGCTGCCAGCACGGAAAGCTGTAGCTGGTTTTCACTGCCCCTTGGAACTGCATTCGCTGCCGCACAGTCATTCGTGTTCTGCAAAATCTTGGCTTGGTAATGGGGCAACACTGTGTATCTCTCTCTGGCAGAGCCCGGCTGCCAAATTCGAAACGTCCAGCGATTGCGCCCACACGAAAGCTGCCAGCACGGAAAGCTGTAGCTGGTTTTCACTGCCCCTTGGAACTGCATTCGCTGCCGCACAGTCATTCGTGTTCTGCAAAAGCTTGGCTTGGTAATGGGGCAACACTGTGTATCTCTCTCTGGCAGAGCCCGGCTGCCAAATTCGAAACGTCCAGCGATTGCGCCCACACGAAAGCTGCCAGCACGGAAAGCTGTAGCTGGTTTTCACTGTCCCTTGGAACTGCATTCGCTGCCGCACAGTCATTCGTGTTCTGCAAAAGCTTGGCTTGGTAATGGGGCAACACTGTGTCTCTTTCTCTCGCAGAGCCCGGCTGCCAAATTCGAAACGTCCAGCGATTGCGCCCACACGAAAGCTGCCAGCACGGAAAGCTGTAGCTGGTTTTCACTGTCCCTTGGAACTGCATTCGCTGCCGCACAGTCATTCGTGTTCTGCAAAAGCTTGGCTTGGTAATGGGGCAACACTGTGTATCTCTCTCTGGCAGAGCCCGGCTGCCAAATTCGAAACGTCCAGCGATTGCGCCCACACGAAAGCTGCCAGCACGGAAAGCTGTAGCTGGTTTTCACTGTCCCTTGGAACTGCATTCGCTGCCGCACAGTCATTCGTGTTCTGCAAAAGCTTGGGTTAGTAATGGGGCAACACTGTGTATCTCTCTCTGGCAGAGCCCGGCTGCCAAATTCGAAATGTCCAGCGATTGCGCCCACACGAAAGCTGCCAGCACGGAAAGCTGTAGCTGGTTTTCACTGTCCCTTGGAACTGCATTCGCTGCCGCACAGTCATTCGTGTTCTGCGAAAGCTTGGCTTGGTAATGGGGCAACACTGTGTACCTCTCTCTGCCAGGGCCCAGCTGCCAAATTCGAAACGTCCAGCGATTGCGCCCACACGAAAGCTGCCAGCACGGAAAGCTGTAGCTGGTTTTCACTGTCCCTTGGAACTGCATTCGCTGCCGCACAGTCATTCGTGTTCTGCACAAGCTTGGCTTGGTAATGGGGCAACACTCTGTACCTCTCTCTCGCACAGCACGCCTGCCAAATTCGAAAGGTCCAGCGATTGCGCCCACACGAAAGCTGCCAGCACGGAAAGCTGTAGCTGGTTTTCACTGTCCCTTGGAACTGCATTCGCTGCCGCACAGTCATTCGTGTTCTGCAAAAGCTTGGCTTGGTAATGGGGCAACACTCTGTATCTCTCTCTCGCAGAGCCCGGCTGCCAAATTCGAAACGTCCAGCGATTGCGCCCACACGAAAGCTGCCAGCACGGAAAGCTGTAGCTGGTTTTCACTGTCCCTTGGAACTGCATTCGCTGCCGCACAGTCATTCGTGTTCTGCAAAAGCTTGGCTTGGTAATGGGGCAACACTCTGTATCTCTCTCTGCCAGGGCCCAGCTGCCAAATTCGAAACGTCCAGCGATGGTGCCCACACGAAAGCTGCCAGCACAGAAAGCTGTAGCTGGTTTTCACTGTCCCTTGGAACTGCATTCGCTGCCGGACAGTCATTCGTTTTCTGCAAAAGCTTGGCTTGGTAATGGGGCAACACTGTGTACCTCTCTCTGGCAGAGCCCGGCTGCCAAATTCGAAACGTCCAGCGATTGCGCCCACACGAAAGCTGCCAGCACGGAAAGCTGTAGCTGGTTTTCACTGTCCCTTGGAACTGCATTCGCTGCCGCACAGTCATTCGTGTTCTGCAAAAGCTTGGCTTGGTAATGGGGCAACACTGCGTATCTCTCTCTGCCAGGGCCCGGCTGCCAAATTCGAAACGTCCAGCGATTGCGCCCACACGAAAGCTGCCAGCACGGAAAGCTGTAGCTGGTTTTCACTGCCCCTTGGAACTGCATTCGCTGCCGCACAGTCATTCGTGTTCTGCAAAAGCTTGGCTTGGTAATGGGGCAACACTGTGTATCTCTCTCTGGCAGAGCCCGGCTGCCAAATTCGAAACGTCCAGCGATTGCGCCCACACGAAAGCTGCCAGCACGGAAAGCTGTAGCTGGTTTTCACTGCCCCTTGGAACTGCATTCGCTGCCGCACAGTCATTCGTGTTCTGCAAAAGCTTGGCTTGGTAATGGGGCAACACTGTGTATCTCTCTCTGGCAGAGCCCGGCTGCCAAATTCGAAACGTCCAGCGATTGCGCCCACACAAAAGCTGCCAGCACGGAAAGCTGTAGCTGGTTTTCACTGTCCCTTGGAACTGCATTCGCTGCCGCACAGTCATTCGTGTTCTGCGAAAGCTTGGCTTGGTAATGGGGCAACACTCTGTATCTCTCTCTGCCAGGGCCCAGCGGCCAAATTCGAAACGTCCAGCGATGGTGCCCACACGAAAGCTGCCAGCACGGAAAGCTGTAGCTGGTTTTCACTGTCCCTTGGAACTGCATTCGCTGCCGGACAGTCATTCGTGTTCTGCAAAAGCTTGGCTTGGTAATGGGGCAACACTGTGTACCTCTCTCTGGCAGAGCCCGGCTGCCAAATTCGAAACATCCAGCGATTGCGCCCACACGAAAGCTGCCAGCACGGAAAGCCGTAGCTGGTTTTCACTGTCCCTTGGAACTGCATTCGCTGCCGCACAGTCATTCGTGTTCTGCAAAAGCTTGGCTTGGTAATAGGGCAACACTCTGTATCTCTCTCTGGCAGAGCCCGGCTGCCAAATTTGAAACGTCCAGCGATTGCGCCCACACGAAAGCTGCCAGCACGGAAAGCTGTAGCTGGTTTTCACTGTCCCTTGGAACTGCATTCGCTGCCGCACAGTCATTCGTGTTCTGCAAAAGCTTGGGTTAGTAATGGGGCAACACTGTGTATCTCTCTCTGGCAGAGCCCGGCTGCCAAATTCGAAATGTCCAGCGATTGCGCCCACACGAAAGCTGCCAGCACGGAAAGCTGTAGCTGGTTTTCACTGTCCCTTGGAACTGCATTCGCTGCCGCACAGTCATTCGTGTTCTGCGAAAGCTTGGCTTGGTAATGGGGCAACACTGTGTACCTCTCTCTGCCAGGGCCCAGCTGCCAAATTCGAAACGTCCAGCGATGGTGCCCACACGAAAGCTGCCAGCACGGAAAGCTGTAGCTGGTTTTCACTGTCCCTTGGAACTGCATTCGCTGCCGAACAGTCATTCGTGTTCTGCAAAAGCTTGGCTTGGTAATGGGGCAACACTGTGTACCTCTCTCTGGCAGAGCCCGGCTGCCAAATTCGAAACGTCCAGCGATTGCGCCCACACGAAAGCTGCCAGCACGGAAAGCTGTAGCTGGTTTTCACTGTCCCTTGGAACTGCATTCGCTGCCGCACAGTCATTCGTGTTCTGCAAAAGCTTGGCTTGGTAATGGGGCAACACTCTGTACCTCTCTCTCGCACAGCACGCCTGCCAAATTCGAAACGTCCAGCGATTGCGCCCACACGAAAGCTGTCAGCACGGAAAGCTGTAGCTGGTTTTCACTGTCCCTTGGAACTGCATTCGCTGCCGCACAGTCATTCGTGTTCTGCAAAAGCTTGGCTTGGTAATGGGGCAACACTCTGTATCTCTCTCTCGCAGAGCCCGGCTGCCAAATTCGAAACGTCCAGCGATGGTGCGCACACGAAAGCTGCCAGCACGGAAAGCTGTAGCTGGTTTTCACTGTCCCTTGGAACTGCATTCGCTGCCGCACAGTCATTCGTGTTCTGCAAAAGCTTGGCTTGGTAATGGGGCAACACTGTGTACCTCTCTCTGGCAGAGCCCGGCTGCCAAATTCGAAACGTCCAGCGATTGCGCCCACACGAAAGCTGCCAGCACGGAAAGCTGTAGCTGGTTTTCACTGCCCCTTGGAACTGCATTCGCTGCCGCACAGTCATTCGTGTTCTGCAAAAGCTTGGCTTGGTAATGGGGCAACGCTGTGTATCTCTCTCTGGCAGAGCCCGGCTGCCAAATTCGAAACGTCCAGCGATTGCGCCCACACGAAAGCTGCCAGCACGGAAAGCTGTAGCTGGTTTCCACTGTCCCTTGGAACTGCATTCGCTGCCGCACAGTCATTCGTGTTCTGCAAAAGCTTGGCTTGGTAATGGGGCAACACTGTGTATCTCTCTCTCGCAGAGCCCGGCTGCCAAATTCGAAACGTCCAGCGATTGCGCCCACACGAAAGCTGCCAGCACGGAAAGCTGTAGCTGGTTTTCACTGTCCCTTGGAACTGCATTCGCTGCCGCACAGTCATTCGTGTTCTGCAAAAGCTTGGCTTGGTAATGGGGCAACACTGTGTACCTCTCTCTGCCAGGGCCCAGCTGCCAAATTCGAAACGTCCAGCGATGGTGCCCACACGAAAGCTGCCAGCACGGAAAGCTGTAGCTGGTTTCCACTGTCCCTTGGAACTGCATTCGCTGCCGCACAGTCATTCGTGTTCTGCAAAAGCTTGGGTTAGTAATGGGGCAACACTGTGTATCTCTCTCTGGCAGAACCCGGCTGCCAAATTCGAAACGTCCAGCGATTGCGCCCACACGAAAGCTGCCAGCACGGAAAGCTGTAGCTGGTTTCCACTGTCCCTTGGAACTGCATTCGCTGCCGCACAGTCATTCGTGTTCTGCAAAAGCTTGGCTTGGTAATGGGGCAACACTGTGTACCTCTCTCTGGCAGAGCCCGGCTGCCAAATTCGAAACGTCCAGCGATTGCGCCCACACGAAAGCTGCCAGCACGGAAAGCCGTAGCTGGTTTTCACTGTCCCTTGGAACTGCATTCGCTGCCGCACAGTCATTCGTGTTCTGCAAAAGCTTGGCTTGGTAATGGGGCAACACTCTGTATCTCTCTCTGGCAGAGCCCGGCTGCCAAATTCGAAACGTCCAGCGATTGCGCCCACACGAAAGCTGCCAGCACGGAAAGCTGTAGCTGGTTTTCACTGTCCCTTGGAACTGCATTCGCTGCCGCACAGTCATTCGTGTTCTGCAAAAGCTTGGCTTGGTAATGGGGCAACACTGTGTATCTCTCTCTGGCAGAGCCCGGCTGCCAAATTCGAAATGTCCAGCGATTGCGCCCACACGAAAGCTGCCAGCACGGAAAGCCGTAGCTGGTTTTCACTGTCCCTTGGAACTGCATTCGCTGCCGCACAGTCATTCGTGTTCTGCAAAAGCTTGGCTTGGTAATGGGGCAACACTGTGTACCTCTCTCTGCCAGGGCCCAGCTGCCAAATTCGAAACGTCCAGCGATGGTGCCCACACGAAAGCTGCCAGCACGGAAAGCTGTAGCTGGTTTTCACTGTCCCTTGGAACTGCATTCGCTGCCGCACAGTCATTCGTGTTCTGCAAAAGCTTGGCTTGGTAATGGGGCAACACTCTGTACCTCTCTCTCGCACAGCACGCCTGCCAAATTCGAAAGGTCCAGCGATTGCGCCCACACGAAAGCTGCCAGCACGGAAAGCTGTAGCTGGTTTTCACTGTCCCTTGGAACTGCATTCGCTGCCGCACAGTCATTCGTGTTCTGCAAAAGCTTGGCTTGGTAATGGGGCAACACTCTGTATCTCTCTCTCGCAGAGCCCGGCTGCCAAATTCGAAACGTCCAGCGATTGCGCCCACACGAAAGCTGCCAGCACGGAAAGCTGTAGCTGGTTTTCACTGTCCCTTGGAACTGCATTCGCTGCCGCACAGTCATTCGTGTTCTGCGAAAGCTTGGCTTGGTAATGGGGCAACACTCTGTATCTCTCTCTGCCAGGGCCCAGCTGCCAAATTCGAAACGTCCAGCGATGGTGCCCACACGAAAGCTGCCAGCACGGAAAGCTGTAGCTGGTTTTCACTGTCCCTTGGAACTGCATTCGCTGCCGGACAGTCATTCGTTTTCTGCAAAAGCTTGGCTTCGTAATGGGGCAACACTGTGTACCTCTCTCTGGCAGAGCCCGGCTGCCAAATTCGAAACGTCCAGCGATTGCGCCCACACGAAAGCTGCCAGCACGGAAAGCTGTAGCTGGTTTTCACTGTCCCTTGGAACTGCATTCGCTGCCGCACCGTCATTCGTGTTCTGCAAAAGCTTGGCTTGGTAATGGGGCAACACTGCGTATCTCTCTCTGCCAGGGCCCGGCTGCCAAATTCGAAACGTCCAGCGATTGCGCCCACACGAAAGCTGCCAGCACGGAAAGCTGTAGCTGGTTTTCACTGTCCCTTGGAACTGCATTCGCTGCCGCACAGTCATTCGTGTTCTGCAAAAGCTTGGCTTGGTAATGGGGCAACACTGTGTACCTCTCTCTGGCAGAGCCCGGCTGCCAAATTCGAAACGTCCAGCGATTGCGCCCACACGAAAGCTGCCAGCACGGAAAGCTGTAGCTGGTTTTCACTGTGCCTTGGAACTGCATTCGCTGCCGCACAGTCATTCGTGTTCTGCAAAAGCTTGGATTGGTAATGGGGCAACACTGTGTACCTCTCTCTGCCAGGGCCCAGCTGCCAAATTCGAAACGTCCAGCGATGGTGCCCACACGAAAGCTGCCAGCACGGAAAGCTGTAGCTGGTTTCCACTGTCCCTTGGAACTGCATTCGCTGCCGCACAGTCATTCGTGTTCTGCAAAAGCTTGGGTTAGTAATGGGGCAACACTGTGTATCTCTCTCTGGCAGAACCCGGCTGCCAAATTCGAAACGTCCAGCGATTGCGCCCACACGAAAGCTGCCAGCACGGAAAGCTGTAGCTGGTTTCCACTGTCCCTTGGAACTGCATTCGCTGCCGCACAGTCATTCGTGTTCTGCAAAAGCTTGGGTTAGTAATGGGGCAACACTGTGTATCTCTCTCTGGCAGAGCCCGGCTGCCAAATTCGAAACGTCCAGCGATTGCGCCCACACGAAAGCTGCCAGCACGGAAAGCTGTAGCTGGTTTTCACTGTCCCTTGGAACTGCATTCGCTGCCGCACAGTCATTCGTGTTCTGCAAAAGCTTGGCTTGGTAATGGGGCAACACTCTGTACCTCTCTCTGCCAGGGCCCAGCTGCCAAATTCGAAACGTCCAGCGATGGTGCCCACACGAAAGCTGCCAGCACGGAAAGCTGTAGCTGGTTTTCACTGTCCCTTGGAACTGCATTCGCTGCCGCACAGTCATTCGTGTTCTGCAAAAGCTTGGCTTGGTAATGGGGCAACACTGTGTATCTTCCTCTGGCAGAGCCCGGCTGCCAAATTCGAAACGTCCAGCGATTGCGCCCACACGAAAGCTGCCAGCACGGAAAGCTGTAGCTGGTTTTCACTGTCCCTTGGAACTGCATTCGCTGCCGCACAGTCATTCGTGTTCTGCAAAAGCTTGGCTTGGTAATGGGGCAACACTGTGTATCTCTCTCTGGCAGAGCCCGGCTGCCAAATTCGAAATGTCCAGCGATTGCGCCCACACGAAAGCTGCCAGCACGGAAAGCTGTAGCTGGTTTTCACTGTCCCTTGGAACTGCATTCGCTGCCGCACAGTCATTCGTGTTCTGCAAAAGCTTGGCTTGGTAATGGGGCAACACTGTGTACCTCTCTCTGGCAGAGCCCGGCTGCCAAATTCGAAACGTCCAGCGATTGCGCCCACACGAAAGCTGCCAGCACGGAAAGCCGTAGCTGGTTTTCACTGTCCCTTGGAACTGCATTCGCTGCCGCACAGTCATTCGTGTTCTGCAAAAGCT